>NC_058408.1:59038308-59046203 GCF_002201575.2 Neomonachus schauinslandi
TGAGGGCGCCTGGGTGGCTCAGTTGGTTAAGCGACTGCCTTCAGCTCAGGTCATGATCCTGGAGTCCCGGGATCGAGTCCCACATCGGGCTCCCTGCTCAGCGGGGGGTCTGCTTCTCCCTCTGCCCTCTTCCCTCTAGTGCTCTCTGTCTCTCATTCTCTCTCTCTCAAATAAATAAATAAAATCTTTAAAAAAAAAAAAAGATTTATTTATTTGAGAGAGAGGAAGTGCATGCGCATGTGGTGCATAGGGGCAGAGGGACAGGGAGAGAGAGAGAACATTCTAAGCAGATAACCACACTGAGCGCAGAGCGTGACATGGGGCTCTGATCTCACGACACTGAGATCACGACCTGAGCTGAAATCAAGAGTCGGTTGCTTCACCGACTGAGCCCCCCAGGCGCCCCAAGTTATGACTTTTTTTATGTGAATGCCTGGGTTGAATAGGGATAGTTCGGAGAACTGGCACAAGTTGCTGGGTAGAAGGACACAATATTTATATCCTGCCTACATCAAAAACAGGAAATTAAATGGGCACAGGCATGGAGGGGACAGAGTCCAAGTTCAGGAGAAAGGGATGTTGGACACACCAGAGAAGAGACATGGAAACAATTCTCTGGGCTCAGAGCTTCCAGGAGACAAAGGAAAACAAAGCTTTACCCAGGGACAGGACAGTTTCATAATTCATCCTCATGACTTCCCGGTACAGGGCCTTTTGTTGCTCCGTCAAAACTTCCCACTCCTCATCGGAAAAATATATGGCCACCTCATCGAATAGGGCGGGCACCTGAAACAGTGAACAGGCCTTTCTCAACGACTAATAGGCACATGCAGACACAGACTCACACATCTTCATTTCACAGGGGAGGGGCCTTGACCGGGTGGACATGCTCTGTCCACATCACTAGGCCACTAGAGGCGAAACGAGTACACAGCGCAGGTCTCATGTGCCCTGCTGAGTGTCTATCACTGCACCTTGAGAAGGGAAACTCCCCAGCACTGATCACCAGATCACCAGGCTGGGACACACACTTCAGGGACAGCTGATCTCAGCTCAGCCCCCACTGTAGAGCCAGGAGCAACCACACCCAAGGAAACACCCTAAGACAATCCCCCTACCAATACAACCCGCCCAACCATCCCCTGCCTTCCCAAGTCGGCAGATCTCTGGCCCAGGAGGAGGCAGGGGGTGGGGGGGTGGGGTTCCTGGGCACCGTTCTCCATTTCCAGGGGCACCAGCCCTAGTGTTTGACTCAGAATCCAATGCCCAGGGAGGAGCCAGTGAGAGAGAGGGCCTCATTTGGCTTTTTCTAATCTACAAGAGCGTGAGTAGGAGAGAAGAGCTAATTAGAGCTTAAATTTATGTAATGAGATACTGGAGCAAACTAGTTTGCTTTCATGCCTAGACCTTCGGCAGAAAGCCCTAAGGACAGAGAAGGCAGCTCTACTCCTCTCTCCCCACCGCCCCCACGCCCCCCACCCCTGTGGGAATGGCCACTGGCAGCTAGAGACAGCCAGGCCACCCAAACCATCCTCCTCTTGTTTACTCAACTATGTGCTTTTCTCTTTACCATGTTGTTTCTTTCGATCATTAAAAATCCTTCTCCAAAGTTCATCATATTCAGCGGTAAGAAATCACTGGGCGAGGGTTTCAGGCTGGTTCCTTTGTATTGTCGCTTTCGAAGCTATTCCCCAAGGCTGAATCCAGAGCCTGGGTAGTTATGAGACCGTTTTTCATCAGCTTAGAAAATTAGTGTCTGCACAGCCTGTAGCTTCTTCAGGTGTCCAGCCATCAGTCATTTGGACATTGGCATTTCTCCTTATTCCCGAAGTCCATGTCCTCCCTTCCCACTCTCACTCTCCCACTTCCCTCACTCCCAGTCTCACATCTCCCTCTATGTAGGGAGCACTTCCTAGGAGAGGCCCTATAACTGCTTCATCTGTTTTCTCCAACAACCCCATTTAATCAAGGAGGAAATGGGTTCAGAGAGGCCATTAAATGGCAGCACTGAGGTCTGGACCTAGCACTCTTTGGGTTGAAGGCTCCAGGCCCTACAAAGCAAAGTGGCCTCCCTGGTGACCAGCCCTCCACTCTCCCCCACCTCCATGCACAGCTATACTCAATGCCTGCAGGTCCCCAAGCAAACCTCATGTCCCCGCACATGGCTCTCCCACGGCCTCAGAGGTTCTCCCCATTTCTGGCCTGGCTGACACCCACCCACCTTCCAAGGCTTAGCCTAGATGTCCTGTTCCCCGGGAAGCCCACCCTGACCTGGGTCGTGTGCCCACCTGCATGTTCCCACAGTACCCGGAGGCCAACACTATGGTGGTACTTATCGCAATGCAGTATTCTTTTGGTTTACTTGTCTGCTTCTTCCACTGAAATACAGGCTCACTGAGTGCGAAACCTATGCTTACTCCATTTTCCCTAAGCTTAGGACACTTCTTGTAGATAGTAATCACCTAACAATGTGTTTTTGATTTAAGCAAACAATATCCGAATTTCCCTTCTCTTGTTCCACTTAGAATGGCTTCAAATAATCATTAAACCATTGTCTGGCACAAAACCAAGCCTCCTCTTTGAAATACGGTGAGATACTAGGAGGTAAAAAGGGATGGATCTCTAGGTTTTCTTCAGGCTTCATCAATCTGGAAAGCCAGGCAGCCAGGAATTTTCCACCCCACCCCTTCCCACTTTCCAGGCTTTTGAACAACTCTCTCTTTGGCCTCTTCTCTCCCTAGGAAATTCCAGATCTAGGCCATACCTATTTATAGTCCTTTTCCCTTTGCTGATAAAATGGGACACAGGCCTGGCTAGGCCTGTCATTTCAGAGGGTCTATCGATACTCACAAAGGTAACGTATCCTAGGCCTGGTAAAAATATCAGGAGCCCCGAAGTTATAAGAAGGGTGGCTAGAGGCTGGCTGGTGCCAGATTCATCTCCTCGTATTTATGACTGATCCACAGAGGATCTTCAAACAAGCCCACATTATGCTCCAGAGACACACAGTGCCGTGGCTTAGAAATTCTCTTCACAGCAACCCTCTGTGAGGATCGAGCAAGCCTTCAGCCAGGCCCTGTGGCGCAGGCCTCCCCTCTCTCCACAGAAGCTTTGTATCTGGCTAAGCACAGCAGTAAGGTAAACAGGGCGAGCCCTGGGCAAAACTCCAAAGTCAGGCAGCCTGTGTTCAATCCCCCCAGACACCCTTTCTCGGCCTCCCAGGTAGGGAGGACCCTCAATCCTCGTCCTCTTCCCTTTCCTCAGAAGATCCAGGGCACATCAGAGAGGTGTTCTTCCCTTCAGCTGTGTGTGGCCTTGCTCTGCCGGCAGGCCGGCATCCGGTGGATCTCCGAGGGAAGTACCCAGACACCCACAGCCTCACTGAGGACGCGGCACGACCACCCAGCGAAGCTGGTAGGGCTCCCGGGGCCAAGGGCTGTGCCCCGCATCCGCAGGGAGTGCCTGCTGGCTGCCAGGCACTGGGCAGGGCAGTCCCTCTTACACGTTTAAAGAGATGATCTTGCAGAATCCTTTCAACAATATAAAGAAATGGGAGTCACTACCCTACTTTTATGTGTGAGGAAACAGCTGCTAAGTAACTTGCCCACAGTCACCGAGTTAGGGAGTCTGACTCCAAAGCCCGTGCTTTTTCAGCAGGGCCACTTGGCTACGGGAGCTGCTCCTAACCCCGCACACAAGCTTTCCTCTCGGGGGCTCTTGCTTATGCTTTCCTCGTGTCTGGAGCGCAAGCCCCCTTCCTTCCCTTGGCCAGTGCCACTCGTGAATGAGACTCAGTTCAAGACACATTTTTCCTTTTCTCTCTCGAAACTCTTATTTCTACTCCAATTCTCCTATGGAGTATTATCCTAATATATGGCACGGTTCTTACGTCAGAAAGGCTTTTATTGATCACCCTAACACAATTCTCTTACAACCAAAATACCTATTTGAGGAACAGATTCATTTCTTTTCTTTCCCTGGTTCAATACCCTAAAGCAGGGTTTTTCAACCTCAGCACTAATGACGTTTTGAGCCAGATAATCCTTTGCTGTGGAGGCTGTCCTGTGCATTGTAGATGTTTAGCAGTGTCCCTGGCCTCTCCCCAGGAGACGCCTACTAGGATCTCCCACTCCCCAACCCCCACCCAAGTCATGAGAGCCAAACATGTCTTCAGATATTGCCAAACGTCCCCAGGAGTCAACCTACCCACTGCTCAAGACCAGGTCCTTCTGCCCGAAGCCTCTCGAGCTCTCCAGCCTGAATGAGACCCCACTCCTGAGCTACCGCCCCCCACTGCACTCCGAATGACGTACTATGAAGTATGTCCACTTCCCTACCTTCCTCACAAGACTGGCAACTCCAGGGGACTAGGGATCTTGTCTTGAACACCACCGCTGTGCTCAATAACTGCAGATGGGTGGCAGACTGCGTGGAGGCCCCCAAAGCCAGCCCCCCCGCCCCAACCCCTGCAGCTACCTCCTTCTTTCCCAGCCAGGCATGGTCTTCGCCTTGCTCTCTCCTCGCTGTCCTGCTGCCACATTGCCTGCCACACTGAAGGTCCACCTTCACTCTGCCCATTGTCCAAGGTTTTCCACGCTATCTAGATGTTCTGGGTTGGCCAATACAGCCTTAGAGCCCAAGGTTTCTACTGCCTTGAGGTCTCGTTCCAGGCCAGATGGGACTGACTCCTGTCCTCCAAGGTCTCCCCAGCCGTGGGGGAGCCGAATCGGGGAGGAGGCTGGGATGGCAGAGAACACAGAAACAAAAGGGCCGTGCAGCCTACAGAGCCAGACTGCGGACCCAGAGCCTGGTGGTGTATTGTTTTTCTTTTCTTCGTCTTCTTTTTTTTTTATTGAGGTATATACACAACAAACTGCACTACTTTTAAGGGTCCAGCTCAATAGGCATTTTTCAGAACAAATATCAGTGAACATGCATATCCTTGGGGCAAAGTAGATAACCTCTCTGCTCCCCGATTCCCTCGTGTGGGAGGGGAGCTGGACTGGACATCTGGGAGGACCAGGATTCTATGAATACAGATCTCCTATTGGAAACAAAGAATATAATGGGTACTGATAATGTTCACATATAAAACTAAGCAGAGAAAAGGAATGTCAGTTTGTTGCATGTTTAAGATTTTCACCATTCGTGCCCAAATGTCACGATGTCCAGTATGTACTGTGAATAATTATACACAATTATAACGATAAATATCTATTACACAGATATCTATAAATACCTATTTTCCCCCCTGGAGTGTCCAGAAGCGCCCTTGGCACAAGCCCTGCTCACTTCTCGGGGTGAGGCTTCTAGGGAGCTCTGGTCCACATGAGACCTGCCACAGGCGGACCGGCAGGGATTTGGATGGACCATGTTGCATTTACATTCTCATAAGTTTACTCTGTCACACTCTTCTGTTTGGATATGTCCCACTGTCTCTGCTGCCTACCACCCCAATCCTTCAATTCAGGCCAGCAGAAAATGCAGCTCTCCTATATGTGCGCGATCCCGAGACGTGTTCACAAAGAACTGGCCTCGTGTCCTGAAGCTCTCCTCGTGTCAGCTAATGCCCCAAGTCTTATTTAAAATGGGGTCCCTCCAACCAGCAGCAGACCCTCTCCTTCCCAAACTCAGCCAGGTTCCTTGAGCCCTCCTCTCTGCCAGGCCACCCTGTGGGCTCCCCTCCTGTCCTCAGCCTGCCCAGCCCCGTCTTAGCAAGAATCCTGCTAAGTCCGTTTAGAAAGACTCCCCCACTCTTGACATTTGATCACCCTAGCCTGCCTTGAGCAAGAATCTTATTCAGTCAGTTTAGCGAGAATCCCCCCTATTCTTGATGTCTCCACTTAGTAACTTTCCCTCCACGGACCCCTCCGCTCTGGCTCCTTGGTTAGAAATCCCCACGGGTCTCACTGTATTCAGTGCTGAGCCCCAACTCTCCCCTACCACAACAGTCTTGACACCTGTCTCAACAGTCCTGAACACTCTTCCTTACCACCTTCACAAGCATCAGAACTTTTTTTCTTTAACATAGGTCAGCAAACCCTATAGTTTGGTAGTTGGTGTCTGCAACACGCCAGACACTGAGCAGGGTGTAGGGGACTCAGGGGAACAGCAGAGAGATGAGCTCTCCGCCTCCGGAATTTCCAACCCGAATGCTGATCAGCACCATGGCTGAAGAGACTGTTCCTAGAACCAGCTCTTCCATTCTTCACAGTGCCTTTTAAAGCCACAGGACTGTTTTCTCAGGAATGCAAACATACCGGGCTGGGCTGGGCTATTTTTACTTCCTATGTCTGCCTGAGGAGGAGACTTAAAACAAGCCTGGCTCCCAGGCCTGCTTCTCTCCTCATAGCTGTGTGGACCCCACATCTTCTTACTTACCCATCCACCCTCTGAGCAGATCCGGACTCTCTGCATATCCGTGGGGCCATCTTCCAGTTCCCGGCTCTGAATCTCTTCCTCCTCTTCTTCCTCTTTTAGGGTCAAATTGAGAGTGTAGGCTGTGGACTCCATCTCTGCAAGCAAGATTCAGTTGAGAAAAATCAGGCACTAGTGTGAACGCTTCAAAGCCTGGGATGGGGGTGGCTTAGCTTGCACAAACCTCTTAGCTCTGAGCACTGTTCAGGCTGGAATAAGGGAAGGAACGGAGTCGGGCCTGGGGAGGAAGGGATTTAGGAAAAGCACCAGGAAGCTGGAAGGTGACATATTTAATTATGATAAGAGGGGGTGCAGGCAGATAACATACCTGACTGCCTTCAAATATTTAAAAAACTACCTGTGGAAGAGCCCAGACTGGTTCTGTAGAGATCCAGGGGCAGAACAGGCCGGTGGGTAAACATTCCTGGAAGAGGTTCTAAGGAGTGCAGTGAAAGACAGAACTTGCTCCCAGTCAGTGCCACTCAAACATGAAATCTGTGGCAGGAAAGGGGTGTTGGCTTCCTATCATTGAAGGTGTTTGGATACAGACAGGACACTTGCTCAACTGGGTTGTCCCTACAGGCCAGTTAAGCATCAGGAGGTTGGTAGGACCAGAATAACCATCACCTGGATTTTCCAAAGTCAAAGATTCTGTCCATGAGCTGGTTCAGAAAATAGTCATTCTGCCTTAAGGGATTTTTCCAAACCCGAGAGTCAGTGATACATAGTGAGGTGTATGCCTGGATACCCAAGAAGGTGCAGAAATCTGCTAGGGCCCACCCCCGCCGGGAAATGCCTCTGGGCCGCAAATACTCTTCTGCCTGAGCAGTAGGCCCGTACAAAGGGCCGCGTTCCTGCCCTCTAGGGGCGCGGGCAATTACTAGGTGTGAGTGAGTGTGCATCTTGTGGGCCGCAACCTCCCGGGCTTCCAAAGAAAAGATCCCTCCAGAGTTCAAAGTGTGCTTTTTCTAGATTTCCAAAAAGGACTGGCGAATGCGACGGGTCAGGGACGAGCGGAACAGGCTTCAGATCCCTGGGAGCTGGGGCCCGAACTTGGCCGCCGCCTCCCCCGCCCGCTCCTGGGCAAGAGGTGGGGGCAGAGGTGACACCGCCCGGCAGCGATGGTGTCCCCGGCAAGGTGCCCGCAGCCACGGCCGCCGCTGCCCACCCGCCCACGGCCCCGCGCCCCGCCCGCGGCCGCCGCGCCCCCGGGCGCGCTCGGGTTTCTCCAGCCATCTTGTCCCATTTCCCTTTCTCCCGGGTCCCGCGCCGGGAGCGCTCCCGCCGCCCCCGCCTGTCCCCCGCCCCCAGCGGCCCAGCCCTCCTCCCCGCCGGGCCCCCTCCCCGCCCCGGCGCACCTGCCGGGCGGCGGGAGCCGGCACCGCCTGCCACCCGGGCGGGCCCGCAACAAAGGCGGTGGCGGCCGCTGCAGCTGCAGCCTCGCGCCCCCGCCCCCGCCGCCGCCGCCGAGCCGCCCC
>NC_058408.1:59046603-59069070 GCF_002201575.2 Neomonachus schauinslandi
CCAAGCAAATGCAAACCACTCGCCCACCCACACGCCCCCGGGGATACGGGGGGCCCCCCCCCCCGCCGGCACCCCCCCCCCCCCCCCCCCCCCCCCCCCCCCCCCGCCGGGGGCCGTCAGCTTCCGATGCGCTGTGTGCGCCCTCGGCGGGCCGGAGGCAGGAAGAGCCCGGATTTACGCTTTAACGGAGTGTGACCTGGGTGCACTTATCCCTGTGCTCGTTTGCATTCACCAGTGGTTTGCATTTGCTTGGAGGAGGACCCGAGGCACCCTGTCGAAGCTTCAAGGAATGCGTTATGAAGGGTAGACCAGCAAGGGAGTGTGGAGGGGCCTAAGGAGGGGTCCAGGATCTTTGGGGAAGCATCCTCGGATGCTGGCAAGCATAGGTCCAGAACTTCGGGTTCGTAGTATACATGGGGAAGGAACTTCCTGGTACGCGTAGTTGTTACCTGTTAAAGTTCGAGCATGTAATCTCGTGGAGGAAGTAACTATATAGAGGGATCTTCTCCGAAACGTTCAAAGGACAGCTCTTTGGACAATGAGCAGACAAGCCCCGAAGCCTTTCTCATTCCAGAAAAAGATTCTGGGTCTGGGTTTTTGTTGGGAAGTCGTTCAAGGAAAAAAAAAAAATTATTCTGGCACTTGTGTTAAAATGCAAAGGAAGACTTTATTCAGTAATATGGAAGTAGGCGTCGAGACTATCACACTAGGGGAGAGATACGGACTCAGCTCTGAATACAGCAAAGACAGGTTGGGGAAGTACAGCCCACAGGCAGAGTAAGGGAATCAGTGGGTAGACATTCCGAGGTGACAGTAGGGGGAGAGGAATTCTTGCTGATGACAGGCCAGGCTGATCAGATATCCAGGGTGGGGGCGAGTTCTCTCTAAACTGACTCAGCAGGATTCTTGCTAGAAGTGGGCTAAGGCTGTGGACTGGAAGGGGGATGTGTGCGTGCCCAAGATAGAGGCCTCGTAGAGAAGAGGGTTCAGAGGAGACTGACTAAAATTTGGTCAAGGAGAGCGTTTTGTCAAACTTCTTAGACTGTCCCTGAGATCTAAGTAGCTGCTGGGAAAGATCTCTCCAAATTTTTGTGGCCGTTTCAATTTATTGATAATGTGAATGTTACTTCTCTATGCCGTGGAGAGGCTACTGTGGAGCTGTGTAGGTCTTAATGCATAACATAATAGTATGAAAAACACATCTTTGAAGTGTAATTATGGTGGACAACCCAAGAGCAAAGCAGGTCTAACTGATGGAAGAAGAACACTATTCAAATATCAGGAGAGGTGAGGATGTTAGCATTTCTTGTTTGTTTTAATGAACAGTTCTTTTTATTTATTAATTTTATTTATTTTTTACTTAAATTCAATTTAGTTAACGTGTAGTGTATTATTAGTTTCAAGGGTAGAACTTAGTGATTCATCAGTTGTATATAATAACACCCAGCGCTCATTACATCAAGTGCCCTCCCCTGATGCCCATCACCCAGTTATGGCATCCCCCCACCCACCGCCCCTCCAGCAAAACTCAGTTTGTTTCCTAGAGTTAAAAGTCTCATGGTTTGCCTCCCTTTCATGAACAGTTCTTTCTGTGTGTAAAGTTAGCATTTTTAGAGCAGGAGTGATGTCTTAGCTCAAGTTGATTGACATTTCCATCTTAACTTTTCTGAGAAATGACTACTGTAAATGGGAAAGTGAGGAGAGTGTCAGGAAAGAGAAGGATACTGGGACATCATTGGCAATTTCCCTGCTTACAAAAAAATATATATATATATTAACACAGGTTATGAGATAACTGAAGAGGAATATTATGTTAGGGTTTTTGACTCTGAGAGCCCTAAAGTTCTTATGCAGCTTTGATTGGGTTTTTCCTGGGAAGAGGCCAACCAAATGGGCCACCATTATCTTTTTTAAGAAAGATTTTCTTTATTTGAGAGAAGGAGAGCACGAATGGGGGAGGGGCAGAGGGCGATGGAGAAGGAGAACACACTCCCCACTGAGCAGGGAGCCCGAAGTGGGGCTCAATCCCAGCACTCTGGGATCATGACCTGAGCCAAAGGCAGATGCTGAACCGATGGAGCCACCCAGGCTCCCCTACTCACCTGAATTCTTGACTTTGAGCCCACAGCCCCATGATCACAATTATTGTCATGGGGCCCACCTTAGTACAAGTCCGTAACTGCTAACAAAACTTTCTCACAGGAACAAAGTGCTGGGGAAGGCACAATACACTGCAGACATTTGTATTTAAGTGGCTCATAAGTCATGCTCCTTGTCTCTGCCTGCGTTTCCTCATCTTCAGAAAGAGAGAATTGGACCAGCCAGATATTGTCAGAGCTTCCCCTCAGCTCCATCATTCAGCAATTCCGTTCCTGTTAAGACTTCATCTTAGTCTGCATGAGGAGTGACTGAAGCTAGTCTTTGAGACAGTGCATGGCTTTAATGATTGATAGAATGGGTTGCTATCAGTAGGTACTTAAATGTGAGCAGAACACCTATGAAATCATAATAGTTCTTTAATTATGCTCTTGGTCTGACTTTGTATTTCCTCCTATTGAATTATTGCAGTACATAAGTCATAGGGATTCTAAAGAGCCCAAGTCCCACAAAATATTCATACTGAGCTGTAGTGTCTCCTGGTGAATACACATTTCTGACCTCCTTCAGTAGATGCCCCATGGACCTTAGGTAAGCATACTACAACTCCTGTGGCTGTATTTTTCAGGGACTGTGGTAGACTGAATTAATGCATCCCTATGGTAGTACACCCTGCTGTTACATCGCAGAACTGCTGAGGCCTCGTGTGTGCAGAATGGACTTTGACGCCCCTTTACTTGGCCTGGCCATATGACATGCTTTGGCCAATCGAATGTGACTATGTGTGAAGTCCTGAGCATAGATACTAAAAGGTCTCACATGTTTCCATCCGCACCTCTGGGAACTTTTGTCCTCTGCCATGATAAAACCATGCCTAGGTAGTCACTGTCCCTCCAGCCTAGGCTCCAGAACGAGACCTTTTCTACACAGCCATCCTGTGAAAATGAGAAGAGATCTTTGTTTTGTCTTAAGCTATTGAGTCCTGGGGTGGCTTGTTATGTAGGATGTTTGTGGCGATGGCTAATTGAGACAGTGTCAATGGGCAACCTTGGACTTAGAGTTCCCAACGTTGGCTTTCATAGGCTTCTCTGACGGAGAGGAAAGGAGAGTTGCCATTTCATGGTGGAAATCTTCGGCTATTTGGACATGGAAATGCTGGATTGGGAGAGGGAACGGTGTGTCACTGCCAACTGTATCTTTCTCTTCCCTGGGATTCTGGAACCTCAGAAGATCAAGATATGACCTCAACATTAGATATTTCCCAGTAAAGCCTCAAAATATTCCTGAGAGATCTTGATAAATGGTCAGGGAAACCCTGATTTGGACAATTCCTAAAAGGGCTTAGAAAGTTCCTGGACAAGAAGCATGTGGCTAAAGCACCTCAAAGGGTTAAGGAACACTCAGAGGTGTCTCTAGAAAAAGAAGAAAGAGAATTGTAATACCTAGTGTAGTTCTAGCTGCTGTAACAAACAGATCCCAAAGGTATAAAGGCTCAAACAATAGAAATTTATTTTTTTTATGTAACAGTTATTTGTGGGTATTCTTGGTTTACAGGTGACTTTCTTTCATGCTGCAATTTAGGGACCCAGGATCCTTCCGTCTTGTGGCTCAGCCACACCCTTGGGACCTTGTGGTTTTCTTCATCTACCAGAGTGAAGGGGAAAGAGAAAATGGAGAAGGCATACCCTTTTCTTGGCCTTAAAGTGACACACGTGTTTTTTGCTTACATTCCATTTGTTAGAACCAGTTATATGGTAACATTTATATGAGAAGGGACAGGGAGATGTAGAGCATATCTGAGCAGTCACTTTCCACTCATAGCTCCACGCACGGAAAAGGAGAGCTTAGATTTTTGTCTTTACCACAGGGATGCTTTTTCTTTCAACACTTTAAATATTTCACTCTACTTTCTTCTTGTTGGCAAGGTTTCTGGAAAGAAGTCCAATGTAATTCTTATCCTTGTTTCTCTATAGGAAAGGTGTTTTTATTCCTCTGGCTTCTTTTAAGATTTTCTGTTTGTTTTTGATCTTATAGTGCTTGATATGATATTCCTGGGCATAGATTTTTTTGGTGTTTTCTGAGCTTCAGGGTTCTGTGATTTGGTATCAGTCATTAATTTTGGGAAATTCTCAGCTATTATTACTTCAATATTTCTTCTGTTCTTTTCTCTGTCTCTTCTGGTATTTCCATTATGCTATATTACACCTTTTGTAATTTTCTCATAGTTCTGTGTTTGTTTGTTTCCCTGTTTTTTTTTTTTTTTCCTCTTTATATTTTAGTCTGGGAAGTTTTACTGACATATTTTCAAGTTCATTGATTCTTTCCTTGGCTGTGTCCAATCTACTGATGAGCCCACCAGAAGCAATCTTCATTTCTATTGCAGTGTTTTTGATTTGTAGAATTTCCTTTTGATTCTTTCTTAGCGTTTCCCTCTCTTTGTTGACATTATCCATCCGTTCTTGCGTATTATACACATTTTCCATTAAGGCCCTCAGCATAATAATCATAGTTATTTTAACTTCTAATTTGATAATTATAAAATCTCTACCATATCTGAGTCTGACTCTAATACTTATTTTGTCTCTTCAAACTGGGCTTTTTGCCTTTTAGCATACCTTGTAATTTTTGTTGGAAGCCAGACATAAGCTACTGGGTAAAAGGAATGTTTTTTGGGCTAGGAATTGGACTGTGTTTACTCTTTGCTATAGGTGAGGCTAGAATTTTTTCCAATGTCCTTGGATTTCCCTAGAGACTCTTTCTCAAATAAGGTCTGAGGCTTGCAGTTCTTTTAGCTCTAAGTCCCTCTTATTATACAGGAGCCACATCGATAGGTTGGCAAACTATTGGGGGAGGAGAAACATCCTATAATCTATGACTAGGTTTCAGTGTTTTAGTGAACGTGTGTCCCTGATTCTCAGCTTCCTCCTCCTTCCCCATTAAATGAGATAGGAAGAGGGGGCCAGAATTGGGTATTTCTCTTTCCCCAGGTCAACTAGGTTTTGGGAAACCAAGTTTGCTTAAGCTCTGGTAGAACAGTTTCCCTTGAAGGCAGACCTTTTTCAAGAACAGAGCACTCTGGGCTTATTTTTAAATCGTTACTTTCCCCTGCCCCTGCAGAATGTACAAGGGAGTTTTTCTTCCATATTCACCCTGAGAACTTGGTGGGGCTCCTGGACATAAAACCCAGTAAAGTGTGTGTGGGTGGGGTGGGGTGGGATCGGGGGCCTACACATGTTATCTCTCAAGCTAGACTAGGCTCAATATCCAGTAATTAGTCAATTGTCCTTCATGTGTTCCTACCAGGCTCCAACTGCAGCTTCTGCTCCTGGTAAAATATGATTCTTTGTATGTGCCTGACTCTCCAGTTTTTTGGGTGACAATGTTTCCTGTAACTTCAATTTCCTAATGTATCTAAGACTTGATGATTTGGGGTTTTTTTGTTTGTTTGTTTTGGTTTGGTTTTTTTTTGGCTTTTTTTCTTTTTGTGAGGCTAGGAATGATGACTTCCAAGCTCTTTACAAGTCAGACCGCCAGAGAGACTTTAAACAGAGTTAGGGGTAAGGCTCTGGAAACTCTCCTACTTTACCTTCCCTCTCAGGCCTGGCCCAGGTCAAGAGCTCATTTTCATTTACACTGGATTTGGGGATAGCTCAGTAGAGCCCATTCATACTGGTTCTTCCTAATCTCTCAGTTTATTGTCATGCCTAAAACTCACTCTATTCTTTCTTTTTTTTTTTTTTGATTGAAAATGACTGTATTTCTCATTTGCTATTAAGTGAAAGTCTACAAATCCAATTAGATGTATAACAAACTTTACTGTTCACATTTCTTAAGCACTTCCATTTCTTTATATTACACCAATGTAATTTCATTTTTTCTTTGTATTAGTTTCAGAGGTAGAATTTAGTGATTCATCAGTGGCAAATAACATCCAGTGCTCATTACAAAAAGAGACCCTCTTTAATACCCATAACCCAGGTATCCCTTCCCTGACCCACCTCGCCTCCAACAACCCTCAGTTTGTTTCCTAGACTTCAGAGTCTCTTATGGTTTGCCTTCCTTTCTGTTTTTATCTTATTTTATTTTCCCTTCCCTTCCCCCATGTTTATCTGTTTATTTCTTAAATTCAAAATATGAGTAAAATCACATGGTATTTATCTTTCTCCTGACTGACTTGTTTTGCTTAGCATAATACCCTCCAGTTCCATCTATGATGTGGAAAATGGTAAGAATTAATTCTGTCGAGGGACAGCTGGGCTCATTTCATAGTTTGGCTACTGTGGACAGTGCTGCTATAAAATTGGGGTGCAGGTGCCCCTTGTGATCGCTGTTTGTATCCTTTGGGTAAATACTTAGGAGTACAATTGCTGGGTCATAGGGCAGCTCTATTTTCAATTTCCAGAGTGGCTGTACCAGCTTGCATTCCCACCAGCAGTATAAGTGGTACCCATTCTCCCCATCTTTGCCAATATTTGTTGTTTCCTGACTTGTTAATTTCAGCCATTCTGACTGGTGTGAGGTGGTATTTCATTGTGGTTTTGATTTGTGTTTCCCTGATGCTGAGTGATGTTGAGCATTTTTTTCATGTGTCTGTTGGCCATTTGTAAGTCTTCTTTGGAGAAAAAACTTCATGTCTTCTGCCCATTTCTTGACTGGATTTTTTGTTTTTTTGGGTGTTGAGTTTGAGAAGTTCTTTAGTACTAGTCCTTTATCTGATATGTCATTTGCAAATACCTTCTCCCATTCCATAGTTTGCCTTTTAGTTTTGTTGTTTCCTTTGCTGTGCAGAAGCTTTTTAACTTGATGAAGTCCCAAGAGTTCATTTTTGCTTTTGTTTCCCTTCCCTTTGGAGACGTGTCTAGCAAGAAGTTGTTAGGCCTGAGGTTGAAGACATTGCTGCCTATGTTCTCCTCTAGGATTTTGATAGATTTCTATCTCACATTTAGATCTTTCATCCATTTTGAGTCTATTTTTGTGTATGGTATAAAAAAATGGTCCAGTTTCATTCTTCTACATGTGGCTGTCCAATTTTCTCAGAACCATTTATTGAAGAAACTGTCCTTTTTCCATTGGATATTCTTTCCTGATTTGTCAAAGATGAATTGACCTTAGAGTTGAGGGTCCATTTCTGGGTTCTCTATTCTATTCCACTTATCTATGTGTCAGTTTTTGTGCCAGTACATACTGTCTTGATGATTACAGCTTTGTAATAGAGCTTGAAGTCTGGCATTGTGATGCCTCCACCTTTGGTTTTCTCTTTCAACATTCCTCTGGCTATTCGGGGTCCTTTCTTGTTCCATACAAATTTTAAGATTGTTTGTTTCAGCTCTGTGAAAAATGTTGATGGTATTTTAATAGGGGTTGCTCTGGGTAGCATAGACATTTTAACAATATTTCTTCTTCCAATCCATGAGCATGTGATGTTTTTCCATTTCTTTGTGTCTTCCTCAATTTCTTTCATGAGTATTCTATAGTTTTCAGAGTACAAATCCTTTACCTCTTCCATGAGGTTTATTCCTAGGTATCTTATGGTTTTGGGTGCAATTGTAAATGGGATTGACTCCTTAATTTCTCTTTCTGATGTCTCATTTTTATGTACAGAGATGCAACTGATTTCTATGCATTGATTTTATATCCTGCCACATTGCTAAATTCCTGTACGAATTCTTGCAATTTGGGGGTGGAGTTTTTGGGTTTTCCACATAAAGTATCATGTCATCTGCAAGAGTGAGAGTTTGACTTCTTCGTTGCCAATTTGAATGCCTTTTATTTCTTTTTGTTGTCTGATTGCTGAGGCTAGGACTTCCAGTAGTATGTTGAACAACAGTGGTGAGAGTGGACATCCCTATTGTGGTCCTGACATTAGAGGAAAAGCTCTCAGGTTTTCCCTGTTGAGAATGATATTCCCTATGGGTTTTTCATAGATGGCTTTTATGATATTGAGGTATGTACCCTCTATCCCTACACTGTGAGGAGTTTTAATCAAGAAAAGATGTGGTACTTTGTCAAATGCTTTTTCTATATCTATTGAGAGGATCATATGATTCTTGTCCTTTCTCTTATTTATGTAGTGTATCACATTGATTGATTTGCAGTGTTGAACCAACCTTGCAGCCCAGGAATAAATCTCACTTGGTCGTGGTGAATAATCCTTTTAATGTACTGTTGGATCCTATTGGCTAGTATTTTGGTGAGAATTTTGGCATCCATCTTCATCAGGGATACTGGTCTGTAATTCTCCTTTTTGGTGGGATCTTTGTCTGGTTTTGGGACCAAGGTAATTCTGGCCTCACAGAAAGAGTTTGGAAGGTTTCCTTCCATTTTGATTTTTTGAAACAGCTTCAGAAGAATAGGTGTTAATTCTTCTTTAAATGTTTGGTAGAATTCCCCTGGAAAGCCATCTGGCCTGGGCTCTTGTTTGTGGGGAGATTTTTGATTACTGCTTCAATTTCCTTGCTGGTTATGGGTCAGTTCAGGTTTTCTATTTCTCCCTAGTTCAGTTTCGGTAGTTTATACGTCTCTAGGAATGCATCCATTTCTTCCAGACTGCCTAATTTGTTGGCCTATAGTTGCTCATAATATGTTCTTAAACTGTTTATATTTCTTTGGTGTTGGTTGTGACCCCTCCTGTTTCATTAATGATTTTATTAAGTTTGGTCCTTTCTCTTTTCCTTTTGATAAGTCTGGCTAGGGGTTTATTGATCTTATTAATTCTTCCAAATAACTAGCTTCTAGTTTTGTTGATCTGTTCCACTGTTCTTTTGATTTCTGCTCTAATCTTTATTATTTCATGTCTCTTGCTTGGTTTAGGCTTTATTTACTGTTCTTTCTCCAGCTCCTTTAGATGTAAGGTTAGTTTGTGTATTTGAGACCTTACTTGTTTCTTGAGAAAGGCTTGTGGTGCTATATACTACCCTCTTAGGACCGCCTTTGCTGCATCCCAAAGACTTTGAACAGTTGTGTTTTCATTTTCATTTCTTTCCATGAATTTTTAAATTCTTCCTTAATTTCCTGGTTGACCCATTCATTCTTTAGTAGGATGCTCTTTAGCCTCCATGTATTTGAATTCTTTCCAAATTTCCTCTTGTGATTGAGTTCCAAAGTATTGTGGTCTGAAGATATGCAGGGAATGATCCCAGTTTTTTGGTACCAGTTGAGACCTGATTTGTGATGCAGTATGTGATCTATTCTGAAGAATGTTCCATGTGCACTCGAGAAGAATGTGTATTCTGTTGTTTTGGGATGGAATGTTCTGAATATGTCTGTGAAGTCCATCTCATCCAGTGTGTCATTCAAAGCTCTTATTTCCTTATTGACCCTCTACTTAGATGATCCTCTCCTTAGATGATCTACTTAGGGGGGTGCTAAAGTCATCTACTGTTATGTATTATTATCAATATGTTTCTTTAATTTTGTTATTAATTGGCTTATATAATTGGCTGCTCCCATGTTAGGGGCATAAATATTTACAATTGTTAGATCTTCTTATTGGATAGACCCTTTAATTATAATATAGTGTCCTTCCTCATCTCTTATTACAGTCTTTGGTTTATTTATTTTTATTTATTTATTTTTATTTGTTTTTTATTATGTTCAATTAGCCAACATAAGGTACATCATTAGTTTTTGATGTAGTGTTCAGTGATTCATTAGTTGTGTTTAAAACTCAGTGCTCATCACAACACGTACCTTCCTTGATACCCCTTACTCTGTTACCCATTCCCCTCCCTTCTGTAACCCTCAGTTTGTTCCCCAGACTGATATAAGGATTGCCACCACAGCTTTCTTTTGATGTCCATTAGCATGATGAATGGCTTTCCACCCCCTCACTTTAAATCTGGAGGTGGCTTTGGGTCTAAAATGAGCCTCTTGCAGACAGTATATTGATGGATCTTGCTTTTTTATCCAATCTGATACCCTGTGTCTTTTGATTGGGGTATTTAGCCCATTTACATTCCGAGTAACTATTGAAAGATATGTATGTAGTGCCATTGTATTGCCTGTAAAGTGACTGTTACTGTATATTGTCTCTTTTCCTTTCTGGTCTATGTTACTTTTGGGCTCTCTCTTTGCTTAGAGGACCCCTTTTAATATTTATTGTAGGGCTGGTTTGTTGATCACAAATTCTTTTAGTTTTTGTTTGTCCTGGAAGCTTTATATCACTCCTTCTATTTTGAATGACATCCTAGCTGGATAGAGTATTCTTGGCTGCATATTTTTCTCATTTAGCACCCTGAATATATCATGCCAGTCCTTTCTGGCCTGCCAGGTCTCCATGGATAGGTCTGCTGCCGATCTAATGTTTCTACCCTTGTAGGTTACAGACCTCTTGTCCCACGCTGCTTTCAGGATTTTCTCTTTGTCTCTGAGATTTGTAAGTTTCACTATCGTATTGGGTGTTGACCAACTTTTATTGATTTTGAGGGGGGTTCTCTTTGCTTCCTGGATTTTGATGTCTGTTTCCTTCCCCAGATTAGGGAAGTTCTCTGCTATAATTTGCTCCAGTATACCTTCTGCCCCCTCTCTCTTTCCTTTTCTTCTGGTATATCAATTATTCTAATATTGTTCCACTTTATGGTATCACTTATCTCTTGAATTCTTCCCTCATGATCCAGTAGTTGTTTACCTCTCTTTTTCTCAGCCTCTTTATTCTCCATCTTGGTCTTCTATATCACTTATCCTCTCTTCTGCCTCACTTATTCTAGCAGTTAGAACCTCCATTTTTTATTACATCTCATTAATAGCCTTTTTTTTTTTTTATTTCAACTTGGTTAGATTTTAGTCCAGAAAGGGATTCTCTAGTGTTTTCTATGCTTTTTGCAAGCCCAGCTAGTATCTTTATAATTGTTATTCTGAACTCTAGTTCCAACATCTTACTAATTTCCATATTGATTAGGTCCCTGGCAGTCAGTACTGCCTCTTATTCTCTTTTTTTGAGGTGAGTTTTTCCATCTTGTCATTCTGTCCAGAGAAGAATAGACAAATGAGAGAACAAAATACTAAAATGGCCACAGTGACCCCAGAGAAATATACACTAAACAAGTCAGAAGAGACCTGAAACTGGGGGGAAAAAAGAGAAAAAAAAAGAAAAAGAAAAAAGAGAATATAATCAGAAAGGTGAGCAGAATAGAGCAATACACAGAATTCTGTGTGTAATTGGTCTGTTTTTAGAAAAGTAGATCCCAAAACTGTAAAGAAAGAAAAACTTACATATGTACAAAAATAAAATTAAATACAATGAAAGGATAGTATGTAACTGTAAAAATGGAAATTAAAAGACAAGAAAAGACAAAAGAGAAAGGAAAAACAACAACAACAACAAAAAGGAAGGGTTATAAACAGATAAGTGAACAGAACAGAGCAATAAACTATCTCCTGAGTGTATTTTGGTCAGTTTATTAGAGGAAGTCTCAAAAGTGTAAAGAAAGAAAAACTTATATGTACAAAAATAAAATTAAATACATTGAAAGGATAGAATGTAACTGTAAAGTCAAAAATTTAAAAAGGCTTTAACAAAACAAAAAAAACAAAACAAAACAAAAAAGGAAGAAGAAGAAGAAAATAAAGAATATGATCATACAGGTGAATAGAAAAGAGCCATACACTAGATTTGGGGGGTATTTTGGTCTGTTAGAAGAAACTGCATCCCAAAATTCTAAAGAAAGAAAAACATATATATGTATATATATACAAAAATAAGAGTAACTACAATGAAGGGATAGAATGTAACTGTAAAAATGAAAATTAAAAAAATATTTTAAAAAGGAGTTGATAAAATAAGAAATTGATTAAAAAAGGAAAGGAAAAAAATTTTTTTAAAAAGAAAAAATAAAGAAAATAAAAAAATTAAAGTTGAAAAACTAAAGAATCATGGGGAAAAAGCCATGAGTTTTATGTGCTGTATTCCCTAGGGCTGGAGTTTCGCAGTTCTCATTGATCAGTAAACTTGGTCTTGGCTGGCTGTTCTTGCTGATCTTCTGCGGGAGGGGCCTGTCACGTGGATTCTCAAGTATATTCGCCCCAGGCAGAATTGTACTGCTCTCGCCAGGGGGCCAGGCTAAGTAATCTGCTCTGGTTTGCTCTATGTGGCTTTTTGTTCCCTGAAGGCTTTCCACACAGCTTTAGAGGATGAGAATGAAAAGGGTGGCCTCCCAGTCTCCTGCCCTGGAGCCAAAAGCTCGGTGGTCCCACTCCTCAGTGAGCCCTCAGAGAAAAGCAGTCAATCACTCTTGTCTCCCTGGTCTCCCACCACACTCCACACTCCATGCTCAGCTGGCCTGCAACCAAGCATTTCTATCGCAGGCACACGATACCATTTCGAGTCTCCAAACCCTGTAGACTCCTGTGGCTCCTGCACTGCTCCTCCTGGGGAAGGAAGGGGGTTCTCGCTGGTTTTGCTGCTTGGCAGTGGCCCTATTGTGTCCCTACTCCTGGGCTCACTGATTGCATCCAGCTTCCCCACTCCGATGCCTGGGAGCTCTGCCACACTCAGGCACCCCTGGTCTTCCTGTGACCCCGAGGGTCCTGAGACCACACTGTCCCAGTGAGGGTTTTGTCCCCGCTGAGCAGTCTGAGCAATGTGCCTCAGCGGAGCAGACTTCTAAAAGTTCTGATTTTATGCTCTGCTGCTCTATCACATGCTGATATCACTGGCTGACGGAGGCTCTCTCCCCCCGCGGCCTATCTCCCGAATATCGCTTTGGATTTACTTCTCTGCATGTCCTACCTTCCAGAAAGTGATCACTTTTCTATTCATAGAGTTGCAGCTTTCTTTTCTTTGATCTCTGGTTGAGTTTGCAGGCATTCAGAATGATTTAGTAGCTATTTAGCTGAATTCCTGGACCAGACAAAATTAAGGTCTCCTACTCCTCTGCCATCTTGGACTCCTAATCCTGTTTGTATCTTTTGGGTAAATACCCAGTAGTGCAATTGCTGGATTGGAAGGTAGCTCTACTTTTAACTTTTTAAGGAACCTCTATACTGTTTTCCAGAGTAAGGGTACCAGCTTGCATTCTCACCAGCACTGTAAGAGGGTTCCCCTTTCTCTGCATCCTCGTCATCATCTGTTGTTTCCTGGCTTGTTAATTTTAGCCATTCTGATTGGTGTGAGGTGGTATCTCACCATGGTTTTGATTTGTATTTCCCTGATGCTGAGTGATGTTGAGCATTTTTTCATGTGTCTGTTGGCCATTTGTATGTCTTCTTTGGAGAAATAACTGTTCATATCTTCTGCCCATTTCTTGACTGGATTTTTTGTTTTTTGGGTGTTGAGTTTGAGAAGTTCTTTATAGATCTTAGATACCAGCCCTTTATCTGTAATGTCATTTGCAAATATCTTCTCCCATTCAGTAGGTTGCCTTTTAGTTTTGTTGATTGTTTCCTTTGCTATGCAGAAGCTTTTTAACTTGATTAAGTCCCAAGAGTTCATTTTTGCTTTTGTTTCCCTTGCCTTTGGAGATGTGTCTAGCAAGAAGTTGCTGCGGCTGAGGTTGAAGAGGTTGCTGCCTATGTTCTCCTCTAGGATTTTGATGGATTCCTGTCTCACATTTAGATCTTTCATCCATTTTGAGTTTATCTTTGTATATGGTATAAGAGAATGATCCAGTTTAATTCTTCTACATGTGGCTGTCTAATTTTCCCAACACCATTTGTTGAAAAGACTGTTTTTTTTCCATTGGATATTCTTTCCTGATTTGTCAAAGATTAGTTGACCTTAGAGCTGAAGGTCCATTTCTGGGTTTTCTATTCTGCTCCATTAATCTATGTGTCTGTTTTTGTGCCAGTACCATGCTGTCTTGATAATCACAGCTTTGTAATAGAGCTTGACGTCTGGCATTGTCATGCCTCCACCTTTGGTTTTGGCCATAGATCTCATGAAATTCAGCTCGAGATCTCATGAGATTTGGCCCAAGAACCTGCAAGAATTACCATGTGCTTTCCTGAGATATGGCAAAGGGAGGAGGTGGCTTGTTTCTGTGAATGGTGAGTCTCAAACGAACTGTCCTGAATTGTTAAAGTTGGGGAAAACACCCAGGGAGCCTTCCCGTGTGTTCAGATAGGCAGCTCCCATGCTGGTTGCCTCTTCCTGCACCTACTGCCCTCCTGTCCCTATCGCCTTGAACAGAGTGTCAATAAGGGACCTAGAGGCCCATTCATCCCTATTTCAGTGCTCTGTTTTGATCCCCACATCACCTAGGATGCTGAATATGGTGAACATATAAACAAGACACCTTGTGTCTTTGTGCTGCTGGCATCTGGGGGTATTTGTAGAATGACAGGTGTCCCCAATCCAGGAATGTCTCAGCACTACCTATTATGTTGTGTGGGATTTGAGGCTAGGTAGTTCCCATCCCTGCTGAGTTCCCATGAGATTTCTCCCCAGGTCTCCAGAGATCAGCCGAGATTGGCCTGACCTCTCAGGAGATTTTGGCTGATTTCCAGGGGTGGCCATTGATCTTGAGAGATTTGTCCTGAAATCTCGTGAAATTTGGTCTGAGATTTCTCTAGGGGTGTCCTGAGAATTCATGATTTTTACCCCCAAATTACATGAGATCTGGCTAGGGCAAGAGGTGGCTTATCTTTTGGGGGCTGGGAGAGAGACACACATAGACAGCCTTACCATGTTGAAAGCCTGGGAAAGTCCCCAGAGAGTCTGCCTGTATGTTCAGATGTATAGTTCCTGGGAATGTGGCATCTTCTTTCTCCTCCTACCCCCATTTCTAAAAGCCAGAGGGGCCATTCATCCTGAATTCAGTGCTACTTTGTTACCACCTCTTCACCCATGATGCTGAAACACGAGGGATATAAGAGTGAGACTCCTTGTGTCTTTCAGCAGGTCACTTCTGGGAGCATTTATAAAACTACAAATATTGGCAGTTGTACCCAATCCTGAATATGCCATGCCTACCCACCTAACCAGCACAAAGGAGGCTCAACTAGGGACTGCCAGGTCCTCCTGATGGCTCAGGAGGTTTGGCCAGAGATCTCATGAGGTTTGGCCCTAGACCTGGCTGACTGGGCCTGATATCTCATGAGATTTGGATGAGATCTCCCGAGATTTGGACTTAGATCATGTGAGATTTGCCCCCAAGATCACGTGAGATTTGGCAAAGGGAAGAGGTGGCTTATTTCTGCGGGGGACAAATCTCAAACAGACTGTCCTGAAATGCTGACAACCTGGGAAAGCATCCAGGGAGCCTTCCTGTGTGTTGAGATGAGCCAGCTCCCAGCCTCATTGCCGCTTCCTACACGTAATGCCTTTCTGTGCCTATCACTTCTAATGTAGTGAAAACAAGGTATCTGGAGGCCCATTCATCCCTATTTCAATCCTCCCTCTTGACCCCCACATCACATTGGCATCTGGGGATGTTTGTGGTTGCCAGGTGTTCCCAGGGATCTCAAATACAGGAATGTCCCAGTGCTACATATAATGCTGCATAGGAGTCGACTCTAGCAAGTTCCCAACCCTTTGGAGTTCTCGAGAGATTTCTCCCTGGGTCCCTCCAGAGTTGTCCATAGATTTTGTGAGATTCAGCCTGACCTCTCAGAAGATTTTGGCCGAGTTCCAACCACTGGCCTTTGATCTCTTGAGATTTGTCTAGAGATACTGTTGAGATTTGTTCTGAGGTATTGTGGGAGGGAGCCTGGGAATTCACGAGATTTGCCCCAAGATTACATGAGATCTGGCTAAGGAAAGAGGTGCCTTATCTCTTTTTACTGGGAGGGGGATGGGGCGACAGAGAGAACCTTATCATGTTGAAAGCCCCCATGGAACCTGCCTGTGTGCTCATATGTCTAGCAGGGGTGGCAAACTGCTTCTGTCTTCTCCTCTTGCCCTCCTGGTTCTATTACTTCCATTTTATGTGAAGAAGAGGCTCCAGGACTATTCATCCTGAATTCAGTGCTACCTTTTTACGCCCACTTCAAAGAAGATGCTGAAACACCAGGGATATAGGAGTGAGACACCTTGTACCTTCCTGCAGGTTTTGTCTGGGGGGAATTTGTGCAAATATTGGAAGTTGTGCCAGTTCCAGAAGGTGCCATCCCTAGCTACTTAAGCAGCCTAAAGCCAGTTCTGCTAGGGAGTGACAGGCTCTCTTGAGACCTAAGAGATCTTTGGCCAGAGGTCTCAGGAGTTTTGGCCCTAGATCTTGATGACTGGGGCTGAGATATATGAGATTTGGATGAGTTCTCCTGAGATTTGGACATGAGATGTGTCCCTGATCTCACCAACTGGGCCCGAAGTCTAACAATATTTGGAGAGGTCTCCTGAGATTTGGACTTATGTCACAAGAGATGTGCCCCTGGATCTCGCTCAATGGCCTGAGATCTCATGAGATGTGGATGAGTTCTACTGAGATTTGGACTAAGATCATATAAAATGTGCCTCTGGATCTCGCTGACTGGGCCTGAGATCTCACAAGATTTGGATGAGTTCTCCCAAGATTTGGTCTGAAACTTTCCTAATTCTTCCTCTGAAACATTTGAAAACACTTCATGAAAGGAGATGTTAGTTGAAAGATGCTTTCTACACAGTCTTGTTTCAGTGAGTTAAGTATGAGGCACTTTCCTTATCCTTACACAAATACACTTGTAAACGTGTCTATGTCCATCAAAAAAGATGTTGGTTGAATGATGCCATGTATACGGTGTTCTTTCTTGTAGTTAAGTATATGGCACTTTCCTTATGCTTCCACACATACATGTGAATATGCCCCTATCTCCATGAAAGAAGATGTTTGTTGATGGATGGTTTCTACACAGAATTGATCCACTGAGTTAAGTATATGGCACTTTTCTTATGCTCCCAAACATATATTTGAATACACCCTGATCTCCATAAACAAGATGTTGGTTGATGGTTTCTATACAGACTTGTTTCACTGAGTTTAGTGTCTGGCACTTTCCTTATACTTCCACACAAACATTTGAAAACACCTCTGTCTTCATGAAAGATACTAGTTGAATGATGTTTTCTATACAGTGTCTTTCTTGGAGTGAAGTATATGGTACTTTCTTTATGCTTCCACACATACATTAGAAAATGCTTGTATCTTCATGAAAGAAGTTATTTGCAAGATGCCTTCTGCACAGACTTGTTTCTCTGTATTTAGTATATAACACTTTCTTTATGCTTCCACAAATACATTTGAAATAGTTTGTATCTCTGTGAAAGATGTTAGTTGAAAGATGGTTTCTACACACTCTTGTTGCACTGAGTTAAGTATATGGCACTTTTCTTATGCTTCCACACATATATTTGAAAATTGTTCTATCTGCATGAAACAATGTGAATTGAAAGATGGTTTCTAACAGACTTGTTTCACTGACTTAAGTATATGGAACTTCCCTATTGCATCCACACATACATTTGAAACCGCCTGTATCTGTTGTTCTTTCTCCAGCTCCTCTAGGTGTAAGAATAGCTTGTGTATTTGAGACTTTCCTAATTTTTTGAGAGAGATTTGTATTGTTATGTACTTCCCTCTTAGGACCACCTTTGTTGTATCCCAAAGGTTTTGAACAGTTGTGTTTTCATTTTTGTTTGTTTTAATGAATTTCTTTAATTCTTTTTTAATTTCCTGGTTGGCTCTTTCTTTCTTTAGTAGGATGCTCTTTAGCCTCCAATTGTTTGAGTTCCTTCCAAATTTGCTCTTGTGATTGAGTTCAGGTTTCAAAGCTTTGTGGCCTGAAAATATGCAGGGAATAATACCAGTCTTTTGCATTCAGTTGAGATGTAATTTATGAACCAGTATTCTGTTGCTTTAGGATGGAATGCTCTGTATATATCTGTGAAGTCCATCTGGTCTAGTGTGTCAGTCAAAGCCATTGTTTCCTTGTTGATCTTCTGCTTAGAAGATCTGTCCATTGCTGTGACTGGGGTATTGAGATCCCCTACTATTATTGTATTATTGTCAATGTGTTTCTTTAATTTGGTTACTAATTGGCTTATATAATTGGCTGCTCCCAAGTTAGGAGCATAAATATTTATAATTGTAGATCTTCTTCTTGGATAGACCCTTTAAATATGCTATAGTGTCCCTCTTCATCCCTTACTACAGTCTTTAGATTAAAATCTAATTAGTCTGATATGAGGATTGCTACCCCAGCTTTCTTTTGAGGTCCATTATCATGATAAATTGTTCTCCACCCCCTCACATTTGATCTGAAGGTGTCTTTGAGTCTAAAATGAGTCCATTGTAGACAGCATATGGATGGGTCTTGCTTTTTTATCCAATCTGATACCTGTGTCTTTTGTTTGGAGCATTATCCCATTAACATTCAGAGAAACTATGGAAAGCCTAAACCAAGCAGCAGAAGGGAAATAATAAAGATTAGTACAGAACTCAATGAAATAGAAACCTGAAGAACAGTAGAACAGATCAATGAATCTTTTTTTTTTAAGATTCTATTTATTTATTTGACAGAGAGAGACACAGCGAGAGAACGAACACAAGCAGGGGAGTGGGAGAAAGAGAAGCAGGCTTCCCGTGGAGCAGGGAGCCCGATGCAGGGCTCAATCCCAGGACCCTGGGAACATGACCTGAGCCGAAGGCAGATGCTTAACGACTGAGCCACCCACGTGCCCCTGGAAGCTGGTTCTTTGAAAGAATTAATAAGATTGATAAACCCCTAGCCAGACTTATCCAAAAGAAAAAAGAAAGGACCCAAATTAATAAAATCATGAATGAAAGAAGAGAGATCATGACCAACACCAAAGAAATACAGACAATTTTAAGAACATATTATGAGCAACTATATGCCAGCCAATTAGGCAATCTGGAAGAGATGAATGCATTCCTGGAAACTTATAAACTACCAAAACTGAACCAGGGAGAAATAGAAAACCTGAACAGATCCATAACCAGTAAGGACATTGAAACATTAATCAAAACTCCCTAAAACAAGACTACAGGGCCAGATGGCTTCCCAAGGGAATTCTACCAAACATTTAAAGAAGAACTAATACCTATTCTACTGAAGCTGTTTCAAAAAATACAAAGGGAAGGAAAACCTCCAAACTCATTCTATGAGGCCAGCATTACCTTGATCCCAAAGCCAGACAAAGACCCCACCAAAAAGAATTACAGACCAATATCCCTGGTGAACATGGATGCCAAAATATTCACCAAGATCCTAGCCAATAGGCTCCAACAGTCCATTAAAAGATTATTCACCACGACCAAGTGGGATTTATTTCTGGGCTACAAGGGTGGTTCAACATTTGCAAATCAATCAATATGATAGAGCACATTAATAAAAGACAAGAACGTTATGATCCTCTCAATTGATGCAGAAAATGCATTTGACAAAATACAGCATCCTTTCTTGATTATATCTCTCCATAGTATAAGGATAGAGGGAACATACCTCAATATCATAAAAGCCATCTAAGAAAATCCCACAGTTAATATCAGTCTCAACAGGGAAAAACAGAAATTTTCCCCCAAGATCAGGAATCACCACTTTTGTTCAACATAGTACTAGAAATCCTAGTCTCAGCAACCAGACAACAAAAAGAAATAAAAGGCATTCAAATTGGTAAAGAAGAAGTCAAACTTTCACTCTTCCAAGATGACATGATACTTTATGTGGAAAATCCAAAAGACTCCACCCCCAAATTGCTAGAACTCATACAGGAATTCAGCAAAGTGGCAGGATATAAAACCAATGCACAGAAATCAGTTGCATTTCTATACACTAACAATGGGAAAGAAGAAAGAGGAATTAAGGAATCCATCCCATTTACAATTGCACCAAAAACCATAAGATACCAGGAATAAACCTCACCAAAGAGGTGAAGAATCTATACTCTAGAAACTACAGAACACTTATGAAAGAAATTGAGGAAGACACAAAGAGATGGAAAAACATACCATGCCCATGGATTGGAAGAATAAACATTGTTAAAATGTCTGTACTGCCCAGAGCAATCTATACTTTCAATGCCATCCCTATAAATATACCATTGACATTTTCCAAAGAGGTGGAAAAAATAATCCTAAAATTTGTATGGAAACAGAAAAGGCCCCGAATCGCCAAGGGAATGTTGAAAAAGAAAGAGAAAGCTGGGGGCATCATGTTGCCTGATTTTAAGCTCTATTGCAAAGCTGTGATCACCAAGACAGCATAATACTGACATGAAAACAGACATATAGATCAATGGAACAGAATAGAGAACCCAGAAATGGACCCTCAACTCTATGGTCAACTAATCTTTGACAAAGCAGGAAAGGATATCCAATGGAAAAAAAGACAGTCTCTTCAATAAATGGTGCTGGGAAAATTGGACAGCCACATGCAGAAGAATGAAACTGGATCATTCTCTTACACCATACCCCAAAATAGACTCAAAATGGATGAAAGACCTAAATATGAGACAGGAATCCATCAAAATCCTAGAGGAGAACATAGGCATTGGCTGCAGAAACTTCTTGCTAGACATATCTCCAAAGGCAAGAGAAACAAAAGCAAAAATGAACTCTTGGGACTTAATCAAGTTAAAAAGCTTCTGCGTAGCAAAGGAAACAACAAAACTAAAAGGCAACCTACTGAATGGGAGAAGATATTTGCAAATGACATTACTGATAAAGGACTGATATCCAAGATCTATAAAGAACTTCTCAAACTCAACACTCAAAAAACAAAAAGTCCAGTCAAGAAATGGGCAGAAGACATGAACAGTTATTTCTCCAAAGAAGACATACAAATGGCCAACAGACACATGAAAAAATGCTCAACATCACTCAGCATCAGGGAAATACAAATCAAAACCACAATGAGATACCACCTCACACCAGTCAGAATGGCTAAAATTAACAAGTCAGGAGACAACAGATGTTGGTGAGGATGCAGGGAAAGGGGAACCATCCTACACTGTTGGTGGGAATACAAGCTGCTGGTCCAGCCACTCTGGAAAACAGTATGGAAGTTCCTTAAGAAGTTGAAAATAGAGCTACCCTACGACCCAGCAATTGCACTACTAGGTATTTACCCCAAGGATACAGATCTAGTGATCTGAATGGGCACCTGCACCCCAATGTTTATAGCAACAATGTCCACTGTAGCCAACCTGTGGAAAGAGCCGAGATATCCATCGACAAATGAATGGTATACACACACACACACACACACACACACACACACACACACTGGAATAATCTTCAGCCATCAGAAAGTATCAATACTTACCATTTGCATTGACGTGGATGGAACTGGAAGGTATTACGCTGAGCTAAATAAGTCAAACAGAGAAACGCAATTATCATATGGTTTCTCTCGTATGTGGCATATAAGGAATAGTGCAGAGGACCATAGGGAAAGGGAGGGAAAACTCAATGTGAAGTCATCAGAGAGGGAGAAAAACCCTGAGAGACTCTTAACTATAGAAAACAAATTGAGCGTTGCTGGAGGGGAGGTGGGTCAGGGGATGGGGTAATTGTGTGATGAGCATTAACAGGGGCAAGTGATGTGATGAGCACTGGGTGTTATACGCCACTGATGAATTATTGGACACTACATCTGAAATTAATGATGTACTATAAGTTGGCTAATCGAATTTAAATAACAAAAAATAAAGTGGAGGGCAACTTTCCTGAACCCGCACCTCTGCAGGAGGCCGCAGCCAGACCCGCGCCGGAACCATGTTTCGCAACCAGTATGACAATGATGTCACTGTTTGGAGCCCTCAGGGCAGGATTCATCAAATTGAGTATGCAATGGAAGCTGTCAAGCAAGGTTCAGCCACAGTTGGTCTGAAATCAAAAACCCATGCAGTGTTGGTTGCATTGAAGAGAGCACAGTCAGAGCTTGCAGCTCATCAGAAAAAAATTCTCCATGTTGACAACCATATTGGTATCTCAATTGCGGGACTTATTGCTGATGCTAGACTGTTATGTTGCTCTACTGGGGAAACTTCAGCTGGTTCCAGACCTAGCATTAAGACAATCTTGGCACAGTGGGAAGGTAATTTTATGCGCCAAGAGTGTTTGGATTCCAGATTTGTATTTGACAGACCTCTTCCTGTGTCTCGTCTTGTATCTCTAATTGGAAGCAAGACCCAGATACCAACACAACGATATGGCCGGAGACCATATGGTGTTGGGCTGCTTATTGCTGGTTATGATGATATGGGCCCTCACATTTTCCAAACCTGTCCATCTGCCAACTATTTTGACTGTAGAGCCATGTCCATTGGAGCCCGTTCTCAATCAGCTCGTACTTACTTGGAGAGACATATGTCTGGGTTTATGGAGTGCAATTTGAATGAACTGGTTAAACATGGTCTGCGTGCCTTACGAGAGACGCTTCCTGCAGAACAGGACCTAACTACAAAGAATGTTTCCATTGGAATTGTTGGTAAAGACTTGG
>NC_058408.1:59069080-59087933 GCF_002201575.2 Neomonachus schauinslandi
TGTACTGATGACAATAATCTGTACGTAGGAATCAGTCCAGATGTGTTTTTCCCTAGCAACTTGTCTGAAACCATATAATGGTGTGCATTTTTCTTTGAGAGGGTCTATATAATCATTTTCTAGAAAGTATAGGTATCTGTACTGATGTTTTTATATGAAGAACATAGTGTCTTTGTGGTTTTAAAGACAACTGTGAAATAAAATTGTTTCACCTGCCTGTGGAAAAAAAAAAATAAAGTGGAATAAAAAGAAAGATGGTTTCATTAAGTATTTGGTACTTTCTTTAGCTTCCTCAAATACTTATAAACACTTCTGGTATCATGGAAAAAAGATGTTATTGAAAGACGTTTTCTACAAAAATTTGTTTCATTGGTTTACATTATGGTACTTTCCTTATGCTTCCACACAAACTCTTGAAAAAATTTCCAGATTCATGAAAAAAGATCTTAGTTGGAAAATGGTTAATACACAGAATTGTTTCATTCAGTTAATCATATGCCACTCCTTATCCTTCCACATATATATTGAAAACCAACTATTTTCATCACAGAAGACATTAAAGATGGTTTCTACACACATTACTTTCATTGAGTACATAGCTGTTTCTTTATGCGTCTACACACACATTTGAAAACACTTTTACCTCATGAAAGAATTTGTTAGTTGAAATACACATTCCACACAGTGGTGTATCATGGAGATAAGCATATGAAACTTTCCTTATGCTTCCACACATACATTTCAAAATGGTTATACATGAAAGATGTTTGTTGAAAGATGCTTTCTAAAGAGTGTTGTTTCAATGAGTTAAGTATATGGCACTTTCCTTACACTTCACACATACAGTTGAAAACGCAGTCCTTATGTGTCCACACATACATCTGGAAACATTTCTATCTTCATGAAAGAAGTAGTACAAAGGTACTGCCTACACTGTGTTGTTTCAATGAGTTTAGTATATGGCACTTTCCTTAGTCTAACACACGTACAGCTGAAAAGCTTCTATCTTCATGAAAAAAGGGTTATTTGAAAGATGTTTTCTATTGGCCAGTTTTATGTCTTCTTTGCAGAAATGTCTGTTCATGTCTTTTGCCCATTTCTTGACTGGATTATTTATTTTCTGCATGTTGAGTTTGATAGGTTCTTTTTAGATCTTGGATATTAGCCCTTTATCTGATAAGACATTTGCAAATATCGTCTTCCATTCTGTAGATTGTCTTTTGAGTTTGCTGACTTCTTTCTTTGCTGTGCAAAAGCTTTTTATCTTGTTGAAGTCCCAATAGTTTATTTTTGCTTTTGTTTCTCTTGCCTTTGGAGATGTGTCTAAGAAGGTGCTGTGACAGAGGTTGGAGAGGTTGCTGCCTGTGTTCTCTAGGATTATGAAAAATGATCAACATCACAAAAATGGAAATCAAAACCACAATAAGATACCACCTCACACTGGTCAGAATGGCTAAAATGAATAACACAGGAAAAACAGATGTTGGCGAGGATGTTGAGAAAGGAGAACCCTCCTACACTGTTGGTGTAACTCTTGCAGCCACCCTGGAAAACAGTATGGAGGTTCCTCCAAGAATCAAAAATAGAGCTACCCTATGACCTAGCAATTGCACTATTAGGTATTTATTCAAAGGATACACACATTGTGATCTGAAGGGGCACATGCTCCCCAATGTTTATAGAGGCAATGTCCACAATAGCCTGTCTATGGAAAGAGTTCAGATGTCCATCAACAGATGAATGGATTCAGGAAATGTGATTGATATATATATATATAATCCATTATCTACATATATAATTATCTATCATCCATTATCTACATATATAATGGAATATTACTCAGCCATCAAAAAGAATGAAATCTTGCCTTTTGCAATGATGTGGATGGAACTAGAGGGCATTATGCTAAGCGAAATTGGTCAGTCAGGGAAAGACAAACACCATAGGATTTCACTCACATGTGGAATTTAAAAAACAAAACAGATGAACATAGGATAAGGGAAGGAAAAATAAAATAAGATGAAAACAAAGAAGGAGGCAAACCATAAAAGACTCTTAACTCTAGGAAACAAACTGAGGGTTGCTAGAGGGGAGGTAAATGGGGGTATGGGGTAAATGGGGGATGGACCTCAAGGAGGGCACTGAAATAATGAGCACTGGGTGTTATATGCAACTGATGAATCACTAAATTCTACCCCTGAAACTAATAATACAGTATATGTAAACAAAATTAAATTTAAATAAATGTTTTTTAAAAAAATAAGTATGTTAACATTAGGAGTCCTAAAGCGTTTGAAGGTGCCCAGCCAAGAATGTTTATGTGTAGGCTCTGCCACAGGTATTTAGAAGGAGCTGTCCCTATTTCCTGGGTAAAAGAAAATGAATTTTTGTTTTTGTTTTAGATTTTTATTTATTTGTTTGAGAGAGCGAGTGAGAGAGAGAATGAGCAGGGAGAGTGGCAGAGGGAGAGGGAGAAACAGACTCCCCGCTGAACAGGGAACATGATGCGGGGCTCGATCCCAGGACCCTCGATCCCAGACCTGAGCCAAAGACAGACGCTTAAAGAACTGAGCCACCCAGGTGCCCCAAAAGAAAATGAAGTTACACATCTCATTCACAGATCTATCCCATTTTCATTTATTTTTATTTATATTCAGTGAGCCATTGTATAGTACATCATTAGTTTTTGATGTAGTGTTCGATTCATTAGTTATGTGTAACCCCCAGTGCTCATTGCAATATGTGCCCTCCTTAATACCCATCACTGGGCTAGCCCATCCTCCCACCCAGCCCCCTGAAACCCTCAGTTTGTTTCCTGGAGTCCATAGTCTCTCATGGTTCATCTCCCCCTCTGATTTCCCCCCTTCATTTTCCCCTTCCTTCTCCTAATGTCCTCCATGCTATTCCTTATGTTCCACATATAAGTGAAACCATATGATAATTGTCTTTCTCTGCTTGACCTGCTTCACTTAGCATAATCCCCTCCAGTTCCAACCATGTCGATGCAAATGGTGAGTATTCATCCTTTCTGATGGCTGAGTAATCCATTGTACCACATCTTCTTCTTTTTTTTTTTTTAAAGATTTTTATTTGTTTATTTAACAGAGATAGAGAGAGAGCACAAGTAGGCAGAGCGGCAGACAGAGGGAGAAGGAGAAGCAGGCTCTTCGCCGAGCAGGGAGCCTGATGTGGGGCTCGATCCCAGGACCCTGGGATCATGACCCGAGCTGAAGGCAGCCGCTTAACCGACTGAGCCACTCAGGTGCCCCTGGACCACATCTTCTTTATCCATTCGTCTGTTGAAAGGCATCTCAGCTCCTTCCACAGTTTGGATATTGTGGACATTATTGCTATGAACATTGGGGTGTATGTGCCCCTTCTTTTCACTACATCTGTATCTTTGGGGTAAATACCCAGTAGTGCAATTGCTGGGTCATTTTGGCCCTACTTATAGACATTCTCAACCCCTTGCTGATTTTCTATCTAGGTTTTGTTTTACATTCAAGGGGGAAGGGGCTTTTACTCATATAGCCAGCACCCAGGGATTGTTGGAAAGTTCACATACTCTCCCTGTGCAATGTGAGAAAATCAGTGTCTGATATCCTAAAGGATGATGGCACTATTGCCCCTGAGCTTCTTGTGAGGTCAGGTGACATAAGCATGGTGATAGGTAGCCAGGTTCTATTTTCCCCCTAGCTGATTTAGATGACTTCATTCCGAAGATCAGACAGTTCAGGACAGAAAGAGCCCTTTCGAGGAATACTACACCAAACACCTGATTCTAAACACTTGAACATGCCAGGAGAACCAAACTGTTACCCTCAATCACTTCTGTGTCTATCCATCCATGGGAAGGGCAATAAAAAAAAAAAAAAGCCAACACCAGGAGATTTCCCTCTTTCTGAAGGGAGAATTCAGACCTCTTGATGACAGGGCTCCCACGTGTAGGGCATGGAGGTTTACCTTTGCCCAAGCCCACAGGTGTTTGTTTTTCCTGAGGCAGACTGTTTCCTAGGAGATTGTGCTAGTCACTCCTTTCTTAAAAATTATCCCATTCTCATCTCTAATGAACAACTTTGGCCCTTCATGTATCAATTTCCACCCTTTTGCACTTTTTTAAATTAATTAATTAATTAATTAATTAATTAATTTATATTTTAAAGATTTTATTTATTTATTTGAGAGAGAGAGAATGAGAGAGAGCACATGAGAGGGGGAAGGGTCAGAGGGAGAAGCAGACTCCCTGCTGAGCAGGGAGCCCGATGCAGGACTCGATCCCGGGACTCCAGGATCATGACCTAAGCCGAAAGCAGTCACTTAACCAACTGAGCCACCCAGGTGCCGCCCTTTTGCACTTTTTAAAAACTAGGTTCACCCTGGGAGCCACCCAGATCCAGTGTCTCAGGGTAATGTCCTCTATTTTAAACTAAATGAGATTTGTAGAGATTTGGATGAGATCTTATGAGATGTGCATGAGATCTCACGAGATTTCGACTGAGATCCCGTGAGAATTGGATGAGATCTCACAAGATTTGGACTAAGATCTCTGATGATTTGGATGAGATCTCATGAGATTTGGACCAAGATGTGGATGAGATCTTATGAGATGTGCATGAGATCTCATGAGATTTCTACTGAGTTCCTATGATAAGATTTCTTGAGATTTGGTGAGATGTGCCTGAGATCTCATGAGATTTGGATTGAGATCCTGTAAGAATTAGATGTGATCTTATGAGATTTGGACTGAGATTTCCAAAGATGTGGAGGAGATCTCACAATATTTGGAATGAGATTTGACAATATTTGGATGAGATATCATGAGATTCACATGAAATCTCATGAAATTTGGATGAGATCTTATGAGATTTGGACTGAGATTTGGTGAGATTTGGATGATATCTCATAAGATGTGCATGAGATCTCATGAGATTTCTACTGAGTTCCCATGAGAATTGGATGAGATTTCATGAGATTTGGACTGAGATTCAGTGAGATTTGGATGAGATATCATGAAATGTGCATGAGAACTCACAAGAATTGGACTGAGATCCTGTGAGAATTACATGTGATCTTACAAGATTTTGACTAGGATCTCCAAAGATGTGGATGAGATCTCACAAGATTTGGAATGAGATTTGGTGATATTTGGATGAGATCTCATAAGATTCACATGAGATCTCATGAGATTTCCAATGAGATCCCATGAGAATTAGATGAGATCTCCTGAGATTTGGGGGAGATCTCATGAGATGTGCATGAGATCTTACGAGATTTAGACTGAGTTCCCACAAGAATTGGATGAGATCTCACCAGATTTAGACTGAGATCCCCAGGATATGGATGAGATCTCATGAGATTTTGACTGAGATTTCTCAAAAGTTGGATGAGATCTCAGGAGATTTGGATGAGATCTCAGGAGATTTGGTCTGAAGTTTGGCGAGATTTGGATGAGATCTCATGAGATATGCATGAAAGCTCATGAGATTTCTACTGAAATCCCATGAGAATTGGATAAGATCTCATGAGATTTGGCGAGATTTGGATGAGATCTCATGATATGTGCATGAGATCTCGTGAGATTTGGACTGAGATCCCTCGAGAATTGGATGAGATCTCATGAGATTTGGACTGAGATCTCTGAAGATTTGGATGAGATCTCACCAGATATTCCCCAAGACAATGAAGCCCTGCTAAGAAAGAGGTAATATTCCTTTTTATCTTGGGGTTTTGAGAGGCTAGTAGAATAGCCATAAGGTGTGGAAAGCCTGGGAAATTCACCAGGTTCCAGCCTGTGTGCCCACATGTCTCTCTGGGGGCACATGGCTTTGTCCTTCTCCTCTCACCCATCCATTTCTATCACCTCTGGTTGAGTGTGAATAAGAGTCCAACAGCCCATGCATCCTGAATTCAATGCTCCCTTTTTACCTGCTCTTCACCCAGAAAGTTGAAACACCAGGGATTTAGGTGTGAGATACGTTGTGACCTCCTGCACGTTATGTCTGAGAGGAATTATGAAACCAGAAAATTTGGAATTTCTACCAAATCCTGCCATGTGCATTCCCTACCCAAGTAAGCATTGCAAAGCAGATTTGGCCAGGGCTTGCCAGATCCTATCAGTGGCCCAGCAGTTTGGACACAAACCATCGGACTTTGGCCCTAGATCTCGCTGGCTAGACCCAAGATCTCAGGAGATTGGATGAAATCTCATGAGATTTGCAATGAGATCTCATGATCTCATTGCAATTGGATTTGGCGAGATTTGGATGAGATCTTATGTGATATGCATGAGATCTCACGAGTTTTGGAATGAGATACCATGAGAGTTGGATGTGATCTCATGAGATTTAGACTGAGATCTCACCAGATATTCCCCAAGATAATGTGAGGTCCTGCTAAAAAAAAAAAAAGGTAACTTTACTTTTATTTTAGGGTGTTAGGCTAATAGAAATAGCCTTAATGTGTGGAAAGCCTGGGAAATCACCCAGGGAGTCTGCCTGTGTGCCCAATTGTCCTGCTAGGGGTCCCATGGCTTCTTCTTTCCCCTCCTGCCCTTCTGTTTCTATCACCTCTGGTTGAGTGTGAATAAGAGTCCACACGGCCCATGCATCCAGAATTTAATGCTCCCTTTTTACCTGTTCTTCACCCAGGATGTTGAAACACCAGGGATTTAGGTGTGAGACACCTTGTGACCTCCTGCAGGTTAATTTCTGAGAACAATTATGAAATTGGGAATTTAGGAAATTCTGTCTATTCCTTCCATGTGCCCTCCCTACCCAAATAAGCATCACACAACAGCTCTCCTAGAGCTTGCCAGATCTTCCCAGTGGCTGGAGAGTTTGTCCACAACTGATCGGGATTTGGCCCTAGATCTCTGGGTGCTGGGCCCATGATCTCAGACATTGGATGAGAGATCATGAGATTAGAATGAGATCTCAGGAGATTTGGATTGAAAAATCACCTGATATTCCCCAAGATAATGTGAGGTCCCACTAAGAAGAAGCTAACATGGGAGAGAGGAAGATGGCGGAGGAGTAGGGGACCCCGTTTCAACTGGTCTCCTGTATTTAGCTGGATATCTACCAAACCATTTTGAACACCCATGAAATCAGCCTGAGATATAAGAATATATATCTGGGTCTCTATAAGCAGAAAAGCAACTGCTTTTTGCAAGGTAGTATGTGCGGAGTCGTGAATCTGTGGGGAGATATCGGAAGATAAACAGAAGGGGGAGGGAGCCTCCATAAGCTGGCTCCTGAAAAGTGATATAAAACCAGAATGCAAAATCAGAACCCTTAGAAAACTGCTCTAGTGGGAAACATACATCTGGGGCTCTGGAAATGAAAAGGCAGGATTCTAGGTAGGGCACTGTGGTCTCAGGATATGAGGAAAAACAGGGCAAAAGGGGTTTCCTGAACCAGTAGAGAGCCCAAGCAGTGGAGCCAGGAAGAAGGTTATGGTCAGCAAGCCCAGGAAGGGACGCTCAGCTCAGATCGCCATAAACTGTGAGCCAGGCTGGTCAATAATCACTCTTCTAGTAGGCAGCTTGAAAAAATCTGGAACTTGTGCCTGCAACCAGGCAAAAACTCGCAGGGAGGTAACAGCCTGGAAAGAGCTTTAGAGTGGCAAACAGACATGAGCCAGGAGCTTCAGGTGCATGGCCTGGAAAGGGCTTTACGGTGGCAAACAGACATGAGCCAGGAGCTTCAGGTGCGCATGCAAGCCTGCCGCCTCTCCAAGTTTTAGAGTCACAAAGGACAGTGGCACTCCCGGGCCCGAGACTGCCTCTGAGAGAGTTGCTGTGGGCGCGCACCAAGGGAGGTTGTGGTTTTCGTTGGCGCATTCAGAAGTGAAGACTGTTTGTCCTGGAGGACTTATTAAAGGGCAGACTGTGAATTTTCTGCTCTGGGCCAGAGGCTTAGCTATGGCCACTTTTGCTCTGATTCTCGGAAGAAGTATGGAAAGCCCCCAGGGAACAAAAGCCACACAGAAGACCTGTTTCCACTGAGCCTATCCCCCTGACAGGGTGCAGGCAACTCTGCACAGGCAGAGTTACCTGAGAAACAGCGCACCAGCCCCTCCCCCAGAAGACAGGCTGGAAGAATAGCTGGATGACAAACCTGTGGATCCCATAAGACTATAAAATCCCAACACCAGGGGTAAATTATATATTGAGCTCCAGGTGTGGCCTCACAACTTGTTTATTTTTCAGATAAAATTTTCCTTTTCTTTTTTTTTTCTGTTTTTCTTCTTATTATTCTTTTTCTCTTTTTTTTTCTTTTTACCTTCTCATTTCAACTAGATGTTTATTATATCAACTGATATTTCATAATAGCTTTTTAACTTGTATTTTTTTCACACCTATATTTTTTATAGATATATGCTTTATTGTAGTCCTTTTTTCACTATTCAATTTTACCTTTATGTATACACAAAGTTTTACTTATAATTTTGGGATGTAGTGTCCTCTAACACACAGGCCGAAATACACCCAGGAACAACTGAAACATCCTGGTTTGTCCACACTGAGAGATTATAGCCCCCCTTCCCCTCCCTCCTTTTTAAAAATTTTTAACTTTTTAAAATTTTATTCTTGTGTTTCATTTTGGCTTTGATTTTTTGGTGGTGGCTTCTGACCACTCTGGAATTTGCTAGGGTGCATCTTGCTTGGGTCGTGGTTTATATTTTGGACTCTGCTCATTTACTCAACCATCCCTTGACAGAATGACTAGGAGGAGGAACTCTCAAAAAAGGAAAGAACCAGAGACAATGTCCTCTGCCAATGTCCTCCTCTGTCCTCTGCCTCTGATATAAGCAAGATGTCAGAGATAGAATTCAGGATAGAAATCATAAAGTCAATAGCTTATGCTTGTAAAAAGCATTAGTGACAATATAGAATCTCTAAGAGCAGAAATGAGATCTAATCAGGCTGAACTAAAAAATGCTATGAATGAGATGCAGCCTAAACTGGATACTCTAATAGCCAGGGTAAATGAGGCAGAAGAGAGAATTAGTGATTTGGAAGATGAGCTGATGGAAAGGAAGGAAGCCGAGGAGGTCTGTGATAAACAGCTTGAAGCACATGAGAACAGACTTAGAGAGATCAGTGACAACATGAAACATTCCAATGTTAGAATTATTGGAATCCCTGAGTGGGTGGAGAGAGAGAGAGGACTAGAAGGTATATTTGAGCAAATCATAGCTGAGAACTTCCTTAATCTGGGAAAGGAAACAAGCATTCGAGTCCAAGAGGCAGAGAGGACCCCTCCCAAAATAAAAAAAAAAAGATCAACACCCCGACATGTAATAGTGAAGCTTGCAGATTTCACAGCCAAAGTAGCTATCCTGAAAATAGCTAGGGAGAGGAGGTTCCTTCCATATGGAGGGAGGAACATCAGAATAACATCAGACCTGTCCACGGAAACCTGGCAAGTCAGAAAGGGCTGGCAAGACATATTCAGGGTATTAAATGAGAAGAACATGAAGCCAAAAATACTTTATCCAGCAAGGCTGTCATTCAGAATGGGTGAAGAGACAAAGAGCTTTCAGGACAGGCAGAAACTGAAAGAATATGTGACCACCAAGCCAGCCCTGCAATAAATATTAAGGGGGATTCTGTAAGCAAAGAGAGACCCCAAGAGTCACATAGATCAGGAAGAAACAGAGACAATCAATAGAAAAGGGACTTTACAGGCAATACAATGGCACTAAATTAATATCTTTCAATAGTTACTCTGAATGTAAATGGGCTGAATGTTCCCATGAAAAGACACAGGGTTTCAGATTTAATAAAAAAGCAGGACCCATTCAGATGCTGTCTACAAGAGACTCATTTTGATACTAAACACACCACCACATTGAAAATGAGGGGTTGGAGAACGATTTACCATGCTAATGGACCTCAAAAGAAAGCTGGGGTAGCAATCCTAATATCAGGCAAATTAGATTTTAAACCAAAGTCCATAGTCAGAAATGTAGAGGGACATAACTTGAGAAATCTAGGTAAAAAATCTCATCAGGCCTCATTCCAAATTTGAGATCTCATTCAATCTCCTGAGATTTCAGGTCTACCCAGAGAAATCTTGGGCCAAAACCCATTGGTTGTGGCCGAGCTTCCAGGAACCTTGGTAGGATCTGGGAAGCCCTAGCAGAACTGCTTTGAGATACTTATTTGGGTAGGGGTTGCACATGGCAGGATTGGGCAGGATTTCTAAAATTACCGATTTCATAATTGCTCTCAGACATGTCCTCCAGGAGTTCACGAGTTGTCTCAGACCTATGTACCTGGTATTTCAAAATCCTAGGTGAAGACAGGGAAAAAGAGAGAATTGAATTCAGGATGAATGGGCCCTGTGGACTCTTATCCACACTCCACCAGAGGTAGTAGAAACAGAAGGGCTAGAAGAGAAGGAAGAAGTCATGTGCCCCCTAGCAGGACAATTGGCCCAAAGGTAGGCTCTCTGGGGGATTTCCCAGGCTTTCCACACATTAATGCTCTTTCTATTATCCTCAGAAAACCCCACAAAAAAATAAATGTTATCTCTTTCTTAGAGGGACCTCATTATCTTGAGATATACCTTGTGAGATTGCAGTCCAAATCTTGTGATATCTCATCTTATGCTTGGGAGTTCTAGGTACGAATCTCGTGAGATGTCATCCACATCTCATGAGATCTCATTCAAATTTCACGAAATCTCATTCCAAATTTTGTGATATCTCATCCAAATCTTCGGAGATCTCAGTCCAAATCTCGTGAGATCTCATCCAATTCTCATGGGATCTCAGTCCAAAACTCATGAGATCTCATGCACATCTCATGAGATCTCATCTAAATCTCGCCAAATCTCAGTCCAAATCTCATGAGATCTCTTCCAACTCTTGAGTGATCTCAGTCAAAATCTCATGAGATCTCATTCCAAATCTCGCCAGAACTAACCCAATCTCTTGTGTTGGCTCCAGCCATGAGATCCAGGGCCAACACCCATTGGTTTGTGGCCAAACTGTTGGGCCCTTGGTAGGATCTGGCAAGCCATGGAAGATTCTGCTTTACAATGCATATTTGGGTAGGGAGCATGCATGGCAGGATTCAACAGAAATTCCAAAATTTCAGATTTCATATTTGCTCTCAGACATGACCTCCAGGAGGTCACAAGTTGTCTCACACCTAAATCTTTGGTGTTTCAACATCCTGGAGGAAGAGCAGGTAAAAAGGGAGCATTGAATTCATGATGCATGGGCCGTGTGGACTCTTATTCACACTCAAACAGCAGTGATAGAACCAGAAGGGTAGGAGGGGGAAAAAAGAAGCCATGTGCCCTCTAGCAGAGACATCGGCACACAGGCAGGCTCCCTAGGGGATTTCCCATGCTTTCCACATAGTAAGGCTATTCTATTAGCCTCAGCAACCCCCCTCCCCCCCCCGCCGCCAAAGGAATTTTACCTCTTTCATAGCAGAACTTCATTATCTTGGGGAATACTTGCTGAGACATCAGTCCAAATCTTGAGAGATCTCATATATATCCTGGGAGACCTAGGCCAAAATCTCGTGAGATCTCATCCAGTTCTTGCAGGATCTCAGTCCAAATCTCATGATATCTCATGCACATCTCAAAAGATCTCATTCAAATCTCACCAAATCTCATTCCAAATATTATGAAATTCATCCAAATCTTCAGAGATCTCAGTCCAAATATCAGGAAATCTCATCCAATTTTCAAGGGATCTCAGGCAAATATTGTGAGGTCTTATGCACATCTCATGATATCAAATCCAAATCTCACCAAAACTCAGTCCAATTTCTGACATCTCTTCCAAATCTTTGGAGATCTCAGTCCAATCTTATGAGATCTCATCCAATTCTCATGGGACCTCAGTAGATCTATGGAGAAAGCATCTTTCAACTAACATCTTCTTTCATGAAGATAGTAGTGCTTTCATATGTATATGTGGACACATATGGAAAGTGCCATATACATAACTCAATGAAACAGCACCATGTAGAAAGCATCTTTCAACTAGCATCCTTCATGAAGATAGAAATGCTTTCCAGTATATCTGTGGAAACATAGGAAATGTGCCATTCTTTAACTCATCCAAATAACACTATGTAGAAAAGTATCTTACTACTACTGTCAGTCGTGAAGAGAGTAGCCTTATCAAATGTATGTGTAGTAGCATAGGGAAAGTGCCATATACCCAACTCATTGAAACACTGTGTAGAGAACATCTTTCAAATAACATCTTCATGAAGAAAGGTTTAAGCCTGCTGTGGCTCACAGCACAAAGGGGCAGCCAGGTTATCCATAATCTGCTCCAGTCTCTGAGGCATGCTCAGTTCAACCCAGAAAAGTGGCCAGTCGGTGAGCACACAGCATTTTGAGCCTTCTGTCGCTCACACTGAAAAGTTAAGAGGTTTTCTGCCCTCTGAGCACCCCGCTGACGCTGTTGCTGAGTTCTGCTCAATGACTCCCAGGCTGGCCTTTTGCCTTTGGTGAGGTTAAATACACTCTTCCAAATGCCCTCCAGGAAGGGGGCAAACTCTCCCTGAGCGACTCAAGTGATCTCCTTCCTGCAACTGATTGAGCGGTCACAACCTGCTGTGCTTTTTCCAACTTTCTCCCTCTTCCTGACTTTGTTTGGTGAACTGGGTTTCCATGCATTCCTGGCCACATGGTTTCCCACTCCCCCAATTCAGAGCTCTGAACCTCGCCTCTGCCAAATGCTCTCCCTCCAACTGTGCAGATTGTTTTCTTACTCTTCCAATCCTCTTCCTAGTTGTTCAAAAATGTTGAATGTTGATCTCGTTGTGTTCAAAGGACAAAGCAAGTTCTGGATCCCCTGACTACTCTGCCATCTTGGAAACCTAGCACCAAAAAACACTTATGTCTTAATGAAAGGAAGATGTTACTTTAGGGACACTTTCAACACAATGTAGTTTCAAGGAGTTAAGCATATGCCTTTTCCCTAGGATTTATACACATAAGTTTAAAAACTCTTATATCTTAGTGAAAAAGACATGTTCCTTGAAGGATGATTTAAGCAGTATAGTTGCAAGTAGATAAGCACATGCCTTTTCCTACTGCTTATACATATAATTTAAAATTAAAAAAAAAAGAACATATATATCTTCATGAAAGGAAGATGTTTCTTGACACATGGTTTAAACACAGTGTTGTTACAAGGAGTTCAACAAATGGCTTTTAGTAGTCTTATTCACATAAGCTAAAAAAAACCACTTATATCCTAAGGAAAGGAAGATGTTGCTTGGCGTATGGTTAAAAAACAGTGTAGTTTAAGAAATAAGCGCAAAGCCATTTCCTTGTGTTAAAACTACAGGTGTGAAAACACTGCTTAACTTTAAGAAACTCTGATGTTATTTGAAGATGTTTTAAGTATATTGTAGTTTCAAGGAATTAAGTACAAGGACAAATTCTAGGGCTTATACACATAGGTTTATGAACATATATGTGAAAAAGAAAGTTGTTACTTAACGCTTTCAGTGCAGAGTAGTTTCAAGAGCTTAAGCACATTTTTTTTGCTCATGTATCTTCACATACGGTTCAAATAAAAAAAAGACGTTAATTGAAGGACACATTAAGCAGAGTGTCATTTCAAGGAGGTAAACTCATGGAATTTTCCTAGTTCTATACATTATATTGCATCACAACACTCATATTTTATTGAAGGGAATATGTTACTTGACACATGGTTTTAAGCACAGTGCAGTTTCAACTAGATGCTAAGGCTAGGACTTCCAGGACTAGGTTAAATAACACGCAAAAGAATGAAATTGGACTCTTCCTTACACCATACACAAAAACAAGCTTCAAATGGATGAAAGACCTAAATGTGAGACAGGAATTCATCAAAATCCTAGAGGACAACCGAGGCAGCAACTTCTTTGACCTAGGCTGCAACAATTTCTTGCTAGACACATCTCCAAGGCAAGGGAATGAAAAGCAAAAGTGAACTATTGGGAATTCATCAGGATAAAAAGCTTTGGCACAGCAAAGGAAACAGTCAACAAAACTAAGAGGCAAACTACGGAGTGGGAGAAGATATTTGCAGTGAGTTACCAGATCAAGGGCTGATATCCAAAATCTATAAAGAACTTCTCAAACTCAACACCCTAAAAACAAAAACACCAGTCAAGAAATGGGCAGAAGACACGAACAAACATTTCTTCAAAGAAGACATACAAATGGCTAACAGATACATGAAAAAATACATCACTTGGCATCAGGGAGATACAAATTAAAACCACAATGAAATACCACCACACACCAGTCAGAATGGCTAAAATGCACAATTCAGGAAACAACAGCTGTTGGCAAGGATGCGGAGAAAGGGGTACCCTCCTACACTGTTGCTGGGAATGCACACTGGTGCAGCCACTCTGGAAAACAGTATGGAGGTTCCTCAAAAACTTACAAAAAGAACCACCATACGACCCAGAGATTGCACTACTAGGTATTTCCCTGAAAGATACAAAAATGCTGATTTGAAGGGGCACATGCACCCTAGTGCTTATAGCAGCCATGTCCACAATAGCCAAACTATGGAAAGATCCCAGATGTCCATCACCAGATGAATGGATAAAGAAGTATACACACACACACACACACACACACACACAAAGGACTACTACTCAGCCATCATAAAGAATGATATCTTGCCATTTGCAGTGATGTGGATGGAACTAGAGGGTATTATGCTAAGTGAAATAAGTCGGAGAAAGACAAATACTATTTGATTTCCTTCATATGTATAATTTAAGAAACAAAACTGATGAACATAGGGGAAGGGAATGAAAAAAAAATAAGATGAAAACAGAGAGGGAGGCAAAACTAAGAGAACTCTAGGAAACAAAGTGAGCATTTGCTGGAAGGGAGGTAGGTGAGGGGGATAGGATAATTGGGTGATGGGCATTAAGGAAGGCTTACCTCTAGGAAACTCTAGAAAACAAACTAAAGGTTGCTGGAAGGGAGGTGGGTGGGAGGATGGGATAATTGTGTGATGGGCATTAGGGAGGGCACTTGATGTAATGAGTGCTGGGTGTTATATGCAACTGAGGAATCACTAAATTCTACCCTGAAACTAATAAAATAAAATAAAATAAAATCCTAGAGGAGAACATAGGCGGTTACCTCTTTGACATTGGCTGTAGGAAATACTTACTGTGTATGTCTCCAGAGGTAAAGGAAACAGAGCAAAAATAAACTATTGGAGCTTCATCAAAAAGCCTCTGAAAGGGTACCTGCACCCCAATGTTTATAGCAGCAATGTCCACAATACCTATCTATGGAAAGAGCCCAGATGTCCATTGACAGATGAATGGATAAAGAAGATGTGGTATATACATACAATGGAATATTACTCAGCCATAAAAAAATATGAAATCTTGCCATTTGCAACAATGTGGATGGAACTAGAGGGTATTAAGCTAAGCAAAATAAGTCAATCAGAGAAAGACAATTATCATAAGATCTTACTCATATGTGGAATTTAAGAAACAAAACAGAGGATCATAGGGGAAAGGAGGGAAAAATAAAATAAGACAAAATCAGAGAGGGAGAAAGACCATGAGACACTCTTAACTCTAGGAAACAAACTGAGAGTTGCTGGAGGGGAGGTGGGTGGGAGGATGTGGTATCTGAGTGATGGGCATTAGGGAGGGCACATGATGTAATGAGCACTGGGTGTTATATAAAACTGATGAATCACTGACCTCTACCTCTGAAACCAATAATACACTATATGTTAATTAATTGATTTTAAATTAAATTAAATTTTAAAAAAGGAAAAAAAGAAAGAAACAATGAACAAAACTAAAAAGCAACCTTTGGGATGGGAGACGATATTTGCAAGTGACATATCTAGTAAAGGGTTAAGATCCAAAATATATAAAGAACATAAAAAATGAACACTCAAGAAACAAATAACTCAGGTAAAAAATGGGCAAAAAACATGAATAGACATTTTTCCAAAGAAGACATCCAGATGGCCAACAGACACATGAAAAGATGCTCAACATCACTCATCATCAGGGAAATACAAATCAAAACTCTAATCAGATGTCAGCTCTCGCAAGTCACTATGGCTAAAATTAACAACACAGGAAACAATGAGGATTGGCAAGGATGCAGAGAAAGGGGAACCCTCTTACACTTTTGGTGGGAATGCAAACTGGTGCAGCCACTCTGGAAAACAGTGTGTGGAAGTTTCTCAGAAAGTTAAACATGGAACTACTCTAGGACCCAGCAATTGCACTTCTAAGGTATTTCCCAAAGGGCACAAAAATGTAGATTCAAAGGGGCACATGCACCCCAGTGTTTATAGCAGGATTATCAACAATAGCCAAACTATAGAAAGAGCTCAATAGTTCATCAGTTGAGGAATGGATAAAGGAGTTATATAATGTCACAACTCCTTGTGACATACATAGATCTTACTTGGTCATCACAAAGAATGAAATCTTGCCATTTGTAAAGACACGGATGCAGCTAGAGTGTTATGCTAATGCAATAAGTCAGTCAGAGAAAGACAAATAACATGATTTCACTCAGGTGTGAATTTAAGAAACAAAACCAATGAACACGTGGGAACAAAAGAGAGAGGCAAGTAAACCATGAGACTCTCAACAAAAGAGAATAAACAGGGTTGATGGAGGGAGTTGGGTGGGGGATGGTCTAAGTGGGTGATGGGTAGGCACTTGTTATGATGAGCCCTGGGTGTTATATGTAAGTGAAGAATCACTAAATTCTACTCCTGACACCAATATTACATTAGATGTTACCTGACTAGGAATTTAAATAAAAATTTCAATAAGCAAAAAAAGAAACTCCGGAGTCTGGTCACGTTTTTGTGAACATGGGACAGGTTAGGTCACAGGACCACTCGTAATTTGGCTTCAGGACTATCTTGACATCGTGAGGCCTAGGGCATTTGCGGTTGCCCAGCAGAGAATGTTTGTGCATAGCCTGGGCCATCCCTTTGGGGAAGATGCCTGGCTTCCTTTCTGGGGCAAATGGAAATGAAGTAAGACCTCCCCTCGCTATTTCCCATTCCTCTTTGAAATGTAGAACTTTAGCTCTTTTTGTAGTCATTCCCATATTGTTGCAAAATTTCTAACGAGGTCTCCCTCACATCCAGGGGTGATGGGGCTCCCATACAGCCAGCACCCAAGGATTGGGGTCAAGTTCCCACTCTGATCCGGTGGTAAGGGAGAGCAATCAGTGTCTCATACCCCAAAAGAACGATGGCTTTCCTGTTCCTGAGCACTGTCTGGCTGGCTGGTGTAAGCACGGTGGTCACTAACCAGGTTGCCTCGCTCCCCTGGCTGCATCACATGCCTTCATTCTGAAAAGCAGATGGTCCATGCCTGTGCAGCATGCTCCAGGACCTGGCCAGGGCAGAAAATGCCCTTTCAAGACCCCCCTGCACCAAGGCCTCATTCCACACACTTGAGCATCAGTGGCAAGCACTCATGTGCTATGGTTGAACCCCTGCTGTCTCTGTGCACCAGGGGGACGGGCAGGAAAAACAGCCAAGTCCAGAAGCTTTCCCTCTCTTTCTGAGGGAAGAATGTACATCTCTCACTGACAGGGGTCCCATATGTAAACCATGGGGATTTCTCTTTGCCAGGTTCAAGGTGTTAGCTATTCTGGAGGTGGCCCACTTGCTAGGAGCTTGGGTCACTCCATTCTCACCGCTATGCCATTCTCATCTCTCATAAAGAACTTTAACCTCCTTTTTTATCCCCTTATTCTTTTTTTTAAGGGTTATGTATTTATTTGAGAGAGAGAGAGAGAAAGAAAGAGAGAGCACACGAGTTGGGGGAGGGGCAGAATGAGGGACTCTTCCAGCAGACTCTCCGCTGAGCACAGAGCTTGACTTGGGGCTCCATCCCACAACCCATGAGGTCGTGACCTCAGCTGCAACCAAGAGTCAGACGCTTAACCCACTGAGCTAGGCAGATGCCCCTACCCTTTTCTTTTTATCTGAAACTAGATTAACCCAAGGGACCATTCCAAGCCAGTGTCTCAGAGCGATATCCTCTGCTTTAAAGTGGGGCCTTGGGCAGAGTTCTTAGGACTGTGGAATATGTTGTGCCACAGGGCCCCTCCAAATTTGGTTTCCGAACAATTGGGATGTCAGGAAACTTCTGGTGTTTGAAGGGGCTCAGCAGAAAATGTTTGTGTGTAGGCTAAGCTATAGGGTTTGGGGGGGGAGATGGCCTCATTCCTGGGGCAAGGGGAAACAAATTTCTCTCCTTTCCAGGTTTTTTTTTTCTCCCCCCACTCCTATTTGAAATGTAGAATGTTGATCCTCTTAGTCGGCTTTCCCATGACCTTCAGTGTTCTAACTAGGTCTTTGCTCACAGTCGGGGTGATGGGGCTCTCACACTGCCAGCATGCGAAGGCTTTGATGACTTCTCGCTTTGTTTCTGTGCTAAGCGAGCGTAACTGGTGTCTGCTAGCCCCCCCAAAGTGATGGCTCTCCTGTCCCTGAACACTTGCTGCTCAAGGGACTGTGGTCAGTGCAATGATGAGAGCCATATAATCGCCACACCCACGCCACTCTCACACCTGCACACACCACATACAGACGCACACCCCACAGACACCACAGAAACAGCAGACACTGACCCACTTCCATCACACAAACAGCACAAACTACACATACACACCACACACAACACACATACTGCAGACACGACACAAAGACGTTGCACACACGGCACACATATACCAAACAACTATACACCACTCATGTAGCACACTGTACCAGGCATACACCATCCCCGCACAACTCATACACAGAACACATACATTTACGAACACACTCACACTCCACA
>NC_058408.1:59087943-59123586 GCF_002201575.2 Neomonachus schauinslandi
ACACAAAGCATATACCACATACACACCACTCAATAACTGCACACACACGACACCTACATCCACATATTCAACACACCTCCACGTACCACACATATACCACACAAGCAAGAGACACCTATCAGACTTAGAGCACACTCAAACAACTCCAACTACACACACATTCAGCACACCGCACGCTACACATATAAGGAACACACACACACACACCTGCTTAGTTCTTTGTTGGCTAGTCTAAGCATGCTGATGGGTAGACAGCTTGTCTCCCTCCTGTGGCTGATTGACAAACCTTCGTTATGAAGAGAAGATAGTTCACCCACGCACAGATCACTTCATGGCATGGCCTGCACAGAAAGAGCCCTTTCATGGAATTCTGCCCAGTTGAAAACACTTGAGATTCACCACCCCCCCCAGCACCCCTGCTATCCCTGAGCCACTGCTACCTGTATTCACTGATGGAAGGTTTGGAAAAACAGCCAAAGCCAGAAGATTTCTCTCTCTTTCTATAGGAAGAATTCAGGGCTCTTGCTGACAGGGCTCCCAGGTGTAGCCCGTGGAGGGTCCCTTTGCCCAAGCCCACAGGTGTTTCTTGTTCCTGATATGGTTAGCTCACTAGGAAACTGTGCTGGTCACTTACTTTTCAACATTATCACATTCCCATCACTATTGAAGAACTCTGGCCCTCTATATCCATTTCCATCCATTGGTTCTTTTTCTGTGCTAGGTTCAGCCTGGAGGCCATTCAGGTCCTGTGTGTCAGAGCAATATTCTCTCCTTTAAACTGCAAGTCTGGCTGAGTTCTTGGTCCTGTGCAATGGGTTGGGTCACAGGATCACTTGCAATCTGGTCTCAGAAATATATGGACATTGGGAGGGATGCCTGGGTGGCTCAGTCAGTTAAGCATCTGCCTTCTGCTCAGGTCATGATCCCAGGGTCCTGGGACCGAGTCCCGTATCACACTCCTTGCTCAGTGGGGAGTCTACTTCTCCCTCTGCCTGCCGCTCCCCCTGCTTGTGTTCTCTTTCTCTGATGAATAAATAAATAAAGTCTTTAAAAAAATATATGGACATTGGGAGACATAGGGCATTTTCATATGCCAGCATAGGATGTTTGTGTGTAGGCTGGGAGAGAGGTTTTGAGAGGCCACAGGCCACATTTCTGTAGCAAAGGGAAACAAAGCTAAACATCTTTGCAGATTGATTTCATTCCCATTGGAATGTAGAACTTTGGCCCTCCTGGTAGCCATTCTCGTAACCTTGCTGTATTTCCAAATAGATCTTGGTTCACATTCATGGATATGTAGCTGTCACTCACACAGCCACCACCCAGTGGTTGGTGACAAGCTTCCATTCTGGTCCTGTGCTAAGTGAGAACAATCAGTGTCTGATATCCAGAACTGATATCCAACGGAAACTTGCTCTAATGGCTAGCTGCTTCACTGGATGGAGTAAGTGCTGTAATGGGTAGTCAGCTTGCTGATATCCTTTGGCTCACGGAGATGCCTCTATTCTGAAGACCAGATGGTTTGGGCAGGTGGGGTTTTCTCCAGGTCCTGGGCAGTGCAGAGAGAGCCCATCCAATGAATACTGACTGAAGGCCCAGTTCCAAAACACATGAGCGTCAGCAGAGAGCACTCACCTGCTTCCCCTGAATTTCTGCTGTCTCTGTTCACTGACTTGAAGGGCAGGAAAAAATTCCAAGGCCAGAAGCTTTCCCTGTGTTTCCGAAAGAAGAATGGAAGCCTCTTGCTGACTTATTCTCTGGTGTAGCCAGTGGAGGTTTCCCTTTGTCCGAGCCCAAGGGTGTTTCTTATTCCTGAGAAAGCCAACTCGTTAGGAGATTGCGCTAGTAGCTCCATTCTCAACATTATCCCATTTTCACCTGTCATGAAGAACTGTGGCATTTTGTGTCTCCATTTCCATCCCTTTGTTCTTTTTTACAACTAGACTCAAGTTTGGAGCAAGTATGAGCCAGTGTCTCAGAGCAATTTCATCTGCTTTCAACTAGGGTGTCTGGAAGAATCCTTGGAAAATTGGGAAAGGTATGGTCACTGGGCCCCTCAAAGTTTGGTCCTAGAACTATATGGATGTTGTGGCGCCTAGGGCATGTGAAGGTGTCCAGCACAGCATGGTTTATGTGTAGGCTAGGCAAGAGGTTTTAGGAAGGTGCTGGCCTCATTTCTGGAGCAATAGAAACAAACTGAGACATCTCATTCCCAGATTTATACCATTCCCATTTGAAATGTAGAACTTCGGTCCTCCTGTGGCCATTCCCAAAACCTTGCTATATTTCTAACTAGTTCTTGGTTTACATTCCATAGCAATGGGACTCTGACTCACACAGCCAGGCCTCAGGGGTTGCTGGTGATCTCCCACTCTGGTCCTGTGCCGTGCAAGTGAATCAGTGATATTTCCCCCCCATGCCAAAACAAACAAACAAACAAAAAACAACTCACTGTGTGGTCCCTGAATGCTTGTTGCTTAGCCAACTGTGGCAAAGGTGGTGAGAGACAGCCAGCTTGCCGACAACCCCTAACTGACCTAGATGCCTGCATTCTGAAAAGCAGAATGTTCACACATGTGAAGTATGCTCTGAGACCTGGTCAATACAGAAAGAGCCCTTCAAACAATACTGCCCTTTTCTTGACTGGATTCTTCGATTTTTGGGTGTTGAGTTTGAAGTTCTTTATAGATTTTGAATATCAGCCCTTTGTCTGTAATGTCATTTGCGAATAACTCTTCCCATTTCCTGGGTTGCCTCTTTGTTTTGCTGTTTCCTTTGTTGTGCAAAAGCTTTTTATCTTGATGAAGTTTCAACGGTTCATTTTTGCTTTGGTTTCCTTTACCTGTAGATGTGTCTTGAAAGAAGTTGTTGTGGCTATTGTTGAAGAGGTTACTGAGTATGTTCTCCTCTAGGATTTTGATGGATTCTTGCCTCACATTGAGGTCTTTTTTTTTTTAATTTTTATTTATTTATTCATGAGAGACAGAGAGAGAGAGAGGCAGAGGGAGAAGCAGGCTCCCAAGGAGCAGAGAGCCTGATGCGGGACTCGATCCCAGGACCCTGGGATCATGACCTGAGCCGAAGGCAGATGCTTAACCATCTGAGCCACCCAGGCGCCCTCACATTGAGGTCTTTCATCCAATTTGAATTTATCTTTGTGTATCGTGTAAGGGAATGGTCTAGTTTCATTCTTCTGCACGTGTCTGTCCAATTTTCCCAGCACCATTTGTTGAAGAGACTGTCTTTTTTTCATTGGATATGCTTTCCTGACTTGTCGAAGATTAGTTGGTCATAGAATTGAAGGTCCATTTCTGGGCTCTCTATTCTGTTCCACTGATCTGTGTGTCTGTTTTTGTGCCAGTACCATGCTGTCTTGGTGATCACAGCTTTGTAATAGCACTTGAAGTCTGGCATTGTGATACCACCACCTTTGGTTTTGTCTTTCAACATTCCTCTGGCTATTTGGGGTCTTTTCTTTTCTTTTTTTTATTCAGGGTCTTTTCTGGTTCCATTCAAATTTTAGTATTGTTTGTTCCCCCAGCTCTGTGAAAAATGCTGATGGTATTTTGATAGGGATTACATTGAAAGTGTAGATTGCTCTGGGCAGCATAGACATTTTCACAGTGTTTATTCTTCCCATCCAGGAGCAAGGAATGCTTTTCCATCTCTTTGTATCTTCCTCAAGTTCTTTCCTAAGTGTTCTGTAGTTTCTAGAGTATAGATTCTATACTTTATTGAGAGGTTTATTCCTGGGTATCTTATGGTTTTTGGTGCAATTATAAATGGGATTGATTCCTTAATTTCTCTTTCTTCTGTCTCATTGTTAGTGTATAGAAATGCAACTGATTTCTGTGCATTGATTTTGTATCCTATCCAGTTGCTGAATTGCTGTATGAATTCTAGTGATTTTGGGGTGGAGTTTTTTGTGTTTTCCCACATAAAGTATCATGTCATCTGTGAAGAGAGGGAGATTGACTTCTTCTTTGCCAATTCGAATGCCTTTTATTTCTTTTTGTTTTCTGATTGTTGAGGCTAGGACTGCTAGTACTATGTTGAGCAATAGTGGTGAGAGTGGGCATCCCTGTCGTGTTCCTTAAGGGACACAGTCTTAAGGGAAAAGCTCTGTTTTTCCCCATTGAGAATGATATTTGCTGTGGACTTTTGTAGATGACTTTTATGATACTGAAGTATGTTCCCTCTATTCCTACACTCTGGCAAGTTTTAATCAGTAACAGATGCTCTATTTTGTCAAAGGCTTTTTCTGCATCAAATGAAAGGATCGTATGGTTCTTGTCTTTTCTTTTATTAATGTGGTCTATCACATTGATTGTTTTTTGAATGTTGAACCCCCCTTGCATCCCAGGAATAAACCCCACCTGGTCATGATGGATAATCCTTTTAATGTACTGTTGGATCCTATTGGCTAGGATCTTGTTGAGTATTTTGGCATTCATGTTTATCAGGGATATTGGTCTGTAATTCTCCTTTTTGATGGGGTCTTTGGGGTAAGGGTAATTCTGGCCTCATAGAACAAGTTTGGAAGTGTTTCTTCTATTTCTATTTTTTGAAACATCTTCAGAAGAATAGATATGATTTCTTCTTTAAATGTTTGGTAGAATTCCCCTGGGAAGCCATCTGGCCCTGGACTCTTGTTTTTTTGGGAGGTTTTTGATTACTGCTTCAATTATTTACTGGTTATTGGTCTACTCAGATTGTCTCTTCTTCCTGTTTCAGTCTTGGTAGTTTATAAGTTTCCAGGAAGGCATCCATTTCTTCCAGGTTGCTTAATTTATTGGCATATAGTTGCTGATAATAATTTCTAATACTTGTTTCTATTTCCTTGGTGTTAGTCATGATCTCTCCCCTTTCATTCATGATTTTATTAATTTGGGTCCTTCCTCTTTTCTTTTGGATAAGACTGGCCAGAAGTTTATTGATCTTGTTAATTCTTTCAAAGAACAAGCTTCTAGATTCGTTGATCTGTTCTACTATTTTTCTGGTTTCTAATTCATTGATCTCTGCTCTAATCTTTATTATTTCTCTTCTGCTGCTTGATTTAGGCTTTATTGGCTGTTCTTTCTCCAGCTCCTTTAGGTGCATTTGGGATTTTTCTACTTTTTTGAGTGAGGCTTGGATGGCTATGTATTTCCCCTTTAGGACTGCCTTTGCAGTATCCCATAGGTTTTGGACCAATGTGTTTTTATTCTCATTAGTTTCCATGAATTGTTTAAGTTCTTCTGTAATTTCCCGGTTGACCCAATCATTCTTTAGCAGGATGCTCTTTAGCTTCCACGTGTTTGAATTCCTTCCAAATTTTTTCTTGTGACTGAGTTCCAGTTTCAAAGCATTGTGGTCTGATAACATGCAGGGAATAATCTCAATCTTTTGGTATGGTTGAGACCTGATTTGTGACCCAGTATGTGGTCTTTTCTGGAGAAAGTTCCATGTGCACTCGAGAAGAATGAGTATTCTGTTGTTTTAGGGTGGAATGTTCTGTATATATTTATGAAGTCCATCTGGTCCAGTGTGTCAGTCAAAGCTCTTGTTTCTTTGTTGATCTTCTTCTTAGATGATCTGTCTATTGCTGAGAGTGGAGTGTTGAGGTCTCCTACTATTAATGTACTATTATCAATATGATTCTTTATTTTGGTTATCAGTTGGCTTATGTAGTTGGCTGCTCCCATGTTGGGGGCATAGATATTTACAATTGTTAGATCTTCTTGTTGGATAGACCCTTTGAGTATGATATAGTGTCCCTCTACATGTCTTCCTATAGTCTTCCGTTTAAAATCTAATTTGTCTGATATGAGAATTGCTACCCCAGCTTTCTTTTGAGGTCCATTGGCATGATAAATTGTTCTCCATCCCCTCACTTTCAACATGGAGGTGTCTTCAGGTTCAAAATGAGTCTCTTGTAGACAGACTATGGATGGGTCCTGTCTTTGTACCAATCTGCAACCCTGTGCTGTTTCATGGGAGCCTTTAAGCCATTCATGTTGAGAGTGACTATTGAAAGATATGAATTTAGTGCCATTGTATTGCCTGTGAAGTCCCTATTTCTATTGATTGTCTCTATTTCTTTCTGGTCTTTGGGACTCTTGGGGGTCACTTTTCACGTACAGAATCCCCCTTAATATTTCTTGCAGGGCTGGCTTGGTGGTCACTTATTCTTTTAGTTTCTGCTGGTCCTGGAAGCTCCTTGTCTCTCCATCCATTCTGAATGACAGCCTTGCTTGCTTGCCAGGTCTTTGTGGACAGGTCTGATGTTATTCTGTTCCTCTCTCCATATGTAAGAAATCTCTTGCTCTTAGGATAGCTTCCTTGGCTCTAAGATTTGCAAGTTTTACTATTATATGCTGGGGTGTTGGTCTGTTTTTATTGATTTTGGGAGGGGTCCTCTCTGCCTCTTGGACTCGAATGCTTGTTTCCTTCCCCAGATTAGGGAATTTCTCAGCTATGATTTGCTCAAATATACCTTCTAGTCCTCTCTCTCTCCACCCACTCAGGGGTTCCAATAATTCTGACACTGGAACGTTTCATGGTGTCATTGATCTCTCTAAGTCTGTTCTCATGTGCTTCAAGCTGTTCATCCCAGACCTCCTTGGCTTCCTTCCTTTCTATCAGCTTATCTTCTAGATCACTAATTCATTCTTCTGCCTCATTTACCCTGGCTGTTAGAGTATCCAGTTTAGACTGCATCTCATTCATAGCATTTTTAAGTTTGGCCTGATTAGATCTCATTTCTGCCCTTAGAGATTATATGGTGGTTTTCTCAAGCCTAGCTATTGACTTCATAATTGCTATCCTGAAGTCTATCTCTGACATCTTGCTTATATCCATATCTATTAGGTCTGTGGCAAAGGCCATTGTCTCTGGTTCTTTTCTTTGTTGGGAGTTCCTTCTCCTAGTCATTATGTTGAGGGGTGGTTGAGGGAATGTACAGAGTCCAAAATATCAACCATGACCCAAGCAATATGCACCCCTTTTATGGGGACCCTAGGCATGTCAACTTCTTGTTCTTCCAGCCTGTCTTTTGGGGAGGGGACTGCCATGCTCTTTCTCAGGCAACCCTGCTTGGGCAGGGTTTCCCTGCCCCCTGTCAGGAGGCTCGGCTCAGTGGAAACTGGGTTTTTGAGCTTTTGTTCTCTGGTGACTTTCCACGCCTCTTCTGAGGGTTAGAGCAAAAATGTCCCAGAGCAGAGAAATCTCAGTCTGCTCTTCACTGAGTCCTCCAGGACACACAGTCTCCATTTCTGTCTGCACTGCTGTAATCCGCAGCCTCCTGCAGTGGTGCTTGCCCACGGGGACTCTTCCAGAGGTTGACCCCAGGGCCTGGCATGTCTCTGCCCTTTGTGCTTCTAAAACTGCAGGTGGCCCCAGGCTTGCGGATGCACCTGTGTGTGAACTGGCAGCTCCTGGATCCTCTCTTAGCACTGCTCTAAAGCCCCTTCCTGGCCACTACCGCTTTGAGAGTTTTTGCCTGGTCCCCAGCCCAGGACACTTTCGCTCTCCAGTGTTATATCACTTTCCAGGCACCAGCTTATCAACTATATGCTGTCTATAAGAGACTCACTTTAGATCCAAGACACAAATAGGTTGAAAGTGAAAGAATGGAAAAAAGATATTCCACGCCAATAGTGAAGGGAGAGAACTGAAGTGGCTATACTAATCTCAGACAAAATAGACATTAAATTTTAAGTTTACATTAGACAAATAGGACATTATATATTAATACAACTTTCAACAAAGCAGGAAGATATAACAATTATAAACATTTGGCACCTAATAACAGACCATCAAAATAAATGAAACAAAAACTGATAGAACTGAAAGGACAGGGAATTCTACAATGATAGTTGAAGGCTTCAATACCCCACTCTCAATAATGGAGAGAAGAACAACCAGACAGAGGATAGGTAAAGAAATAGAAGCAGACACATGTAAAGATGCTCAGCATCACTCATCATCAGGGAAATACAAATCAAAACTACAATGAGATACCACCTCACACCTGTCAGAATGGCTAAACTTAACAACACAAGAAACAACAGATGTTGGCAAGGATGTAGAGAAAGGGGAATCCTCTGTACTATTGGTGGAATGCAAACTGGTGCAGCCACTCTGAACAGTTTGGAAGTTCATCAAAAAGTAAAAAAATAGACCTACCCTATGACCCAGCAATTGCACTACTAAGTATTTACCCAAAGGATACAAAAATACAGGTTTGAAGGGATACATGCACTCCAATGTTTAGTAGCCAAACTATAGAAAGAGGTGAAATGTCCATCAACTGATGAATGGATAAAGAAGTTTAGTATATGTGTATATACAATGTAATATTACTCAGCCATCAAAAAGAATGAAATCTTGCCATTTGCAACAATGTGGATGGAACTAAAGGGTATTATGCTAAGCGAAATAAGACAGTCAGAGAAAGACAAATACCATATGATTTTACTCATATGTGGAATTTAAGAAACAAAACGAGTGAACATTGGAGAAGAAAGAAAAAGAGGGAAGCAAAACATAACAGAGACTCTTAACTGTAGAGAACTAGCTGAGGCTTGCTGGAGAGGAGGTGGGTGGGCTGAAGGACTAAATGGGGATGGGTATTTAGGAGAACACTTATGATGAGCCCTGGGTATTACATGTAATTGATGAATCGCTAAATTCTATTCCTGAAACTAATATTACACTAGATGTTAACTAACTAGAATTTAAATAAAAAGTTGAAACATTTAAAAAATAAATTAAATAAATAAATAAGGACTAGAATAGAAGGCTTGAACAATACAATAAAACAACTAGATCTAACAAACACATACAGAACACTCTACCCAACAACAAGATAATACACATTCTTCTCAAGTGAACATAGGACATGATCCAGGATATACCAAAGTTTAGGTCAAAAATAGTCTCAACAGATTAAAAAATCTCTGACTATAATAGGATGAAGTTAGAAGTCAATAACAAAGAAAATGAAAATTCCCAAAGCTGTGCGAATTAAATAACACACTCTTAAACAACCTTTGGGCCAAAGAAACAAATGACAAGAGAAGTCAGAAAATACTCAGAGATGAATGAAAATGAAAACACAACATGCCATGCTGATGTGATGCAGTGAAAGCAGTGTGAAGAGGGAAATTTCAAGCCTTAAATACTTACATTAAATAAGATCTCAGATCAACAGCCTAAATTTACAACTTATGAAACTAGAAAAATAACACCTTAAACCCAACACTAGCAGAAAGAAGGAAATAATGAAGATTAGAGACAAGATAAATGAAATAGAGAATGGGTAAACATTAGAGAAAACCTACAAAACCCAAAGTTGGTTCTTTAAAAAAAATTAATAAAGTTGACAAACTTTTAGCTGGATTGATGGAGAAAAAAAGATCCAGATTATTAAAATCAGAAATAAAAGAGACATTACTATTAATCATACAGAAATAAAAGGGGTTATAAGACAGTACTACAAACAATCATATGCCAACAAATTGGATAACCTAGGTAAAATAGACAAATCCTAGAAGTAGAAACCCTACAAAGACTGAATGACAAAGAAAATCTGATCAGACCTATAACTAGTAAGGAGATTGAATAAATAATCAAAAACCTCCCAACAAAGAAAAGCTCTGAATCTGATGGCTTCACAATGTGAATTCTACCAAATATTTAGAGAGGAACCGACCCCATTCATTTTTAAATTCTTCCAAAAAATCAAACAGAAGGAAACACTTCCTAACTCATTCTGAGTCTAGCATCAGTCCCGATACCAAAGCCAGAGATACTATGAGAAAAGAAACTACAGACCAATATCCCTTGTAAACATTGATGCAAAAATCCTCAATATATATTGGATCCTTGTCCTATGGGGTGAAATTCACCATAGAAAGGAAAGCCAAATGGGGGCTCAAAAGTATAACCCTGGCCCAGAGAGTGAATGTTGCTTCAAGGGAAATGGTAGAGATTAGTGCCATCCTCAGGGGTCTAAAGAATGCGGGGATAGCATCCCCATCATGTCTGTTTAACTCACCAATCCGGTCCCCTCAGGACACAGAGGGACCCTGCTGGATGGATAGACTAGGCGTCTGCAAATGATAGATTTCAGGCCCAAACAGGCCAGCACCTGTTTTGGTATATGTGAGAAAAATCAAAGAATAATAATATTTTGTAACATGTGAAAATTTTGTGAAATTCAAATTCCAACCTTTATGAACAAAGCTGCATCAGCACACAGGGGGGCAGTTGCTCATTTGTGTATCATCTGGCTGCTTTGGCACATTACAAATCACGGTGACCTGGTTATCTTGCCAGAGTGTTTCAAGTGCTGCTTACCGCTACAGTGTGCGGAAAGAATAGTTACATGTCCATTACCGGATGAGGCAGTTATCCCAACATTCTCAATTCACAAGGAAGCAATGATCGGGAAAACTAGAAGATTTAAGCAGGAATATCTCAACAGAGCCAATTTTCTTCATAAAAATAAAAGGGAAAATAAGGCTGCAACCAAAGTAAGTTGACAAGTGGATCCTTTGTTTGCCAAATGAGGAAAGCCATTTACTGAGGGCGAGTTAGTTCAATCATGTTTGCTCGCACCAGCTAAAGAAATGTGTTCAGAGAACATAAACTTGTTAAAGACTATTAGCTTTTTTGCTTGATAAAGTGAGGACATTGGGAGCAACATCAGTAGTTAATTTCTACAAATGCATAATTGTCCAGCAGAGGGCAGACTTACTCCACAGAGCCAAACCTTCACCGGCAGGAAAAGGATTTAAAGGGTCTGAAACATGGATGTGCTCATTTGCCAAGATTTAATAACCAACATATTAGCTGATTTAATCTTCATGAAGCCCCTACAAGATAGGTGTTGGTTTTATCCTTATTTTACAAATAAGAAAGCTGAAATGCAGAACGGTTAAATGACTTTTACAAGGTCATCCAGCTACCTGTATTTTTGTTTAAGTAAATAATTATAAAGTGCTTGCTCCATGCCAAGCATGATCTAAGTACTTTACGTATCTTAACTTCTTTAATACTTATATCAATCCCAGGATTTAGGTACTATTATCAGCATCCCCATTTTACATATGGGGAAACTAATGTACAGAAACGTTAGCAATTTTCCTAAGGCAATTCCGCTAATAAGTGGCAGAACTGGGATCTGCACTCAAATTGTCTGGCTCGTGCTCACTTCGGCAGCACATATACTAAAAAAATTGTCTGCTCAAGTTCCTGAAGACCTTCACAGCCCTGACCCCTGCCTTCTGCTGATGAGCTCATCCTTATGGTAGGCCTGGGCTTCTCAAAGTGGAGGTTAGTGTTACCTGGGAACTTTCTAGAATGCAATTTTGAGGCCACATGTCAGACCTCCTGAATCTGAAACTCTGTGGGTAGCACTCAGCAATCTGAGTTTTACAAGCCGTTGAGGGGCATGCTAAAGTTAGACACCAGACTTATTGATTCTCACTGTGGTCCTCCCCACTCCAGCACCCTCAACACAAACGAGTAAATATATAACACACACATGTCAGGATATACATTGAGTAAGACCATACAGACGCACATGTTATGGGTTGAGGCAAAAGTGTATTGAATCCAGCTCTTGGCTTCCTTTTAATTACCAGGAGCAAGTTTTCTGGGCTGGGGCCTTTGGCTATCTATGTACAAATTATTACAACAACAATAACCTTTCTTGGTCCTGCCTCATGTCTGTGTAGCTCTTCTCATAAATTTTTTTTCCCTTTCTCCGTATCATTTATTATATCATACACAGAAATGATGGTTTTCAGCATGTGTAAGACCTTGTAGTCCTCTCTGGGGAACTCTGTGACTTACTCTGATCTAGCACTGTCAAAAAAAAAAAAAAAAAGAGTGTGGGGGGAGACACTGGCTAGACTTCTACAGAAAAGCTAGGGAATGGTGCTGTTCTGTGTGGCCAGAATCAGGTGAGGCAGGTGAGGCTCCCACTACTCAGGCTTGGCTGGGTAAAATGTAAGACAGCTGCTGGGGTAGGGGGAGACACTGCCTCAGTGAATCCCTAGCCAGGCTTCTGAATGACTTGGCTACTTTGGGTGAGGGGATGAGGACGTGGAACACCAGGGCAGTGGGAAGTGGGGGCTGCAGGAAGCAGAACCTGAACAAACATAAAATAGGAGCCTGTATTTTCCTCCTCCAACCACCTTTGTTTCATTTACAGTGCTTCCTTTCTTTATTTTCTTCTGCCTGTTTACTGTCTCTTATTTGTTTTTCTACCTTCTTTTTCTTTTCCCTCTCCTTTTCTTTTTTCACAAAACAGAAGCTATTTGTACTGTATCAGTAGAGATCCAGTCAGGAGAGAGGAGACACACACTAATTGGACCAAGGAGGGTTTCACATAAAGAATTACAGTTGCCCCTCCCCCCGCCGCCTCCGCCAAAATTTCACATTCCACAGTTTCAGTTACCTGAAGTCAGCTGAGGTCCAAATGTGGATGATCCTCCTGACATACTGTCAGAAGGTCAGTAGTAGTCTAACACTATGTCACAATGCCTAAGTCATCTGCCTCACTTCATCTCATCACATGGGCATTTTGTCATCTCACATCATCATCATCATCATCATCAGAAGGGTGAGTACAGTACAATAAAATATTGAGAAAGAGATCACATTCACGTAACTTTTCTTACAGTATAGTGTTATAGTTGTTCTATTGTATTATTAGTTATTGTTATGCATCTCCTACTGTGCCTAACTTATAGTTTAACTTTATTCCAATGAATAGGAGGGTCTGGTACCATCCATTGTTTCCAGCATCCACTTGGGACCCTGGAATGTATCCTCTGGTTAATGGTGGATAATGATAGAACTACTGTATTAACAGTTACAGTGGTTGGAATCATAAGGGATTGACTAATAAGAAGGAAAGAGAACTCTGAAGAATATAGAAATAGCAGATATGAGAGACAGTTTCCAATGCTAGGGCTGAGAGAAGGTGCCTAATGAAGGCCTCCCTTCCGGTTGGGAATGTGATCAAAAAGAGGTGAGCTGGACCTGAACACCCGGAGCCTCCTCACCCTCTCCCCTATTCTTAGAATGTGGGTTCCATTTGCCTTTTCTGTTCCTAGAGATGATGATGTGATGTTGAAAACACCTGCATGATACACCTAACCGAGCCCAGTTAGAGCCTCTTTATAAACTTTTAAGATTTGGAGGACAGGTATGGGGATCCATTTGTCTCGCTACCACCCAAGACAAGCCTCCCATGTAAGTTCCCTTCGCTGTTATTAAAATTGCCACCTGCCACCATGGAGTGGCCTGCCTCTGTCTTCAGTCTCTCCCTGCCTTCTGCCTATGGGGGCTGTTTCCGATTACACCAGGAAAGCTCCTAAGCAGATTGTGAACTTACACCATCCCACCCCAGACCTTGGAAGGGAGAGCACAACCATGGCTCACTGGCTGTGCAGAATTCTGGTGCTGTGGTGCCAAGCTGGAGGAACTTTCTTGGAAATCCACCCTCTATAACTTCTAAATCCACCCTCCTGGGTGCTGGGAAAGCTGAGTCTTACTTTACTCACCGTAACTTTGTTGCATCACTTAAATATATTACCGGTTAAACAATAACAGAATGCAACAACGTTGTTTATTGTGAGACACATCCTGATTTCAGAAATATAATGGAGTATGATAATAAAAACGGATTTGTCGGGCGCCTGGGTGGCTCAGTTGGTTAAGCAACTGCCTTCGGCTCAGGTCATGATCCTGGAGTCCCTGGATCAAGTCCCACATTGGGCTCCCTGCTCGGCGGGGAGTCTGCTTCTCCCTCTGACCCTCTCGACCCTCCCCCCTCTCATGCTCTCTCTCTCTCAGTCTCTCTCTCTCAAATAAATAAATAAAATCTTTAAAACAAAACAAAACAAAACAAAAAAACGGATTTGTCTTAGAATTGATGAAATGCACCCTTTCTCAGCAGCCTTGCCTAGCCTCTGGGCTGCTCATTTCCAATATCACTAACCTTGACCTCCCTACTTTCCATCTCAGCCTACTCCTAAGCCTGGAAGCCACCAGCACAAGGTCATCTTCTCTTCTGCCTTTCTGTCCTGTCCCAAACAGGACAAAGTCAGGGAACCTGGAAACCAGGCCAGTCTGGGCATCAGGGAGGGTGGTCAGGGAGTGGTGCTGATCAGGACAGATTGATAAGGAGCCTGCACCTTGGTGGTTTGGAGACCCTCATGTAGGAAGTGGGCATTCCTGGAGGGCATTAAGCAGGGAAGTGACATTTCCTTGTGGAAATAGGCAGCAGGGATTAGAGAGGCAACAGGTATTTTCTATAGGTTTAACCAGCCCGTGGAGAGAAATGAGAGTCAGGTAATACAATGGACTTGAGTCTCTGATAGCATAACCACAGCAACCCCAGACCCCCAACTCTTGCTGTTTCCGCCTAGCTGGGTCCTACTGCTTAAAAAGCTGCAAAAGTGGTTCTTCCTGATAGTTTACAGCTGGAGTGGGACAAGCAGCTTCCTTCCTCCACTTGTCTTGGGCTTTCAGGTGTTGCCCTGGGTGACTTGGAACAAGGCCGGGGGCAGCCTGTCAACTGAGAAAGTCTTAGTGCTCTGTTGTTTCTTGCATAAAAGCTTATGTGCTTTTTTTCAACAAAATGTTTAACTTGATAAGTGAAAGGGGTCATCTCCTAATTTTTTTTTTTTTTTTCTGAGAGCCAGCACAACCATCCTGGCTGCTGAGAGATGGAGGTTGTCTGTTAGCTTTCATAAGGCCACATCTCTAATTCAGAACTTTGGAACTTGTGCGAAGTTATTATTAGGGTAGAACTAAAAGGCTTACCTTGCTCATGTAAAATTTTAACTTAGATTTAATCTTCCTATTCTTAGACTCATCGTTGGTCATGTCTGCCTTACAGATGCTTCTTCTGAAGCTAATAATAGCATGACTGCTCATCAGGAAAGATTGTAATTTCCTAAAAGTTAAAGACATTTTAGCCACTTAATTGTGAAATGCCTTGCTAGCCAGAATTCTCCCAAAGTGATGGTGGTGTCTAAAGGATATGATTTGCTCTTTTGTGTCCTCAGTGCTAAAAATCGAAAGTGCACTGAGATGGGTATTAAGCAATACCACCAGAATGTAAACATGAAATTCATGTAACTACTTGCTTTTGAAAACCCCCCACTAGCACACAGCAGTCAACTAGTCAAACATGAGCCCCTCCTGCGGCCTGGCATTGCTCGAGGCAATGGGGGTAAACAAAGTCTCTGCTCTTGAGGATCTTGCCAGGCCAACGCGTAGATAAGCTAATGGCAGATACTGATAAGGGCAATGACAAAGATAAAATAAGAGTAATGTAGTAGAGACCGAGTGGTGCTGAATTAGCTAAGGTGGTTAGGGAATATCTCTCCGAAGAAAGTGATGTTTAGGGGTGCCTGGATGGCGCAGTCAGTTAGGTATCTGCCTTCGGTTCAGGTCATGGGCTCAGGGATCTCCGCTCAGTGAGGGAGTCTGCTTCTCCCTCTCCCTCTGTCCCTCCCCCCACCGCTTGTGTTCTCTCTCTCTCTCAAATAAATAAATAACCATGAGAGACGATGGACTCTGAAAAACAAACTGAGGGTTCAGAGGGGAGGGAGGTGGGGGGATGGGTTAGCCTGGTGATGGGTATTGAGGAGGGCACGTTCTGCATGGAGCACTGGGTGTTGCATGAAAACAATGAATCATGGAACACTACATCAAAAACTAATGATGTAATGTATGGTGATTAACATAACAATAATTTAAAAAGTGATGTTTAAGTTAAAACCTGAACAAACGTCAAAAACTGGCCCACCCATCAACCATTACCACCATCCCAATCCTCAGAAAACTCCCTTATCCTCAGAAAAACCTGGACTAAGAGGTGGTCTCCCCACCAGCTGGGAAGTTGTCCAGAGAGCTAATAAATAAGAGGAACAAAACATGATTGGAGGAATTCAGCAAAGTGTAAAAAACATTGGAGAGAACTTCCCAGTGGTAATAGAAACTGCTGGTCAAAGCAAAGGAGTCTCTCTACAGGGCCTTTGCCCAGCTGCTTGCAACCTCAGCGCACCAGCTTGGAAAGGGATAGAACAGGGTTGATTACAAGGAAATAGTTTTCCCTAAATATTAATCCCTTTAATATGCCTCTCATGAATGTCATTGCCTCAGCAAAATTACAAAAGAAAACTGAAGAGAGAACATGAGTTTTCACCACCTAGAGTCTCTACTTTAGGATGGGCCTAATTTTAGGGAAAAAAAATGTGACAACTGGCTTACAAGGCAGTAAGAATTGCCACTTACAGGCCAGTTCCACAGTTTTCTGGAACATCATATGATGACTTCCCTCACTGAGATCCTCTTCCTCATCCCCAGCATAGACATCTCATCGTCTTTTTCTTAGGAAACAAAGACCAGTATGTTTTATTATTATTATTATTATTATTATTATTATTATTGTTTTAAGTGGGCTCCACGCTGGATCCCAATGAGCAGCTTGAACTCACGACCCCGAGATCAAGACCTGGGCTGAGATCAAGAGTCAGACATTTAACTGACAGAAACACCCAGGTGCCACTCTTTCATTATTTTTTTAATGTGAAAATGCAAATTAAAAAATATGACAACCTAGAGAGAAGGGTAGATAGAAAAAAGGCACTTTAAACTTCACATTTTCAACTTTAACAGTGATTACTGCCAGTGGGCACTAGGAAACTGAGGGCTCATCTCCCCATGACTTGACATTTGTTTCCATTTTTCAAAAGCATATACATTTTGTGCAGCACCAGGATGGCTCAGGATGTTGGGCGTCCAACTCTTGGTTTCAGCTCAGGTCATGATCTCATGGGTCCTGGGATTGAGCCCCACATCGGGCTCTGCACTCAGCAGGGTGTCTGCGTGAGATTCTCTCCATCTGCCCCTCCCTCCAGTTGTGCTCTCTCTCTCTCTCAAATAAATAAATAAATCTTTTTTTAAAAAAGAATATGCATTTTGTGATTAAGTATAAATTTATTTAATAATAAAACTGAATTCTGCCCTTATAAATTCTTTTCAATGAATGTATACCAAAGGCAAAACTATCATGTGGGAAGCAGTCACATAACTAAACACTCATGTGTGCACACACATGCATTAAAAGAAGTCCTTAAGTGGTTGAAAATGACTGACTTACACAGTCACATCACACTAAATGTTCTAGAAAATAGAGCAGGAATTTTCGGGCCTTCATTTCAATATAATAATCTTTCATATTAAGGGAAAACCTTAAGTAGCACAAATTTAACTTTGTAACTTAACTTTATAACTTAAACTCTATAAACTTAACTTTATAACTTAAATTGTAAGTCAGGATTGAGGTTGGGTCAGCTCTAGCTAAGTCAAAAGCTACCAATAAGAACATGAGAACAAGATGTACTCCCTGAAGGAAAATGATGCACATACCCCAGGATTACAGTGTAGCAGCGGGAAGAAAATAAATGAATTTAAACCACATAGATATATTAAATTCATACATCATCTTTGGTATCACCTTAGGAGGCCAGAGTTTTTACCTTGTGGTATGACCTGAATTTTCATTCCCATACTTATCCAAGGCTTTTTTGGTGGTCTGATCTTTACTGGGTTGCCACAGTTTCTGACTGACCAGTACTATGGGCTAGGGAGTTCTATGAAACACTCAGTGAGTGGACTGGCTTTCAGTCATACTTCTCTTCTCAGTGGGTACCAGTAGCCTAACTTCCATGCTGGTAATCAACATCAATAACCACAGCTTATTTTCTGCTTTTTTCCTTCACAAGTTCTTATTTAAATTCCAGTTAGTTAACATAGAGTATAATATTGGTTTCAGGTATAGAATTTAGTGATTCAACACTTACATACAACACTGAGGGCTCATCACAACTGCTGTCCTTAATCCCCAACACCTATTTAACTCATCCACTCAGCAACCTCCCTTTTGGTAACCATCAGTTTGTTCTCTATAGGTAAGAGTCTGTTTCTTGGTTTTCCTCTCTCTTTCCCCCCCTCTACGTTCATTTGTTTTGTTTCTTAAATTCCACGTATGAGTGAAGTCATACAGTATTTTGCTTAGCATAATACTTTCTATCTCCCTCCATACCTTTGCAAATGGCAAGGTTTCATTCTTTTTGATGGCTGAGGAATATTACATTATATATGTGTATATATCCCACAACTTCTTTACTCATTCATCAGTTGATCGACATTTCACCTCTTTCCATAATTTGGCTATTGTTGATAATGCTGCTATAAACATTGGGGTGCATGTATCCCTTTGAATTAGTATTTTTGTATCTTTTGGGAAAATACCCAGTAGTGCAATTGCTGAATCATAGGGTAGTTTTATTTTTAACTTTTTGAGGAACCTCCAAACTGTTCTCCAGAATGGTTAAACCAGTTTGCATTCCTACCAGCAGTGCAAGAGGGTTCCCCTTTCTCCTCATCCTCACCAACATCTCGTTTCCTGAATTGTTAATTTTAGCCATTCTGACAGGTGTGAGATGGCATCTCATCATACTTTTGATTTGTATTTCCCTGATGTTGAGAGATGTTGAGCATCTTTGTATTTTCTGTTAGCCATCTGGTTGTTGTCTTTGGAAAAGTGTCTATGCATGGCTTCAGTCCATTTCGTAACTGGATTATTTGTTTTATGGGTGTTGAATGTGATCATTCTTTATAGATTCTTTATAGATTTTGGATACTAACCCTTTATCAGATCTGTCATTTGCAAATATCTTCTCCTATTCCATAGACTGCCTTTTAGTTTGGTTGATTGTTTCCTTCACTGTGTATAAGTTTTTATCTTGATGAAGTCCCAATAGTTCATTTTTGCTTTTGTTTTCCTTGCCTCTGGAAACGTGTCTAGTAAGAAGTTGCAGTTGAGGTCAAAGAGGTTCTGCCTGTGTTCTCCCCTAGGATTTTGATGGATTCCTGTCTCACATTTAGCTCTTTCATCCATTTTGAGTCTACTTTTGTGTATGGTGTAAGAAAGTGGTCCAGTTTCATTCTTCAGCATGTGGCTGTCCAATTTTCCCAACACCATTTGTTGAAGAGACTTTTTTCCATTGGACATTCTTTCCTGCTTTGTCAAAGATTAGTTGACCATGGAGTTTTGGGTGCATTTCGGGGTTTTCTATTCTGTTCCATTGATCTGTGTGTCTGTTTTTGTGCCAGTACCATACTGTCTTGATCACTACAGCTTTGTAATATAGTTTGAAACCTGGAATTGTGGTGCCTCCAGCTTTTCTTTTCTTTTTTTTCTCTTTTCTTTTTTTTATTGTGTTCAGTTAGCCAGCATATAGTACATCATAAATTTTTGAAAAATTACTTTGGCTATTCAGGGTCTTCTCTGGTTCCATACAAATTTTAGGATTGTTTGTTCTAGCTCTGAGAAAAATGCTGATGATGTTTTGATAGGGATTGCATTAATGTGTAATTTGCTTTTGGGAGTATGACATTGTAACAAGGTTTGTTCTTCCAATCCATAAACATGGAATGTTTTCCATTTCTTTGTGTCATCTTCAATTTCTTTCATCAATGTTTTATAGTTTTCAGAGTACAGATCTTTCGCCACTTTTGTTAGGTTTATTCCTAGGTATCTTATGTTTTTTGGTGAAATTTTAAATGGCCTTGATTCCTTAATTTATTTTTCTGCTGTTTCATTATTGGTGTATAGAAGTGCAACAGATTTCTGTACATTGACTTTATATCCTGTGACTAGTGAATTCATGTATCAGTTCTAGGAAGATTTTGGTGGAGTCTTTCAGATTTTCTATATATGAAATGTCATCTGCAAGTTGTGGAAGTTTGACTTCTTCTTTGATGATTTGGATGCCTTTTATTTGTTGTTGTTGTTTTGTTGTCTGTTGTGACTAGAACTACCAGTACTCTGTTAAATAACAGTGACCTGTCTTGTTCTTGACCATAGAGGAAAAACTCTGTTTATTCCCACTGAGGATGAAATTAGCTGTGGGTTTTTCGTATATGGCCCTTATTATGTTGATGTATATTCCCTCTAAGCCTACTTTGGTGAGGGTTTTTATTTGTTGAATGCTCTTTCTGTATGCATTTATTTATTTATTTATTTTTAAGATTTTATTTATTTATTTGACAGAGAGAGACACAGCGAGAGAGGGAACACAAGCAGGGGGAGTAGGAGAGGGAGAAGCAGGCCCCCCGCGGAGCAGGGAGCCTGACGCGGGGCTCGATCCCAGGACTCTGGGACCATGACCTGAGCCGAAGGCAGTTGCCCAACAACCGAGCCACCCAGGCGCCCCTTTCTGTATGCATTTAAATGATCATATCGTTCTTATCCTTTCTCTTATTAATGTGGTGTGTTACATTGATTGGTTTGTGAATATTGAACCAGACTTGCAATCCCAGTTGAATAAATCCCAGTTGATCATGGTCAATGATTTTTTTTAATTGTATTACTGAGTTCAGTTTTCTAGGATTTAATTGAGAATTTTTGCATCCAAGTTCATCAGGGATATTGACCTGTATTCCCTTCTTTACTGGAGTCTTTATCTGATTTTGGTATCAGGGTAATGTTGGCTTCATAAAATGAATTTGGAAGTTTTCCTTACTTTTCTATTTTTGGAATAGTTTGAGAAGAATAGGTATTAATTCTTCTCTAAATGTTTGGTAGAATTCTCCTGTGAAGCCATCTGGCCCTGAACTTTTGTTTGTTGGGAGATTTTTGATTACTGATTCAATTTTTTGCTGGTTATTGGTCTGTTTGAGGTTTCTATTTCTTCCTGTTTCAGTTTTGATAATTTATATGTTTCTAGGAGTTTATCCATTTCTTTGTCCAGTTTGTTGGCATATAGTTTTTCATAATATCCTCTTATAATTGTGTTTCTGTGGTGTTGATTGTTATTTGTCTTCTCTCATTTGTGATTTTATTTATTTGGGTTCTTTCTCTTTTCTTTTTGATAAGTCTGGCTAGGGCTTTATCAATTTTATTTTATTTTTTTCAAAGAACCAGGTCCTGGTTTCGTTGACCAGTTCTATTTTTTGTTTGCTTGTTTTTAGTTTGTATATAATTTATTTCTCCTCTAATCTTTATTATTTCCCTTCTTCTCCTGGATTTAGGCTTTTTAAAAAGATTTTATTTATTTATTATTTATTTATTTATTTATAAAGATATATATATATATATCTCTTTCAAATAAGAGAGAGCATGAGCAGGGAGAAGGGTAGAGAGAGAGGGAGAAGCAGACTCCCCGCTGAGTAGGAAAGCCTTACGTGGGGCTTGATCCCAGGACCCTGGGATCATGACCTGAGCTGAAGGCAGATGCTTAACCGACTGAGATGCCCAGGTGCCCCTGGATTTAGGTTTTGTTTGTTGTTCTTTTTCTATCTCCTTTAAGTGTAGGTTAGATTGTTTGTGATTTTTCTTGCTTCTTGAGGTAGGCCTGTATTGCTATATACTTCGCTCTTTGGAGCATTTTTGCTACATCCCAAAGGTTTTGGACTGTTGTATTTTTGTTTCATTTGTTTCCATATACTTTTTTATTATCTTCTTTGATTTCCTGGTTGTTTAGTAGCATGTTGTTTAATGTCCATGTATTTGTGGTCTTTCCAAATTTTTTCCTGTGATTGACTTCAAGTTTCATAGTGTTGTGGTCAGAAAAGATGCATCATATGATCTCAATCTTTATGTACTTGTTGAGGCCTGGTATGTCACTTAGTGCATGATTTCTGGAGATTGTTCCATGTGCACTTGAAAAGAATGTGTATTGTGCTTTAGAATGAACTGCTCTGAAAGTAACTGTTCCATCTGGTCCAGTGTGTCTTTCAAAGCCATTGTTTCCTTGTTGATTTTCTGCTTAGATGATCTGTCCACTGATGTAAGTGGGGTGTTAAAGTCCCCTATTATTTTTATATTATCATCAATTAGTTCCTTTATATATTATTATTATTTTAATATCTTTTATTGTTATGTTAATCCCCATACATTACATCATTAGTTTTTGATGTAGTGTTCCATGATTCATTGTTTGTGCATGACACCCAGTGCTCCATGCAGAATGTGCCCTCTTTAATACCCATCACCAGGCTAACCCATCCTCCCACCCCCCTCCCCTCTAGAACCCTCAGTTTGTTTTTCAGAGTCCATCGTCTCTCATGGTTCGTCTCCCTCTCCAATTTCCCCCCCTTCATTCTTCCCCTCCTGCTATCTTCTTTTTTTTTTCTCTTAACATATATTGCATTATTTGTTTCAGAGGTACAGATCTGAGATTCAACAGTCTTGCACAATTCACAGTGCTTACCAGAGCACATACCCTCCCCAGTGTCTATCACCCAGTCACCGCATCCCTCCCACCCCACCCCCCAACTCCAGCAACCCTCAGTTTGTTTCCTGAGATTAGGAATTCCTCATATCAGTGAGGTCATATGATACATGTCTTTCTCTGTTTGACTTATTTCGCTCAGCATAATACCTTCCAGTTCCATCCATGTCATTGCAAATGGCAAGATCTCATTCCTTTTGATGGCTGCATAATATTCCATTGTATATATATACCACTTCTTTATCCATTCATCTGTCAATGGACATCTTGGCTCTTTCCACAGTTTGGCTATTGTGGACATTGCTGCTATAAACATCGGGGTGCACGTACCATTTCGGATCCCTACTTTTGTATCTTTGGGGTAAATACCCAGTAGTGCAATTGCTGGATCATATGGTAGCTCTATTTTCAACTTTTTGAGGAACCTCCATACAGTTTTCCAGAGTGGCTGCACCAGCTTGCATTCCCACCAACAGTGTAGGAGGGTTCCCCTTTCTCCGCATCCCCACCAACATCTGTCATTTCCTGACTTGTTAATTTTAGCCATTCTGACTGGTGTGAGGTGATATCTCATTGAGGTTTTGATTTGGATTTCCCTGATGCCGAGCGATGTTGAGCACTTTTTCATGTGTCTGTTGGCCATTTGGATGTCTTCTTTGGAAAAATGTCTGTTCATGTCTTTTGCCCATTTCTTGATTGGATTATTTGTTCTTCAGGTGTTGAGTTTGATAAGTTCTTTATAGATTTTGGATACTAGCCCTTTATCTGATATGTCATTTGCAAATATCTTCTCCCATTCTGTCGGTTGTCTTTTGGTTTTGTTGACTGTTTCTTTTGCTGTGCAAAAGCTTTTGATCTTGATGAAGTCCCAAGAGTTCACTTTTGCCCTTGCTTCCCTTGCCTTTGGCGATGTTTCTAGGAAGAAGTTGCTGCGGCTGAGGTCGAAGAGGTTGCTGCCTGTGTTCTCCTTTAGGATTTTGATGGACTCCTGTCTCACATTGAGGTCTTTCAACCATTTGGAGTCTATTTTTGTGTGTGGTGTAAGGAAATGGTCCAGTTTCATTCTTCTGCATGTGGCTGTCCAATTTTCCCAGCACCATTTATTGAAGAGACTGTCTTTTTTCCATTGGACATTCTTTCCTGCTTTGTCGAAGATGAGTTGACCATAGAGTTGAGGGTCCATTTCTGGGCTCTCTATTCTGTTCCATTGATCAATGTGTCTGTTTTTGTGCCAGAACCATACTGTCTTGATGATGACAGCTTTGTAATAGAGCTGGAAGTCTGGAATTGTGATACCACCAGCTTTGCTTTTCCTTTTCAACATTCCTCTGGCTATGCAGGGTCTTTTCTGGTTCCATACAAATTTTAGGATTATTTGTTCCATTTCTTTGAAAAAAGTGGATGGTATTTGGATGGGGATTGCATTGAACGTGTAGATTGCTCTAGGTAGCATTGACATCTTCACAATATTTGTTCTTCCAATCCATGCGCATGGAACATTTTTCCATTTCTTTGTGTCTTCCTCAATTTCTTTCATGAGTATTTTATAGTTTTCTGAGTACAGATCCTTTGCCTCTTTGGTTAGATTTATTCCTAGGTATCTGATGGTTTTGGGTGCAATTATAAATGGGATCGACTCCTTAATTCCTCCTTCTTCTGTCTTGTTGTTGATGTATAGGAATGCCACTGATTTCTGTGCATTGATTTTATATCCTGCCACTTTACTGAATTCCTGTATGAGTTCTAGCAGTTTTGGGGTGGAGTCTTTTGGGATTTCCACATAAAGTATCATATCATCTGAAAAGAGAGAGTTTGACTTCTTCTTTGCCGATTTGGATGCCTTTGATTTCTTTTTGTTGTCTGATTGCTGTGGCTAGGACTTCTAATACTATGTTGAATAGCAGTGGTGATAGTGGACATCCCTGCCGTGTTCCTAACCTTAGGGGGAAAGCTCTCAGTTTTTCTCCATTGAGAATGATATTCACTGTAGGTTTTTCATAGATGGCTTTTATGATATTGAGGTATGTACCCTCTATGCCTATACTCTGAAGAGTTTTGGTCAAGAAAGGATGCTGTACTTTGTCAAATGCTTTTTCTGCATCTATTGAGAGGATCATATGATTCTTGTTCTTTCTTTGGTTAATGTATTGTATCACATTGATTGATTTGTGGGTGTTGAACCAACCTTGCAGCCCAGGGATAAATCCCACTTGGTCATGGTGAATAATCCTTTTAATGTACTGTTGGACCCTACTGGCTAGTATTTTGGTGAGAATTTTTGCATCCATGTTCATCAAGGGTATTGCTCTGTAATTCTCCTTTTTGATGGAGTGTTTGGTTTGGGGATCAAGGTAATGGTGGCCTCATAAAACGAGTTTGGAAGTTTTCCTTCCATTTCTATTTTTTGGAACAGTTTCAGAAGAATAGGTATTAATTCTTCTTGAAATGTTTGGTAGAATTCCCCTGGGAAGCCATCTGGCCCTGGGCTTTTGTTTTTTGGGAGATTTTTGATGACTGCTTCAACTTCCTTAGTGGTTATAGGTCGGTTCAGGTTTTCTATTTCTTCCTGGTTCAGTTTTGGTAGTTGATCCATCTCTAGAAATGCATCCATTTCTTCCAGGTTATCTAATTTGCTGGCATAGAGTTGCTCATAACATGTTCTTATAATTGTTTGTATTTCCTTGGTGTTGGTTGTGAACTCTCCTCTTTCATTCATGATTTTGTTGATTTGGGTCATTTCTCTTTTCTTTTTGATAAGTCTGGCCAGGGGTTTATCAATCTTGTTAATTCTTTCAAAGAACCAGCTCCTAGTTTCATTGATCTGTTCTACTGTTTTTTTGGCTTCTATTTCATGGATTTCTGCTCTGATCTTTATTATTTCTCTTCTCCTGCTGGGTTTAGGCTTTATTTGCTGTTCTTTCTCCAGCTCCTTTAGGTGTAGGGTTAGGTTGTGTACTTGAGACCTTTCTTGTTTCTTGAGAAAGGCTTGTATTGCTATATACTTTCCTCTTAGGACTGCCTTTGCTGCATCCCAATGATTTTGAATAGTTGTGTTTTCATTTTCATTGGTTTCCATGGATTTTTAAAATTTTTCTTTAATTTCCTGGTTGACCCATTCATTCTTTAGTAGGATGCTCTTTAGCCTCCATGTATTTGAATTCTTTCCGACTTTCCTCTTGTGATTGAGTTCTAGTTTCAAAGCATTGTGGTCTGAAAATAGGCAGGGAATGATCCCAATCTTTTGGTACCGGTTGAGACCTAATTTATGACCTAGGATGTGATCGATTCTGGAGAATGTTCCATGGGCACTAGAGAAGAATGTGTATTCCGTTGCTTTGGGATGGAATGTTCTGAATATGTCTGTGAAGTCCATTTGGTCCAGTGTGTCATTTAAAGTCTTTATTTCCTTGTTGATCTTTTGCTTAGACGATCTGTCCATTTCAGTGAGGGGGATGTTAAAGTCCCCCACTATTATTGTATTGTTGTCAGTGTGTTTCTTTGCTCTTGTTATTAATTGCCTTATATAATTGGCTGCTCCCATGTTAGGGGCATAGATATTTACAATTGTTAGATCTTCTTGTTGGATAGACCCTTTAAGTAGGATATAGTGTCCTTCCTCATCTCTTATTACAGTCTTTGGTTTAAAATATAATTTGTCTGATATAAGGATTGCCACCCTAGGTTTCTTTTGGTGTCCATTAGCATGGTAAATGGTTTTCCACCCCCTCACTTTCAATCTGGGGGTGTCTTTGGGTCGAAAATGAGTCTCTTGCAGACAGCATATCGATGGGTCTTGTTTTTTCATCCAATCTGATAGCCTGTGTCTTTTGATTGGGGCATTTAGCCCATTTACATTCAGGGTAACTATTGAAAGATAGGAATTTAGTGCCATTGTATTGCCTGTAAGGTGACTGTTACTGTATATTGTCTGTGTTCCTTTCTGGTCTATGTTGCTTTTAGGCTCTTTCTTTGCTTAGAGGACCCCTTTCAGATTTCTTGTAGGGCTGGTTTCGTGTTTGCAAATTCCTTTAGTTTTTGTTTGTCCTGGAAGCTTTTTATCTCTCCTTTGATTTTCAGTGACAGCCTAGCTGGATATGGTATTCTTGGCTGCATATTTTTCTCATTTAGTGCTCTGAATATATCCTGCCAGTCCTTTCTGGCCTGCCGTTCTCTGTGGATAGGTCTGTTGCCAATCTAATGTTTCTGCCATTGTAGGTTACATATCTCTTCTCCTGAGCAGCTTTCAGGATTTTCTCTTTGTCTCTGAGACTTGTAAGTTTTACTATTAGATGTTGGGGTGTTGACCTATTTTTATTGCTTTTGAGAGGGGTTCTCTGTGCCTCCTGGATTTTGATGCCTGTTTCCTTCCCCAAATTAGGGAAGTTCTCTGCTATAATTTGCTCCATTATACCTTCTGCCCCTCTCTCTCTTTCTTCTTCTTCTGGGATCCCAATTATTCTAATGTTTTTCGTCTTATGGTATCGTTTATCTCTCGAATTCTGCCCTCATGATCCAGTAGTTGTTTATCTCTCTTTTTCTCAGCTTCTTTATTTTCCATCATTTGGTCTTCTATATCACTGATTCTCTCTTCTGCCTCATTTATCTTAGCAGTTAGAGCCCCCATTTTTGATTGCACCTCATTAGTAGCCTTTTTGATTTTGACTTGGTTAGATTTTAGTTCATTTATTTCTCCAGAAAGGGTTTCTCTAATAACTTCCATGCTTTTTTCAAGCTCAGCTAGTATCTTTAAAGTGATGATTCTGAACTCTAGATCTGACATCGTACTAATGTCCGTATTGAGTAGGTCCCTGGCAGTTGGTACTATCTCTTGTTCTTTTTGTTGAGGTGATTTTTTCCATCTTGTCATTTTGTCCAGAGGAGAATAGGTGAATGAGAGAACAAAATGCTAACAGGGTAACAATGTCCCCAGAAAATATACTCTAAACAAATCAGAAAAGACCTGAAGTCAGGGGAAAAGAAAGGGAAAGAAAGAAAAAGAAAAAGAAAAAAAAAAGAAAAAGAAAAAGATAAAAACAAACAAAAACAGAACAAAACAAACAAAAAAACAGAATATGATCAAATATGATCAGCCTGGTGCACGGATCAGTGCCACACAGTAGATTTTGGGTGTATTTTGGTCTGTTAGAAAAAAGTGACTCCCAAAATTTTAAAGAAAGAAAAACTTATATATGTATAAAAATAAGGGTTGATATGATGAAGGGATGGAATATAACTGTAAAGATGAAAATTATAAAAATTTTTATAAGAGGAATTGATAAGAAGTTGTTTGAAAAAAGAAAGAAGAGGATTTTTAAAAAAAGAAAAAAAAAGGGAGAGAATGTGATCAGGCAGGAGAGTAGAACAAAACCATACACTAGAGATTTAGGGTATATTTTGATCTGTTAGAAGAAACTATCTCAAAATTTTAAAGAGAGAACAACTTATATATATATGCCAGAAATAAGGGTAACTAATATGAAGGGATAGAATATGACTCTAAAAATGAAAAATAAAAATGTTTTTTAAAAAAGGGATTGATAAGATGTTGGTTGAAAAAGGGAAAAAGAAAAATTCAAAAAAAAAAAGTTAAAAAAATTAACTTTGAAAGACTAAAGAATCATGGTAAAAAAGCCGTGAATTCTATGTGCATTATTCCCCTAGCGCTGGAGTTCTGCTGTTCTCATTGATCGGTAAACTTGGTCTTGGCTGGCTGTTCTCGTTGATCTTCTGGGGGAGGGGCCTGTTGTCGTGGCTCCCAAATGTCTTTGCCGGAGGCGGAATTGCCCCGCCCTTGCCGGTCCAGGCTAAGTAACCTGCTCGGGTTTGCTCTCAGGAACTTTTGTTCCCTGCAAGCTTTCCGTACAGTTTTTGAGGATGAGAGTGAAAATGGCGGCCTCCCAATCTCTGCCCCAGAGAAGCCGAGAACTTGGGGCCCACTCCTCAGTGAGCCCCCAGAGAAAAGCAGTCAGTCACTCCCGTCTCCCTGGTCTCTGGCCGCACTCCATGCTCACCTGGCCTGTGACCGAGCATTTCTATCTCTGGCACACGACCCCGTGTGGAGTCTCCAAACCCAGCAGATCCCTGCAGTGCGCTCCCGCGCCACTCCTCCCGGGGGAGGAAGGGGAGTCTCCCCAGATTTGCCACTTGTTGGGTCCCTACTGGAGGAGCAGTGGCCTGACTGTGCCACGGATCACAGTTTATGGCAACCCCGAGCTGAGAACCCACTCCTTTGCTCCATCTCTGCAGCCGGCTTCCCCGCTCCCATACCTGGGAGCTCTGCCACACTCAGGCACCCCCGGTCTTTCTGTGACCCCAAAGGTCCTGAGACCACACTTTCCCAGCAAGGGTTCCACCCCTGCTTAGCCACTGGAGCGATGTCCCTCAGCAGAGCAGACTTCTAAACGTTCTGATTTTGTGCTCCACTGCTCTACCACTTGCCAGAAGCGCCCGATGGAGGCCCCCTCCCCCGCTGTCTATCCTCCCGAATATCGCCTCAGATTCACTTGTCCACACGTCCTACCTTCCAGAAAGTGGTTGCTTTTATGTTCAGAGAGTTGTTGCTATTCTTTTCTTTGATCTCCTGTTGAGTTTGTAGGTGTTCAGAATGGTTTGATCCCTATCCAGCTGAATTCCTGAGACCAGATGAAATCCAGGTCTCCTACTCCTCCGCCATCTTGCTCTGCCCCCTAAACTATATCATTCTTAAAAGGTCTATCCAACAAGAAGATCTAACAATTGTAAATATCTATGCCCCCAATATGGGAGCAGCCAACTACATAAACAAACTGGTAACCAAAATGAAGAATCATATTGATAATAATAATTTAATAGTAGGAGACCTCAACACCCCACTCTCAGCAATAGGCAGATCATCTAAGAAGAAGATCAACAAAGAAACAAGAGCTCTGACTGACACACTGGACCAGATGGACTTCATAAATATATACAGAACATTCCACCCTAAAACAACAGAATACTCATTCTTCTCGAGTGCACATGGAGTTTTCTCCAGAATAGACCACATACTGGGTCACAAATCAGATCTCAACCATACCAAAAGATTGAGATTATTCCCTGCATGTTATCAGACCACAATGCTTTGAAACTGGAAGTCAATCACAAGAAAAAATTTGGAAGGAATTCAAACACGTGGAAGCTAAAGACTATCCTACTAAACAATGTTTGGGTTGACTGGGAAATTAAAGAGGAAGTTAAACAGTTTATGGAAACCAATGAGAATGAAAACACATCAGTCCAAACCTATGGGATACTGCAAAGGCGGTCCTAATGAAGAAATACATAGCCATCCAAGCCTCACTCAAAAATGTAGAAAAATCCCAAATCCACAAGCAACAATTACACCTAAAGGAACTCGAGAAAGAACAACAAATAAACCTAAACCAAGCAGGAGAAGAGAAATAATTAAGATTAGAGCAGAGATCATTGAATTAGAAACCAGAAATACATGGGGAGCCTGGGTGGCTCAGTCATTAAGCATCTGCCTTCAGCTCAGGTCATGATCCCAGGGTTGTGGGATCAAGCCCCACATCAGGCTCCCTGTTCAGCGAGTAGTCTGCTTCTCCCTCTCCCACTACCCCTGCTTGTACTCCCTCTCTCGCTGTCTCTCTCTGTCAAATAAATAAATAAAATCTTAAAAAAAAATAAACCAGAAATACAGTAGGGGAGATCAAGAAAACTAGAAGCTGGTTCTTTGAAAGAATTAATAAGATCGATAAACGTCTGCCCAGACTTATCCAAAAGAAAAGAGAAATTACCCAAATTAACAAAATTATGAATGAAAGGGGAAAGATCACGACTAACAATAAGGAAATAGAAACAATTATTAGAAATTATTATCAGCAACTATATGCCAATAAATTAAGCAACTGGAATAAATAGATGCTTTCCTGGAAACGTATAAACTACTAAGACTGAAAAAGGAAGAGATTGACAATCTGAATAGACCAATAACCAGTAACAAAATTGAAGCAGTAATCAAAAGCCTCCCAAAAAACAAGAGTCCAGGGCCTGATGGCTTCCCAGGGGAATTCTACCAAACATTTAAAGTAGAAACAATACCTATTCTACTGAAGCTGTTCCAAAAAATAGAAACAGAAGGAAAACTTCCAAACTCATTCTATGAGGCCAGCATTACCTTAATCCCAAAACTTAATCCCCAAACCAGGCAAAGACCCCATCAAAAAGGAGAATTACAGACCAATATCCCTGATGAATATGGATGCCAAAATTCTCAAGATCCTAGCCAATAGGATCCAACAGTACATTAAAAGGATTATCCATCATGACCAGGTGGGATTTATTCCTGGGATGCAAGAGTGGTTCAACATTTGCAAATCAATCAATATGATAGAACACATTCATAAAAGAAAAGACAAAAACTATATGATCCTCTCAATTGATGCAGAAAAAGCATTTGACAAAATACAGCATCCTTTCCTGATTAAAAATCTTCAGAGTGCAGGGATAGAGGGAACATTCCTCAATTTCATAAAAACCATCTATGAAAAGCCCACAGTAAATATTATTCTCAACGGCTCAATTCTCAAAAGCTCTTAGCTTTTCCCTTAAGATCAGGAACATGACAAGGATGACCACTCTCGCCACACTTGTTCAACATAGTACTGGAAGTCCTAGCCTCAGCAATCAGACAACAAAAAGAAATAAAAGCTATTCAAATTGGCAAAGAAGAAGTCAAACTCTCTCTCTTCACAGATGACATGATACTTTATGTGGAAAACCCAAAAGACTCCCTGCCCCAAAATTGCTAGAACTCATACAGCAATTCAGTAATGTGGCAGGATACAAAATCAATGCACAGAAATCAGCTGCATTTCTATACACTAACAATGTAACTGTAGAGAGAAAAATTAGGGACTTGATTCCATTTACAATAGCACAAAAAACCGTAAGATACCTAGGAATAAACCTAACCAAAGAGGTGAAGGATCTATACTCTAGAAACTACAGAACACATATGAGAGAAATTGAAGAAGAAACAAAAAGATGGAAAAACATTCCATGCTCATGGATTGAAAGAATAAACATTGTTAAAATGTCTATACTGCCCAGAGCAATCTATACTTTCAATGCCAGCCCAATCAAAATACGATCGGCATTTTTCACAGAGCTGGAACAAACAATCCTAAAATTTGTATTGAACCAGAAAAGACCCTGACTCGCCAAGGAAATGTTGAAAAAGAAAAACGAAGCTGGGGGCATCACGTTGCCTGATTTCAAGCTATATTACAAAACTGATCACCAAGACAGCATGGTACTGGCACAAAAACAGACACATAGATTAATGGAACAGAATAGAGAACCCAGAAATTGACCTCAACTCTATGGTCAACTAATCTTTGACAAATCAGGAAAGAATATCCAGTGGAAAAAAGACAGTCTCTTCAATAAATGGTGCTGGAAAAATTGGACAGCCACATGCAGAAGAATGAAACTGGACCACTCTCTTACACCATACACAAAGATAAATGCAAAATGGATGAAAGACCTCAAAGTGAGACAGGAATCCATCAAAATCCTAGAGGAGAACATAGACAGTAACCTCTTCAACATCGGCCACAGCAACTTCTTTCAAGACGTCTATAAAGACAAGGGAAACAAAAGCAAAAATGAACGTTTGGGACTTCATCAAGATAAAAAGCTTCTTCACAGCAAAGGAAATAGTCAACAAAACAAAGAGGCAGCCCATGGAATGGGAGAAGATATTTGCAAATGACACTACAGATAAAGGGCTGGTATCCAAGTTCTATAAAGAACTTCTCAAACTCAACACCAAAAAAAAAAATAAGTCAAAAAATGGGCAGAAGACATGAACAGACACTTCTCCAAAGAAGACATACGAATGGCTAACAGATACATGAAAAAATGTTCAACATTATTTTCCATCAGGGAAATTCAAATCAAAACCACATTAAGATACCACCTTACACCAGTTAGAAAGGCAAAAATTAACAAGGCAGGAAACAACAAATTTTGGAAAGGATATGGAGAAAAGGGAACCATCTTACACTGTTGGTGGGAATGCAAGTGGGTGCAGCCACTCTGGAAAACAGTATGGAGGTTCCTCCAGACATTAAAAATAGAGCTACCCTATGACCCAGCAATTGCACTACTGTGTATTTACCCCAAAGATACAAATGTAGTGAAAGAAGGGGCACATGCACCCCAATGTTCATAGCAGCAAAGTCCACAATAGCCAAACTGTGGAAGGAGCTGAGATGCCCTTCAACAGATGAATGGATAAAGAAGATGTGGTCCAGATATACAATGGAATATTACTCAGCCATCAGAAAGGATGAATACCCATCATTTGCATGAGCATGGATGGAACTGAAGGGGATTACGCTAGGTGAAATAAGTTAAGCAGAGAAAGATAATTATCTTGTAGTTTCACTCCTATGTGTAACATAAGGAATAGAGCAGAGGATCACAGGGGAAGGGAGTGAAAACTGAATGGGAAGAAATCAGAGAGGGAGATAAACCATGAGAGACTCTGGTCTCTGGGAACCAAACTGAAGGTTACAGAAAGGAGGTGGGTGGGGCAATGGGGTAACTAGGTGATGGCTATTAAGGAGGGCACATGTGGCGATGGGCACTGGGTGTTATATGCAATTAATGAATTGTTGAACACTATATCAAAAACTAATGATGTATTATATGTTGGCTAATTGAACATAAAAAAAAAACACAAAACTGTGAGAAGACACACACACCAAGAAAAAAAGTGCCTTAAGAATTCATAATACTCTGTAATTTTAGAATTTGTCACATTCAGACAATCCCTATGAATTTTGCCAAAATTATCAGCATACTATGAAGCCTAAAAATGACAGTTAAACACTGTCAGCTGAATACAAGCTTTTGCAGCATTGTAAAACAAAACAAAACAAAACAAAGCAAAATGAAACAAAAAAATCAACTAGATACTCCTTTTATAAATTATAACATATATTTTCCAGGAGAGAATATTTCCATTTAAGTCAATATTTTCTTTACAATTCCTTAAGCTCTGAAACTACCTTATAAAGCACACATAAAGAATACACATTCAATATTTTAAGCCTCATAAGCAAATTAATTGGTGGAAGGTAATATTTAACTTCTTTGCTTATCCACTCATATCTGTACATGAGCCTTGAGTTGAGGCTATGAAGAGTGCTCATTTACACTATTCTTTATTGGGAAGATGTATTCCATTAACTATAATGGGCTCTCTTTTACTTTGTTGCTAAAGTATATTTAATATTCCAATGCTGCATTTTATAAATCTAGATGTGTACTGCACTGGTATACAAAATAATTCTAACTTTAAAAGTTCCAGCTCAATTAATAAATTATATACACTTTAAAATTATTATGTAGTATGTAATACCATATTTTCCCTATTCATCAATATAGAAAGTTTTACTTTTGGATATGGGCATTTTAGTAACTGATCTTTAGTAACTCCCTCAACACCCTCCAGCCTATCAATGGCATTAAAAACGAATCCTTATGTTTCTCATTTGCAAACTTTTGTAATTTTTCTTCAGCATTATGAATTAGTTGATTGCTCTTCTCAAACACTCCTAGCTTCTTTCTCTAAAGAATATGCAACACTGATCTTACAAAATCCACATGCACACTTCATTTTTATGCATCCTTGTATGACATGTTCCCCTACTTCATCCCCACTGTTCACCACTCCCCTACCTCTTTAGTCACAGATCACCTGCTCCAACAATTCTGCCCTTCTTTGCTACTTTTTTCTTATCTGAGCCCCTTTCACAGCATCCCCCTGCTTCATACAGATCTGATCCATTTGGCATCTGTGTGCATTTTTGACCCTGCAGCCTCCTACATGCAGCTTGCTTGCCACTCTGCCCAAGCCCATCTTCTGACTGCATGCTTTGTCTCCATCACCCACTCCCAAACTCCATCCCTTGTTTTTTGTTGACCTTTATTCTCAGAGCTGCCTCCCACGAACATTCATAAACCTCCTCACTATGCTCCTTCAGATCATTTCCCCCAGAAGAGCTTCGTAGTCTGCAAGCATCCCTGCTTTTGTGTCTGCATGTCACACTCTTAGCTGTTCCTGGCTCACTTATAGCAATTCACTTTTCTTCCCTGAAAGATTTTATATAGAGCCTTAATTTGTACTGGATACTTTCTTTACAGAAATAATCAGGGAAAGTGTGGTAGTGTATGTTAAATAAAACTGCATAACATTTATTTTTGAGTAAATTATGTAAACACATGGGCAGGAGTAATACTGCCTGATGATCAGATGGAACAATGATGGCAGAATCAAAATAGTGTCTTTTTTTTTAAGACTTTATTTATTTAGTTGTCAGAGATAGAAAGAGCACAAGCAGGGGAAGTAGCAGGCAAAGACAGAGGGAGAAGCAGGCTCCCTGCTGAGCAAGGAGCCTGATACAGGATTCCATCCCAGGACCCTGGGATCATGACCTGAGCTGAAGGCAGGTGCTTAACTGACTGAGCCACCCAGGCATCCCTCAAAATAGTTTCTCACACACCTGAGAAACTTATATCTCTGCCATAGTATTTTATTTTATTTTATTTTATTTTTTTAAAAGATGATACTTTTTTTTTTTTAAGATTTTATTTATTTGACAGAGCAAGAGAACACAAGTAGGCAGAGTGGCAGGCAGAGAGGGAGAAGCAAGCTCCCCGCTGAGCAGGGAGCCCGATGTGGGGCTCGATCCCAGGACCCTGGGATCATGACCCGAGCCGAAGGCAGACGCTTAACCGACTGAGCACTAACAACTACTATTAGGAATTTTGAACTTTTTAATAAAAATACCAGGTTGACCTTCTAAAAGGCTTTTTAAAACTGACTTTATTATAGGGACACCTGGGTGGCTCAGTTGATTAAACATCTGCCTTTGGCTCAGGTCATGATCCCAGGGTCCTGGGATCGAGTCCCGTATTGGGCTCCCTGCTCAGCAGAGTCTGCTTCTCCCTCTGCTTGCTGCTCCCCCTGCTTGTGCATGCTCTTTTTCTCTCTCACTCTGCTCTTTCTCTCTCTGACAAATAAATAAAATCTTAAAAAAAAAACTGACTTTATTATAGACATAAGAACACCTTATTAGAATCCTCAAGTAGGGGGGCGCCTGGGTGGCTCAGTCGTTAAGCGTCTGCCTCCGACTCGGTTCGTGATCCCAGGGTCCTGGGATCGAGCCCCGCATCAGGCTCCCCGCCCCGCATCAGGCTCCCCGCCCCGCATCAGGCTCCCCGCCCCGCATCAGGCTCCCCGCCCCGCATCAGGCTCCCCGCCCCGCATCAGGCTCCCCGC
>NC_058408.1:59123596-59154547 GCF_002201575.2 Neomonachus schauinslandi
GCTCCCCGCCCCGCATCAGGCTCCCCGCCCCGCATCAGGCTCCCCGCTCCGCGGGAAGCCTGCCTCTCCCTCTCCCACTCCCAGTGCCCCTGTTCCCTCCCTGGCTGTCTCTCTCCCTGTCAAATAAATAAAACCTTAAAAAAAAAAAAAAAAGAATCCTCAAGTAGTTTTTTTTTTTAAGATTTTATTTATTTATTTAAAAGAGAGAGAGAACACAAGCAGGGGGAGTGACAGGGAGAGGGAGAAGCAGGCTTCCCGCTGAGCAGGGAGCCAGATGCGGGGCTCGATCCAGGACTCTGGGGTCATGACCTAAGCTGAAGGCAGACACTTAACGACTGAGCCACCCAGGCACCCTCCCTCAAATGGTTTTATTCTATATAGTATGTAAGTCTTGAACTGAATGAATTTGTATGTAAATTAAATCTCTTTGAAAGCAACTGCTGTTATTATATCCTTTTCAGCTAGAACAATTACCAAACAAGCTTTAGGAAGAAACATTTGTCATCTATTTGGTTCAATAAAACTTCAGGCAGTTTTAAAAACACTGAAATTCTGTATGTGTTAATCCCCTGTGATCATTTATAAACTAATACAAAAATAATAATAAAAATTACAAGCTTTGTGGTGCAGCCACTCTGGGAAACAGTATGGAGGTTCTTCAAAAAGTTGAAAATAGAACTACCCTACAACCCAGCAATTGCACTACTGGGTATTTACCCCAAAGATACAAATGTAGGGATCTGAAGGGGCACATGCACCCCAATGTTTATAGCAGCAATGTCCATAATAGCCAAACTATGGAGAGCCTAGATGTCCATCAACAGATGAATGGATAAAGAAGATGTGGTGTATATACACAATGGAATGTTATTCACCATAAAAAAAATGAAATCTTGCCATTTGCAATGATGTGGATGGAACTGGAAGGTATTATGCTAAGCGAAATGAGTCAGAGAAAGACAATTATCATGTGATCTCACTGATATGTGGAATTTGAGAAACAAGGCAGAGGATCATGGGGGAAAGGAGGGAAAAATGAAACAAGATGAAACCAGAGAGGGAGACAAACCATAAGAGACTCTTAATCTCAGGAAACAAACTGGTTGCTGGAGCGGAGGGGGGGGTTGAGGGGGATGGGGTGGCTGGGTGATGGACACTGGGGAGGGTATGTGCTCTGGTAAGCACTGTGAATTGTGTAAGACTATTGAATCACAAATCTGTACCTCTGAAACAAATAATACATTATATGTTAATAAACAACAACAACAACAACAACAAATTAAAAGCTTTGGACTCATTGCAAACTAAAGCCATAGGGCAGGCTGCCAAACCTCTCTTCAGAATGACAGCTCCCAGTCTAGGAAAAGATTGATGCTAAATAAATAGTTCACTGCTTTGCCCAAAGGCTCAAAAATGCCCTTTGTTCTGAACTGTAAAAGTAGTGAAAAAAAAGTGGAGGTTCAAAGTCTTCATTTGGTCTCCTCCAAACATTCCATCGAGCACAATCCCCCCTCTGCCATGTCATTTATTCTGACAGTTACACATGCAGTCTTTTCTTTCTCCATGTGTTTGTCTTACAGCTGCATTCTTAGGTGGGATTGCTAGAGGCAGAGACTATAGAGTATATTATCTGTGCTTGTCACTTCAGCATTGGTGCAATGCAAATTGAGGTACATGAATTCATTCAGTAAATATTTGTTGCATATTGAGTATACAGCAGGCCCTCCAAGGGGTCCTAGGGATACAGTGATAAACAAGACAAATTCTTGCCCCCAGAAAACTGAAATCTAGTGGGAGTAAAATAGGTAAGTACCATAAAAGGTGGTAAGTCACGTCACTGAAGGGGTTATGAGGGTTAGGGGTTATGAGGTCACATTTGGAGGGATTTGAACTGCTTGTAAAGAGTCCAAAACAAGCTCTCAGATGAAGTGGTTTCTATCTTGCAATCTGGAGATGAGTATGAATTAGCACAGTAAAGAAGAGTTGGGGGAAGCAGACAGTTTAAACTGAATTGCCAGAGATGAGAAAGAGAGAGCACATTAAAGGAACGATAAATACTTCAGTATATTTGAAATTTACAGTAGAGGGGTGATATTGAGATGGGGGAAATGCGATAGAAGGTTTAAAGATGAGCAGAGCCCAAGAGACACAAGAAGTTTGGTCTTGCATCTTGAGGGTAATGGAGGGTAAAGTTCTGAGCAGGTGTGTGACATAATCACAGCTGGGCTTTGGAAAGGTCTTTCTGACAGCACCATGGAGAGATGGTTGGAGGAAGTCTCAGTGGCTGTGACAGTGATCCAGGTGAAGGAAGGAGGGCCTGCACTGGGTAATGGTGAAGAATGGAGAGAAGTGGTTGGGCTCACTTCTTATTTGGCACATAGAGTAAATGGACAAGGCATGGTGGATGATTATGTGTGAAGGATGTGAGAGAAGGAGAGTCAAGAGGGCACCATGTTTCCAGTTCAGTCAACTGAAAGTAGGCTAATAATTCTAGAGCAGCAGTTCTCAAGGTGTGGATCAGCAAATTCACATCACCTGAGAACGTATGAAAAATAGAAATTCTTGAGCCCTACTCTAGACCAAGTGAATGAGAAACTTTGGGGATGGAGACCAGTGACATGTATTTTAACAAGACTTGCAGGTGATTCTGATGCCTGCTTAAGTTGGAAAACCCATGTTCTAGCTTGTGGTGTTCAAATTATTTTGCTCAGTACCCTAAAAATGTTTTAAAAAAATTGTACCATTCAACATTTTAAATTTGACATCTAAAAGTTTTCTTTACAAGTATAAATAGTTGCAAAGGATATAATTCCCAGCCTATTAAAAAATGTATGTATTTTAAATACATTCAATGGAATCAAAATACTCTAGCAATTTAGTACCCACCATCACACATTGAAAAAAATGAACAAGTTCTTTTTTCAACAGCTAGAAATTTTATAGTGTATTTTTATGTATTTATTTCATTTTTTATTTTTTATTTATATTTTTACATTAAAAAAAATTTTAATTGACATATAATGTATTATTTGTTTCAGGGGTACAGGTCTGTGATTCATCAGTCTTACACAATTCACAGTGGTTACCATAGTAGATACCCTCCCCAATGTCCATCACCAGCCACCTCATCACTCCTGCCCCCCTCCACTCCAGCAACCCTTAGTTTGTTTCCTCAGATTAAGAGACTCTTAGGTTTGTCTCCCTCTCTGGTTTCATCTTATTTCACATTTCCCTCCCTTCCCCCATGATCCTCTGCCTTGTTTCTCAAATTCCACATATCAGTGAGATCATATGATAATTGTCTCTCTGACTCATTTCGCTTAGCATAATACCCTCTAGTTCCATCCACGTCGTTGCAAATGGCAAGATTTCATTTTTTTGATGGCTACATAATATTCCATCATATATATATACCACATCTTCTTTATCCATTCATCTGTTGATGGACATCTAGGCTCTTTCCATAGTTTGACTATTGTGAACATTGCTGCTATAAACATTGGGGTGCATGTGCCCCTTAGGATCACTACATTTGTATCTTTGGGGTGTTTTTACATTTTTTAAAATTTGTTTTTAAGTAGGCTCCATGCCCAGCATGGAGTCCAATGTGGGGCTTGAACTCGCAACCCTGAGATCAAAGCCAGCTGACATCAAGAGTTGAATGCTCAACCGACTAAGCCACCCAGGTGCCCTTACAGTGTACTTTTATTCCTTGAACATTTATATCCTTTTAATTTCCTTAACTGAATTTTAGATTATATTCTATTATTCAACCTACCATACTTATCTGCAAGAAAAATATGAATACAATAAAATATTTTGCTCAATTTAGTTCTAATTATTTTAGTTCATAATTGATAAAAATATGTTTTTATAATTTTGAAAACAACTACAAAACATAAAAAATATTTTTGAAATACATCTCCTAATGAGATAAATAGGGCTTTTTAAATTTGTTTTTTCCTTTCAAATTTTTATTTATATTGTAGTTAACATATAGTGTTATATTGGTTTCAGGAGTAGAATTTAGTGATTCATCGCTTACATATAACACCCAGTGCTTGTCATAACAAGTGCCCTCCTTTATACCTCTCACCCATTTAGCCCATCCCCAAACAACCTCCCTCCATCAACCCTCAGTTTGTTCTCTATCCTTAAGAGTCTCTTATGGTCTGCTCCCCCCTCTCTCTTTTTTGCCTTCCCATATGTTCATCTGCTTTGTTTCTTAAATTCCATATATGTGTGAAATCATATGGTATTTGTCTTTGTCTTTCTCTGGCTGACTTACTTAGTTACACTCTAGTTCCATCCACGTCACTGCAAATGGCAAGATTTCCTTCTTTCTGATGGCTGAGTAATGTTCCATTCTATATATACCACAACTTCTTTATCCATTCATCAGTGGATGGACACATGGGCTCTTTCCATAGTTTGGCTATTGTGGATAATGCTAATATAAATATCAGGGTACATGTACCCCTTCAGATCTGTATTTTTATATCCTTTGGGCAAAAATACCTAGTAGTGCAATTGCTGGATCATAGGAATAGTTCTATTTTTAACTTTCTGAAAACCTCCATACTGTTTTCCAGAGTGGCTGCACCAGTTTGCATGAACACCAACAGTGTAAGAGGAGTCCCCTTTCTCTGCATCCTTACCAACATTTGATGTTTCCTCTGTTGTTAATTTTAGCCATTCTGACAGGTGTGAAGTGGTATCTCATCATGGTTTTGATTTGTATTTCCCTGATGCTGAGTGATGTGAGCATCTTTTCATGTGTCTGTTAGCTATCTAGATGTCTTCATTAGAAAAATGTCTATTCATGTCTTCTGCCCATTGCTTGACTTGATTTTTTGTTTTTTGGAGGGTGTTGAGTTTGATAAGTTCTTTATAAATTTTATATACTAACCCTTTCTCAGGTATGTCATTTGCAAATATCTTCTCCCATTCCATAGGCTGCCTTTTAATTTTGTTGTTTCCTTTGCTGTGCAGAAGCTTTTTATCTTGATAAAGTCCCAAAAGTTCATTTTTGCTTTTGTTTCCCTTGCCTTTGGAGACTTGTCTAGCAACAAGTTGCTGTGGCTGAGGTCGAAGAGGTTGCTGCCTGTGTTCTTCCCCAGGATTTTAGTGGTTTCTTGTCTCACATTTAGGTCTTTCATCGATTTTGAATTTGTTTTTGTATATGGTGTAAGAAAGTGCTTCAGTTTCATTCTGCATGTTGCTGTCCAGTTTTCCCAACACCATTTGTTGAAGAGACTTTTTCCCACTGGATATTCTTTCTTGCTTTGTCAAAGATTAGCTGGCCATGGGCGCCTGGGTGGCTCAGTTGGTTAAGCGACTGCCTTTGGCTCAGGTCATGATCCTGGAGTCCCGGGATCGAGTCCCGCATCGGGCTCCCTGCTCGGCAGGGAGTCTGCTTCTCCCTCTGACCCTCCTCCCTCTCATGCTCTCTGTCTCTCATTCTCTCTGTCTCAAATAAATAAATAAAATCTTTTAAAAAAAAAAGATTAGCTGGCCATATTGTTGTGGGTTCATTTCTGGGTTTTCTATCCTGTTCCATTGATCTCTCTGTCTGTTATTATGCCAGTACCATACTGTCTTGATGATGACAGCTTGTAATAGAGCTTCAAGTGCAGAATCATGATGTCTCCTGCCCTGCTTTTCTTTTCCAGGATTGCTTTGGCTATTCAGGGTCTTTTGTGATTCCATACAAATTATAGGATTGTTTGTTCTAGTTCTGTGAAAAATGCTGGTGTTATTCTAATAAGGATTGCATTAAATGTGTAGGTTGCTTTGGGTATTATTGACATTTTAACAAGATTTGTTCTTTCATCCATGAGAATGGAATGCTTTTCCATTTCTTTGTGTCCCCTTCAATTTCTTTCACAAGTGCTCTATATTTTCAGAGTAAAGATCTTTTACTTCTTTGGTTAGGTTTATTCCTAGATATCTTATTGTTTTTGGTGCAACTGTAAATAGGATCAATTCCTTGATTTCTTTTTCTGCTGCTTAATTGAACAGATTTCTGTATGTTGATTTTATATCCTACAACTTACCTGAATTCATGTATTAGTTCTAGCAATTTTTTTGTGGGGTCTTTTGGGCTTTCTACATCGAGTATCATGTCATCTGCAAAGAGTGAAATTTTGACTTCTTCTTTGACAATTTGGATGCTTTTAATTCTTTTTGTTGTCTGATTGCTGATGCTAAGACTTCCAATACTATGTTAAATAACAATAGTGAGAGTGTATATTACTGTCTTCTTCCTAACTACAGAGGAAAATCTCTCAATTTCCCCTCATTGAGGATGATATTAGCTGTGCATCTTTCATATATGGCCTTTATGATATTGAGGTATGTTCCATCTATCCCTACTTTGTTGAGGGTTTTTATTAAGGAAGGACACTGTATTTTGTCAGATTCTTGTTTCTGCATCTATTGACAGGATCATATGGTTCTTATCCTTTCTTTTATTAATGTGGTATATCACATTGATTTGCTAATATTGAACCACACTTGCATCTCAAGAATAAATCCTACTTGATCATGGTGAATAATTCTTTTAATGTATTGTTGGATTCAGTTTGCTAGTATTTTACTGAGAATTTTTGCATCATGTTCATTAGGGATATTGGCCTGTAATTCTCCTTTTTACTGGGGGCTTTGTCTGATTTTAGAATCAAGGTAATGCTAGCTTCACAGCAGGAGTTTGGAAGTTTTCCTTCCATTTCTATTTTTTGGAAGAGTTTGAGAATAATAGGTACTAACTCTCTTTATATGTCTGTAGAATTGCCATCTGGTCCTAGGCTTTTGTTTTTTGGGGAGATTTTGATTACTGATTCAATTTCTTTGCTGGTTATGGGTCTGTTCAAATCTTCTATTTCTTCCTGTTTCAGTTTTGGTAGTTTGTAGGTTTCTAGGAATTTGTCCATTATTTCCAGATTGCCCAGTTTGTTGGCATATTATTTTTTATAATATTCTCTTATAATTGTTTGTGATCTCTCCTCTTTCATTTGTGATTTTATTTATTTATGTCCTTTCCCTTTTCTTTTTGATAAGTCTGGCTAGGGGTTTATCAATCTTATTAATTCTTTCAAAGAACCAGCACTTAATTTCATTAATCTGTTCTACTTTTTTTTTAATTTCTATATCATTTATTCCTGCTCTAATCTTTATTATTTCCCTTCTGCTGGATTTAGGCTTTATTTGCTGTTCATTTTCTAACTCCTTTAAGTGTAAGGTGTAAAGTTTAAAGTGAGACTTTTCATGCTTCTTGAGGTAAGCCAGTATTGCAATGTACTTCCCTCTTAGGACCTCCTCCTTTGCTGCTTCCTAAGGTTTTGGATGTAATTTTGGATGTAATTTTTTCCCCTTAATTTCCTGGTTAACCCATTCATTCCTTAGTAAGATGTTCTTTAGCCTCCATGTATTTGTGGTCTTTCCAAATTTTTTTCATGTGGTTAACTTCAAGTTTCACAGTGTTGTGGTCTGAAAATATGCACGGTATGATCTCCATCTTTTTGTACTTGTTGAGGGTTAATTTTTGACCCCGTATGTGATTTATTCTGGAGAATGTTCCATGTGCATGAGAAAAGAATGTGTATTCGGCTGCTTTAGGATGAAATGTTCTGTTTTCATCTGTTAAATCCATCTGGTCCAGTGCGTTGTTAGAAGCCATTGTTTCCTTGTTGATCTTCTGCTTAGATGATCTGTCATTGCTGAAGGGGAAGGTGTTAAAGTACCCTACTATTATTGTATTGTTATCAATGAGTTTCTTTATGTTTATTATTAATTCATTTATATATTTGGGTGCTCCTAAGTTAGGGCATAAATATTTAAAATTGTTAGATCTTCTTGATGAACAGACCCCTTAACTATGATATAATGCCCTTCTTCATCTCTTACTATAGTCTTTGGTTTAAAATCTAGTTTGTCTGATATGAGTGTGACTACTCCAGCTTTCTTTAGCATGATAGATAGTTCTACATCCCTTCACTTTCAATCTGCCGGTGTCTTTAGGTCTGAAATGTGTCTTGTAAGCAGCATATCGATGGGTCTTGTTTATTTATCCATTCTGATATCTTTTTTTCTTTTGATTGGAGCATTTAGTCCATTTATATTCAGAGCGATTATTGATAGATATGAATTTAGTGTCGTGTTACCTGTAAAGATGGTGTTTCCAGTGATGTTTTCTGTTCCGTTCTAGTCTTTGTTACTTTTGGTCTTTCTCTCCCACTCATCAAGTCCCCTTTAATATTTCTTGCAGGGCTGGTTTAGTGGTCACAAACTCCTTTAGTTTTGTTTGTCTGAGAAACGCTTTGTCTCTCCTTCTATTCTGAATGACAGCCTTGCTGGATAAAGTATTCTTGGCTGCATATTTTTCCCATTCAGCATGTTGAATATATCCGGCCACTCTCTGCTGGCCTGCTAAGTTTCTGTGGTCAGATCTGTGAACCTGATTTGTCTTCTGTTGTAGGGTAAGGAATTTTTTTTCCCCTTGTTGCTTTCAGGATTCTTTCCTTGTCTGTGTATTTTGTTATGCTATGTCTTGGTGTTGGGCAGCTTTTGTTGAATTTGATGGCAGTTCTCTGTGCCTCTTGGATTTCCATATCTGTTTCCTTCCCCCGATCAGGGAAGTTTTCAGCTATAATTTGCTCAAATAAACCTGCCCTCCTTTCCCTCACTTCTTTTACTGGGATTCCTACGATACCTGTGCTGTTATGCATGAAGGAATCACTGAGTTCCCCAAGTGTACATATGTAATCCAATACTCTTCTTTTCTTCTTCTCTTCAGCTTTATTATTTTCCCTAATTTTATCTCATATATCACTGATTTGTCCTGTTCTTCATCCATCCTCATTGCATCCAGTCAGTTTTGCATCTCGGTTTTGACATTTTTTTATTTCAGCCTGACTTGTTTTTAGTTCTTTTATCTCTGCAGTAAGGGATTCTCTAGTGTCTTCTATGCTTTTCTCAAGCCCAGCTAGTATCCTTAGGCTTGTTTTTAAAATCCTGGTTCAGGTATTTACTTATATCTGTCCTGATTAAATCCCTGGCCGTGACTTCTTCCTGTTCTTTCTTTTGGGGTGAATTCCTTCACCTTGTCATTTTTTTCTAGGTCACTGGTGTGTGTGTGTGTGTGTGTGTGTGTTTTAGGAAAGCCTGTTATATTCCTGCTCCTGACTGTAATGGCTATATTGAGAAAAGTTCCTATACTGTCTTGGGCCTAGTGCTTCAGGAAGTGTTTCAGAGTGTGCACTGTGTTGTTGTGTTTTGGCTGCTCCTTCCCTCAGGTAGGTCCTCTGCTGAGTTTCTACTTGCTTGCAGAGGGAAGTGTTTGGACCTTGTATACTGTGTGGTAAGTTTTAACTAGGTGTGTTTTGATCTGCTTGTTAAAAGAAGCTAGGTCCTATTTCCCCTAGTCTGAAGCTTTGCTGTACTCTATGATCAGTAGACTTGGTGCATGTGAGGGGTTTGTGCTGGTCTTCTGGGTAGAGGCCTGCTTTGTAAGTTCTCAGGCTGACTTGCCTTAGTAAAGATGCCCATACAGGGTGCAGAGGTGGCTGGGTTTGGTGTAAGCAGCCCCAGCCTCCACTGGGGGCGCTGTGTTGCTCACTGTAGTTGGTCAGTGCTGATGGGCAGGGGAAAAATGGCATCACCCTGCTCTCTCCTCCCCAGAGCAGGGAGTTCACGCCTACCACTCTTCAGGAAACCCTCACAGAAGAGTGAACAATCTCCCCTCTTATGTTTGGTTTCTGTCAGATTCCTATCTTTACTCTGTCTGCGTCCAAGCTCTCTGCCTGGCAGGCAACACAGTACTCCTGTGTTTTAAGGGGCTAGGTTTCAAAACTCTAAATTTTAGGGACCCCACCTGGTGAAGACCCACACTGATCCTCTGGGTGAGGGTCTCCCCGCACTGTGGCTGGTGCTGGTTTGTCCCAGAAAAGTAGTTGCACAGCTGCTCAGCCGTTCAGAGTTTATGGTAAAGCACAGCAAAAAGCCAGCACCAAAGTTTGCTGCTCTCAGCAGGTGTCTCTCTTCCTATGCTAATGAAAAAGGCAGCCCGGGTAGCCTGCCAGCTCTTTTTTCCCCGTAGAGGCAGTGCCACCTCTCCCAAATGCACTTCAAGAAGGGGAACTGTTTCTCCCCAAGCAACCCAGGGATCCTCAGACCGTGCTGTCCACTCTTGGGCTTCCGCCCTCCTTCCCCACAGAGCACCACTAAGCCCACCAGGTATGACCCTGGCAATGGCATAGACTTCTAAAACTGCAGACTTTGAGCTCCACTGCTTATAGGAACTTGGTGGTAGTCAGCTCCTCTCCTTTTCCCAGACAATGGTTTTGGGGAAGAGTTTTTCTTGTGCAATCCCCTGCATGCTGCTCTCAGTCTTTCTTTCTCTCTCTCTCTCACACCTCTCTTCCCTCTCTCCCTCCCCTCCACAGGATCTGCAATTCTTTTTTCCCCCCAAATCAACCCTCTGCAACTCCTACTTCTATGATGTGGCCATTTTTCTGCTCTAGATGTGCAGGTTGTTCTCTCAGACCTCAGGTCGATTTCTTGGGTGTTCAGAATATTTGATATTTATTTTGCTGTGTTAAGGGTGAGGCAAGCAAATGGTCCCCCTACTACTCCACCATCTTAACTCCTCCTATTAAAGTTTGTTTGTTTTTTTTTTAGGATTTTTTTTTAAGAGAGGGAGAGAGAGAGAGAGAGCATCAGGGAGGGTGTAGAGGGAGAGGGAGAAAATCTTAAGCAGGCTCCATGCTCAGCATAGAGCCTGATGCTGGGCTTGATCTCATGACCCTGAGATCATGACCTAAGCCTAAATCAAGAATCGGACTTAACTGACTGAGCCACTCAGGCACCCCTTTATTGAGGTTTTTAAAAAATAAATATTCAATTTATTAAAGTCACAGATTCAAAACCCTAGCTCTTCACAAAGTTTTTAAGTCCATATTCCCATATTCTTTTTCTATTTTCAGCAATAATTAATTGTCATTTCTAAGGGGGCCAATTCTAAGTCTCACCCTATTTAATACATCCCATTTCCCTTATAAGTATTTTGACCTAATAAATAAAACCTAAACTACTAGATAATTCTCATAAATGTAATAAATTGAATTTATAAAAACAGTGAAGGTTAAGGTCACAAAAAGGTTCCAACTCAGGAAGATTTTAACTAAAATCATAAATCTAAATCAATTACTCAATCTCACATGTTAGAATTATAAAGCTGAAGTTCTGATAGGACAAATTATTTTACACATTAAAAATAAGTTAGAAATTCCTGCATATCCCTTAACAGAATAATATTAATATTATGGATTTTACTTTTGTAAACATTCAGAATTTTCCTGAAACTGAAAAGATGCTATCCACTAAAGAAAACAGTTAAACATGCTAAAACACAGTGTTTTCAGTTGTAACAAATGTAACACTGGGGAGCAGGATGTCCATAGTAGGGAAGATTATGTGTATGGGAGGACAGAGAGTATATGGGAACACTCTGTACTTTCTACTCAATTTTGCTGTGAACCTAAATGGCTCTTAAAAATGGCTCTTAAAAATATTAATTCATTAAAAGGAAAAAAAATAAGGAAAGAAAGACATTCACCATCTCTGTTAATAGAAGATTTTAGTTGGAATGCTACATTTTTGTCCACAATCCTCAAACCCATTTGTAGTTGACATGTCAATGACTCTGTAATTTCAAGAGGTAAGGCATGTCCCTGGATTCAAGTTATACCCATCACATAACTCTTGAGTCTTTTACAGAACTTTATAGTCCTCGCAAGTTGATCACTTGATTGGGTTTTGCATGGTTTTGGTTTTTAAGATAGTTCAATGTTTCTTCTTTACATGTAAAGATCTTTGAACCTTACTAAAACCCTGCATTTTATGTATTTATTTTATATGTTTCATAGGCACACAAAACAGATATTAAAAGTATATCTCTGAATCTTGTGTATTTCACAAGGGCTTCTCTGATGTAGTAATTTACAAGGTCATTTTAATAACAATGCTCCCCCAACTCTAAAAGCTTATAGAAGATATGTAACTAAATAAGTGTACCATATGGTGAAATATTCAATTATAGAAGGAGCTCACATAAGACAACAATATCAGAAGATAAACTAATTCTTGGTGGGGAGAGGTATCATGTATGTGTTTTCAGAGTACTTGATGACTGAGAAGAGTTTAGAATGTTAAATAGGCAAATGCAAGATAACTAATAAAGAAATTCCAACAAGGAATGAAGTATGTCCAAATGCATACAGAGTAGTTTGACCTAGAACAGTGCCTGACATACTGTATAGTGCTTAATAACAATTTCTCAAGTAAATGAATGAATACATGAATTGTGAATAAATACAGCATAAAGTGCTCGTAGAAAAACATTAGTTTGTTGTTGCTAGAGTGTAAAGTACAAGATAGGGTTATGGATTTTGACTTATATTAAAATAAAACCCATTACACCCTAAAACTCCCCTTTGCTGCATTTATTCACCTACTCCCTTCTCCCAGAACCCCTCGCAACCACTGATCATTTTGTTATCCACATAGTTTTGTATTTTCTAGAATGTTGTATACTTGGGCTAAGTAATATGTAGCTTTTTCATTCTGGCTTCTTTCACCTAGTAATATGCATTTAAGATTCCTCCATGTCTTTTCATGGCTTCTTTTCATCACCAAATTATATCCCATTGTATGGGTGTACCACAGTCTGTTCACCCACTCAGCTATTGAAGGACATTTTGGTTGCTTCCAGTTTTAGGTGACTATGAATAAAGTTGGCACAGACATTTTTTGGGAAGGATTTTGTGTGAATATATATTTTCAAATAAATTGTGTAAATAAGATTTCTAGGTCATATGGTAAGACTACGTTTGGCTTTGTAAGAAACCACCTGTCTTCCAAAGGGGTACACCATTTGCATTTCCACCAGCAATGAATGAGAGTCCCCACTGCTTCACATGCTTGCTAGCATTTGTTTTTGCCAGTGTTTTGGTTAGCCATTCTAACAGATGTGTAGTGTTATCCCACTATTGTTTTAATTTGCAATTCCCACTATTGTTTTAATTTGCAATTGCTTATTTAACACTTTAAACTCTTCCCAGTCATCAAGTACTCTGAAAACATATACATGATACCTCTCCCCACCAAGAACTAGTTTGTCTTCTGATATTGTTGTCTTATGTGAGCTGCTTCCATAATTGAATCATATGACAAATGATGTCAACCATATTTTCATATGCTTACTTGCCATCTTCCTTAGTGAGGTAACTGTTCAGATCTGTTGCCCATTTTTAAATTGGACTGTTTTCTTACTGTTGACTTTTAAGTGTTCTTTGTATTTTTTAAATGAAAGTCCTTTATCAATTCCTTTTTTTCCCCCCCCAAAGTAGGCTCCATCCCCAATGTGGGGCTTGAACTCACAACCCTGAGATTAAGAGTTGCATGCTCTACTGACTGAGCCAGCCAGGCACCCCATGAAAGTTCTTTATCAGATATGTGTTTTTGCAAATATTTTCTTACTGCCTGTGGCACATCCTTTGATTATCTTAACAGTCTTTCACAAAAACTTTTTTAATTTTAATAAAGTCTAATTTATCATTTTTATCTTTCATGAAATGTACCTTTGGAATTATACCTAAAAACTCATAGCCAAACCCAAGGCCATATAAATTTTCTCCTGTTTTCTTATAGAAGTTTTGCAGTTTTGTGATTAATATTTAGTTCTATAATTATAAAGTAAGAGAAAAAATATTGATTTCTGTCCCTAGGCCCTGGCACAGAGCTCCTAAGATGGTTGTAATTTCCTAAGTGATAGGAACATCTGACACAGAGCTCCCAAATCCCTTGGAATTTCATGGGTGATAAAAACGTGTTTTGTTTTGTTTTTTGTTTTTTTGTTTTTTTGAAAACGTGTTTTGTTCTAATGAGAGAACTATTGTTGGGCTCCTGGATGGGAACTGATCATCAGAAAGACCAAGCCATAGTTAGAAGTTTGAAACTTTCAGTCCCACCTCCCATCTCTAGAGAGGGGAAAGGGGCTGGAATTGGAGTTAATAATGGATCATGCCCATGTGATGGAGTCTCCATAAGAATCCCAAAAGCATGGGGTTCAGAGAGCTTCCAGGTTGGTGAATACATCCACATGGCAGGAGGATGGTGTACCTCGACTCTGTGGGGGCAGAAGCTCCTGCATCCAGGACCCTTTTGGACCTTGTTATATGTATCTCTTCATCTGGCTGTTTATCTGTATCCTTTATTATATAATGAACCTGTAATGTAAGAACATGTTTCCCTAAGTTCTCCGAGCTGTTCTAGCACATGATTGATCTGATGAGGGGACTGTAGAAACTTCTGATTTATAACTAGTAGGTCAGAAGCGCATATATTACTCAGTGCTCATCATGGTCAGTGTACTTTTAATCCCCCTGACCTATTTCATTCATCCTCCCCGACCTCCCCTCTGGCAACTACCAATTTGTTCTCTATATTTAAGAGTCTAGGATTTTTGTTTGCTTCTTTTTTCTTTGTTAGTTTTGTTTCTTAAATTCCACATGAGTGAAATCATACGGTATTTGTCTTTTTCATGTGGTCTGCAAATAGTAAAATTTGACCTCTTCCTTACCAATTAGGATTCCTTTTATTTCTTTTTTTCCCTCTCCTCTTCTTTTATTTATTTTTGTTGTCTGATTGCTGGAGTTAGAACTTCCAGTACTATGTTGAATAAAAGTGGTGAGAGTGGACATCTTTGTCTTGTTCCTGAACTTAGGGGGGAAAGCTCTCAGTTTTTCACTACTGAGGATGACATTAGCTGTGTGTTTTTCATATATGGCCTTTATTATATTGAGGTATGTTCCTTCTAAACATACTTTGTTGAGGGTTTTTGTCATGAATAGATGTACTTTGTCAAATGTTTTTTTTCTGAATGTATTGAAATGATCATATAGTTCTTATCCTTTCTTTTATTGATATGATGTGTCACATTTCTGAATGTGATTAATTTGCAAATATTGAACCACCCTTTCAACCCAGGAATAAGTCCCTCTTGATCATGGTAAATGATTTTTTAACTGTATTATTGAATTCACTTTCCTACTATTTTTATTGAGGATTTTTGCATCTATGGTCATTAGAGATATTGGCCTGTAGTTCTTTCAGTGTTGTCTTTATCTGGTTTTGATATCAAGATAATGCTGGCATTATAGAAGAATTTTGGAAGTTTTACTCCCTCCCTTTTATAATTTTTTGGGGGGGAATAGTTTAAGAAGAATAGGTATTCACTCTTCTTTAAATGTTTGGTAGAATTCGCCTATGAAGTCCTCTCATCCTGGACTTCTGTTTGTTGGGATTTATTATTATTATTATTATTATTATTATTATTATTGATTCAATTTCTTTACAGTCTGTTCAAATTTTCTAGTTCTTCCTGTTGTAGTTTTGGTAGTTTCTATGCTTCTAGGAATTTATCCATTTCTTCTAGGTGTCCAATTTGTTGGCATATAGTTTTTCATAACATTCTCTTAAAATTGTTTGTATTTATGTGGTGTTGGTTGTTCTATCTCCTGTCTCATTTGTGATTTTATTTTTTTGAGTCATTTCCCTTTTTTTTTTTATAAGTTTGGCTAGGGGGTTATCAATTTTGTTGATTTTTAGAAGAGAACCAGCTTCTGGTTTCATTGATTTCTTGTATTGTTGTTGTTTTTAGTTTCGATATCATTTATTTTTGCTCTAATGTTTATTCCTTCCTTCCTTGTGCTGGTTTTAGGTTTTGTTTTTGCTCTTTTTCTAATTCCTTTAACTGAATAATTAGGTTGTTCATTTGAGACTTTTCTTTCTTCTTGTGGTAGGCTTATACTGCTATAAATTTCCCTCTTAGAATCACTTTGCCACATCCCAAAGGTTTTAGACTATGTGTTTTCATGTAATTTTTTTTATTTCTTCTTTTATTTCCTGGTTGATACATTCATTGTTTAGTAGCATGTTGTTTAACCTCCATGTATTTGTGGTCTTTCCAGATTTTGTCTTGTGGTTGACTTTCAGTCTCATTGCATCATGGTCAGAAAAGATGCATGGTATGACTTCAACATTCTTGAATTTGTTGAGGCTGGTTGTGTGGGCTAGTACGTGATCTAGTCTGGTTATGTGGGCTAGTATATGACCTATTCGTGCTCCATGTACACTTGAAAAGAATGAGTATTCTTATGTTTTTAGGATGGAATGTTCTGAATATGTCTGTTAAATCAATCCGTTCCTGTGTGTCATTCAAAGCCACTGTTTTCTTGTTGAGTTTCTGTTTGGATGATCTGTCCATCAATGTATGTGGGGTGTTAAAGTCCCCTGCTATTATTGTATTACTATCTATTAATTCCTTTATGTTGGTTATTAATTGTGTCATGTATTTGGGTGCTTCCATGTTGGGGGCATAAATATTTACAATTGTTATATCTTCCTGTTGGATTGTCCCCTTTATTATTATATAGGGTCCTTTTTTGTCTCTTGTTACAGTGTTTGTTTTAAAGTCTATTTTGTCTCAAATAAGTATTGCAGTGTTTGTTTTAAAGTCTATTTTGTCCAAAATAAATATTGCTACTCTGACTTTCTTTTGACATCTATATGCATGATAGATGTTTCTCCATCACCTCACTGTGTCTTCAGATCTAAAATGAGTCCTTTGTAGGCAGCATATAGATGGATCTTGTTTTTTTAATACATTTTGTCACCCTATGTATGTCTTTTGAGTTGTGTGTTTGGTCCATTTACACTCAAATTAATTATTGATTAATTATGTATATGTATTTATTGCCATTTTATTACTTGTTTTGTTGTTTCTGAAGTTTTTCTGATTCTTTCTTGTCTTCTCTTTTTCATGTTTTGCCGATTTTCTTTAGTGATATATTTGGATTACTTTAGCTTTATTCTTTGCATGTTAATTAGTGCTTCTTGATATATAGTTACCATTAGGTTTGTATATAACCTCTTCTGCATATAGCAGTCTATATTAAGTTGATGGTCTTTTAAGGTTGAATCCATTCTTTTCTCCTCTTTTCTCCATGTTTAGGTATATGTATATATATTCCTTGACTGATGTTTATAGGAATATTATTTTTTTTCTGTTTTTGTGTTTCTTACCTTTATACTTTCACCTTTGGTCTCTCTTTTCCACTTGAAAGAGTCCCCTTTAATATTTCTTGCAAGGCTTGTTTAGTGGTCATGTTTAGTTTTTGTCAGGCTGGGAAACTCTTAATCTCTCCTTCTATTCTGAGTGATAGCCTTGCTGGATAGAGTGTTCTTGGCTGCAAATTTTTCCCATTCAGCACCTTGAATATATCATGCCTCTCTCTTCTGGTCTGCCAAGTTTCTGTTGAAAAATCTCCTGCTAGCCTTATGCATTTTCCCTTGTAAGTTAAGGGTTTCTTTTGTCTTGGTGATTTTAAGATTTTGTGTTTATCACTATTATTTTGCAAGTTTAATTACAATATGTCTTGGTGGGGATCTGCTCTTGTTGATTTTGATTGGGAGTTCTCTGTGTCTCCTGGATCTGGATATCTGTTTCCTTCCCTAGATTAGAAAATTTTTTAGTCATTATTTCTTCAAATAAATTTTCTGCCCCCTTTTCTCTCTTCTTCTTCTGCAAGTCCTATACTATGAATGTTATTATGTTTGATATAATCACTGAGTTCCCTAAGTCTATTCTCATTTAGTGTAATTCTTTTTTCTCTCTTTTGTTCAGCTTGATTACTTTCCATTACTCTGTCTTCTAGGTCACTAATTTGTTCCTCTGCTTCTTCCATTCTGTTTTCATTCCATCAAGCATATTTCTCATTTTGTTTGTTGAGCCCTTTATCTTGGCAATACTATTCCTTATCTCTGTGTTGAGGGTCTCACTCATGTCTTCCACTCTTTTCTCAACACCAGTGAGCATCCCTATGATCATTGCTTCAAATTTTCTCTCAGGCATGTTACTTCTATCTGTTTGCTGAGCTCTCTGGCCTTGCCATGTTCTTTTATTTGGGATAAATCTCTCTGTCTCTTCATTTTGTCTGCCTCTCTGTGTCTGTTTCTGTGTTAAGTAGTCAGCTATGTCTTCTGCTTTTGAAAGTAGTGACTTTATGAAGAGGAGGTCCTGGGGACTGCCCTGCAGTGCAGTGTCCCCTGCTCACTAGAACCTGGCTCTTCAGGAGGGTATCCTATGTGTGTTTCTTAAGCTCTGCTCTGGTGTCTCCATCATTTCCTTTCACTGCAGCCATCTGCACTGGCTCTGCCTGCTGTGGGCTGTGCTTAATATCTGTGGTGTTAGTGGGACCCAGGTAGCCCAGCTCTGAGGGGGCCTGCTCACCAGAGAATTTGGAAGTGGGGCAGTGATATTAGCAAAATTTGCGTTGGGTCACCAATCCTAGGTCAGATCTCCTGAAGTGCTGTAGTGGCTGGGGCTGCATGTGTGAGTGACTAGGGGCTTATGGCCAGATACAGTGCATGATCATGCCTGGGCACAGCTGGGCTCAGCACACTATGGTGGATGAGGGCCCACAGCTGGGCATGGTACAGCAGCTGAGTGTCGTGTGTGGTGGTAGCTCTATACCCAATGGCTGGGTGGGGTGTGCACGTAGCTTTAACAAATTTTCTTTAAGCAGAGGCTACAAGTGTCTGTGAGCCTCCCTCAGGTGGCTCTGTGTTTATGCTGGGGGGCAGGGGAGGTAAATGGTGCCTACTAGCTCCTGATTTTCAAAGAAGTCCCCCAAAGCACTCCAAAATCAATCTGACAGATCTGTCTCCTGTTTGCCCCCAGAATTGTGTAAACTGCCATTTTTATGTTGGCTCTTGGTGCACGCTGCTGTCTTTTTAAGGGAAGAGACCTGGCTATCCTTTATTCTCCTGGCTCACGCAGTGCTGAGTTAGGTAACTTTTAAAGTTCTTGGCCCACTGGTTTTAAAACCTCATGGAATTCAACCCCTCTGGTTTTTAAAACCAAACATTATGGAGATTAGTCTTCCTGTACGAGCTCCTTGGTGCAAGGGTCTATTTCTCTTCTCTCCCCTCCCACACACATCCCTCACTCCTGTGGCAGCCTCCCTCCACCTTTCTGAACTTCCCTAACATTTCAGATGCAGCTTCATCTCTATATTTAGTTGTGGAGTTTGTTGTACCAGTCTTTGAATCGCTCTCAGTCTTATTGACTTGGGTGTGGATGATATCTAGTTATAAACATGGGATAGGTAAACTCAGGATCCTCTTAGTCTTCCATCTTCCCAAGCTCCTCTCCTCTTTCATTTTTGATTTTATTTACTTGAGTCTTCTCTCTCTCTCTCTCTTTAATGAGTCTAGCTAATGGTTGATTAATTTTGTTGATGTTTTGAAGAACCCATTCCTGGTTTCATTTATCTGCTTTATTTTTTTAATCTCTATTTCATTTATTTCTTCTCTAATCTTTATTTTTTCCTTTCTTCTACTGGTTGTGGGCTTTGTTTTTCTTTCTCTAGCTCCTTTAGGTGTAAGGTTAGGTTGCTTATTTGATATTTTCTTTGCTTCTTGCTATAGGCCTGAATTGCTATAATCTTCCATCATAGAACAGCTTTTGCTGCATTCCAGAGATTTTGGAATCTTGTGTTTTCATTTTTATTTGTCTCCACATATATTTTGGTTTACTCTTTGATTTCTTGGTTGATCCATTCATTGTTTAGTAGCATGCTATTTAACCTCCATGTATTTGTGTTCTTTCCAGATTTTTTCTTTTGGCTGTCAACTAGTTGAACACTGTGTGTTCAGAAAAGATGAATGATATGATTTCAATCTTTTTTTAAAATCTTGAGGCTTGTTTTGTAACCAAACATGTGACCTATTCTGGAGAATGTTCCATGTACACTTGAAAAGAATGTGTATTCTGCTGATACGGGATGGAATATTCAGAAAAGATCTGTTAGATCCATCTGGTCCAATGTGTCATTGAAAGCCATTGTTAACCTTTGATTTTCTGTCTGGATGATCTATCCACTGATGTACATGGGGTGTTAAAGTTCTCTACTACTTTTTATTACTGTTAATTATTTCCTTTATGTTCATCAATAGTTGCATAAATATTTACATTGTTATATCTTCTTGTTGAATTGTTCCCTTTATTATTATGTAGCAATACATAATATCATTGTGTTCTTTGTCTCTTGTTATAGTCTTTGTTTTAAAGTCTATTTTTTCCAATGTAAGTTTTGGTACCCTGGCTTTCTTTTCACTTCCCTTTATAAAATAAATGCTTTTCCATCTCTTCCCTTTCAATCTGCATGTGTCATTGCGTCTGAAATGAATCTCTTGTAGGCAGCATATAGATGGAAATTTTTCTTATTCATTCAATCACTCTATTTCTTTTGATTGAGAGTTTAATCAATTTACATTCAAAGCAATTATTGATAGGTATGTACTTACTGCCATTTTCTTACTTGTTTTATGATTGTTTTTGTAGTTCTATGTTCTTTCTCTTGTCTTCTTCCCTTGTGGTTTGGTGGCTCTTGTTAGTGATATGTTTGGATCCCTTTCTCTTTATTTTTTATATGTCTATTACAAGTTTTCGATTTATGATTACTATCAGGTTTATATATAATATCATACATACATACAGGCTATACATACAGCAGTCTATATTAAATTGATGGTTGCTTAAGTTTGAAATGATTCTAAAAATGCTAAACTCTTACTCCCCACAACACACATTTTATGTATATGGTGTCATACTTTGCATCCTTTTATTTTGTGGGTCCCTTGACTGATTTTTATTGATATGATCAATTTTATTGCTTTTGTGTTTTAAACTCCATACAGATTTTATAAGTGATTAATCTATTACTTTTGTTATGTTTGTATATACCTATGAAATTTTTCCTTTCCTAATTTTGTTACTCCTTGTTATTGCATTTTCTTTCTACTCAGAGAATTCCCTTTAACATTTCTTGTAAGGCTGGTTTCATGTGATGAATTCCTTTAACTTTTGATTTTTCTGGGAAACTCTTTATCCCTCCTTCTATTCTGAATGATAGCCTTGCTAGATAGAATATTCTTGGTTGCAGATTTTTTCCTTTCAGCACTTTGAATATATCATGCCACTTTCTTCTGGCCTGCAAAGTTTCTACTGAAAAATCAGCTCATAGCTTTATTCAGTTTTCCTTGTATGTAAATAGCTTCTTTTCTCTTGCTGCTTTAAAATTCTCTCTTTATCACAACTTTTTTCCATTTTTTATTATTATATGCCTTGATGTGACATGGGTTGATTTTTTGGAGGGCTGTCTGAGCCTCCTGGATCTGGATTTTTGTGTCCTCCCCCAGATTAGGAAAGTTTTCAAATATTGCTTCTTCAAATAAATGTTCTGCTCCCTTTTCTCTCTCTTTTCTTTCTGGGATCCCTGTACTGCAGATGTTATTATGCTTAATGATATAACTGAATTTCCTTAACCTATTCTCATTTCTTTATTATTCTTTCTTTTTCTTTTTCTTGTTCTGTAAGATTGGTTTCCATTACTCTGTCTTCCAGCTCACTGATCTGTTTGTTTGCTTCCTCTAGTCTACTATTTATTCCCTCCAGTGTGTTTTTCTTTGTTACTGAGTTCTTCATCTCTGATTAGTTCTTTTTTATATTTTCTATCTCTTTGTTGATGGTCTCATTGAGATCCTCCACTCTTTTCTCAAGTCCAGTACATATCTTTATGACCATTGCTTTGAATTCTCTATCATAGAATAGGCATATTGCTTATCCCCATTTTGTATAGCTCTTTTGCTGTGATTTTGTCCTATTCTTTCATTTGGGACATATTCTTCTGTCTCCTCATTTTGTCTAACTCTCTATATCAATGAAAAGCTTATAGCACTGCTTTGGATGGATTCCTACCAGGGAGGGGGGGTTGGATGGGACAGACTGGCAGGAGAATTCGAGTGCAGGGTGTGCACTCTTAGTAAGGTTTGCACCCATATGTTTGAGGAAATTGACATGGAGCCACCTTGGTGGGACTCCTTCTGAGCAGGTTGGATGGGGTAGATCCCCAAGAGAATATGGAGGCAGGGCACGAGGTGTTAGTAAGCTAGGTGATGAGTGTCTGTGTTGGTTCCTGCAGGTGTCTGGGTATCTGCACTAGAGCATCAGGGAGAGAAATGGCACTTGCCAGCACTTTTGTTCTTAGAGAATTCTCCTAAAAATCCCTGCCCCTCTAGTGTACATTCTGAGATTAGTAAATAAATCTCCTTTCCTTATACTTCAGGTGTTTTCAAAATGCTGTTTCTATCCTGTATATCCATTGGGTTGCTCATTATCCTGTCTCTTTAAGGGTGGGGACTGTTTCTCATCACCCTCCAGCTCTCCCAGAGTGGAACCTGCTGATTTTTAAAGTTCTCAGTGTTAAGCCCCACTGACTGTAAACACTCATGAAGTTAAGCCCTTTTGGTTTTCAAAGCCAAATGTTATAGAAATTCATCTTTCTGGTGCAGGTCCCCCATGTCTGGAGTACCTGGTGTGGGGTCTATTCTTCTTTCTCCATGCTCCTGGTGTTCCTCCCATTTGTGTTTAGTCTCACAGGTTCGTTTGGTTCCTGACTGTATCTCTGCTCTTCCTACCATTTTTGATGTAGACTTCTCTGTATGATTAACTGTGGACAGTCTGTTTTGCCAGTCTTTGGGTCATTTTCTGGGTTAGTTTCACTGATGTCAGTGTTATCTAGGTGTATCCATGGGACATAGAGAGCCTCTGATCCTTCTACTCCAACATCTTCCCCAGAAGTCTGTCTTTACAAGTGTAAGGTCTGTGTCTACATTTTCCTGTTTTTTGTTTTGTTTTGTTTTGTTTTGCATATGGAAGTCCAATTGTTCCAGCACAGTTTGTTGAAAAGACTCTCTTTTCTCCACTGGATTGCCTTTGTTCCGTGTCAAAGATCAATTGCCTGTACTTATGTGGATCTATTTCTGGGCTCTCTTTTTTGTTGTATTAATCTATATGTCTATATGTCTATTCTTTTTAGTAATACCACACTGTCTTAATTACTATAATTTATAGTAAGTTTTTTGCCTTTCATACAAACTTTAGAGTTAGTTTGTCAATATCCACAAAATTCCTTGATGGGATTTTGATTAGGGCTGGCTGAATCTACAGACCTATTTGGGAAGAACTGATATCTTAATAATATTGGGTCTTTCAATCCATGAACAGAGTATCTACTTATATAAATCTCAATTTAAATACATTAAATAATGAAAGGAGTTTATTTACCCATGAACTGAAAATTTCCAAAGTAATATAGTCTCTAGGAATAATTTCACATAATGTTCATGTTATTATCCTAGGAGACATGTTTGCCCTGCAGAGGCTAGATTTGCCCTTAGTGTGGCAAAATTGACCCATCATGGTGCTAAATTGACCTCTAGCATTCCAGGCCTCTTATCCATCTACCACCTACCCAGAATCTTTGTACAAGAGATTCTAGCCCTGGTCCTAGATCCATTTGATTTGAACTACCAAAGGTTATGTGCACATTCTTGAAATAGTGTTTCTTTATTAAGTCACATATTCCACTCCACATACCAGATATGGGGCAAGGGTGGAGTCAGCTTCCCTGGAAGCCCACGGATTTCTAAATGGAAACTGGGTACTACTCTACAATGCTATGAAAGCAGTCATATATACAACTATAGCATGAAATTGAAGAGGTAGTGACCAGATTATTTAGGGTAATGTAAAGTAATGGATGGATTTTACACAGGAATGTTAAATGATTAGATTTGCATGTTAGAATTTTTTTCTGTGGTCCACTTGGAATGAATTGAAGTTTACATGCCTTGAGGTAGATTATTGAGGAAGCTGTGACAGTGGTCCTGGATAGAGAAGCTAAGGTCTGAGATTGACTGTGGTGTGGCAGGGAAGAGAGCAGATTTGAAGAAAGTTTAAGATTTTAAGAACACTCCAAAAAAGCACTTAGAATGACTTTCTGGTTTCTCTGACAACCTAATTGGTCAGGGAATAAATAATATTAGAGCATATGGCTGGGGCAGGGTGGGGTACAGTTGGTTAATTATTTGGGAAATGTTGGGTGTGGAATGTCTTTGAGCCAACCTAAAGGAAATATGAAGTAGGGAAGTGGATTTGGGGATGTATTATAGTTAGACTGGGGCAGAGACAGAGTAGTTATTACCATATATGGAGACATTAAAGCAAAAGACAGCAGGATTCAAGTAAACTAAATTTTTAATAAAGAAATGGAAGCAGGCAAGGGAAGCAAAAGCAAAAATGAACTATTGAGATCTCAATATAAAAAGCTTCTGCACAGTGAAGGAAGCAATCAATGAAACTAAAAAGCAACTGACAGAATGGGAGAAGATATTTGCAAATGATATATCCGATAAAATCTATAAAGGACTTATCAAACTCGGGACGCTTGGGTGGCTCAGTTGGTTAAGTGTCTGCCTTTGGCTCAGGTCATGATCCCAGGGTCCTGGGATGGAGTCCCGCATTGGGCTCCCTGCTCAGCGGGGAGTCTGCTTCTCCCTCTCCCTCTGCCACTCCCCCTGCTTGTGCGCTCTCTGGCAAATAAAGAAATAAAATCTTTTTTTAAAAAAAAGAACTTATCAAACTCAACATCCAAAAAACAAATAATCCAGTTAAGAAATGGCAGAAGTGAAATAAGTCAATCAAGAGAAAGACAAATACCATATGATTTCACTTATATGTGGAACTTAAGAAACAAAACAGATCAACATGGGGAAGGGAAGGAAAAATAAAATAAGACAAAAACAAAGAGGGAGGCAAACCATAGGAGACTCTTTAAAAATTTTTTTATTAACATATATTATTTGTTTCAGGGGTACGGGTCTGTGATTCATCAGTCTTACACAATTCACAGCGCTCACCATAGTACATACCCTCCCTAATGTCCATCACCTAGCCACCCCATCCCTCCCACCCCCTCACTCCAGCAACCCTCAGTTTATTTCCTGAGATTAACTGAGGGTTGCTGGAGGGGAGATGAGTGAGGGGATGGGATAATTGGGTGATGGGCATTAAGGAACACTTGATGTAATGAGCACTGGGTGTCATATGCAACTGATGAGTCACTAAATTCTACCCCTGAAACTAATAATACACTATATGTTAACTAAGTTGAATATAAATGAATAAAAAAAGAAATGGGCAGAAGACATAAATAGACACTTTTCCAAGGAATACATCCAGATGGCTAACAGACACATGAAAAGATGCTCACCATCACTCGGCATCAGGGAAATACAAATCAAAACCACGATGAGATACCACCTCACACCTGTCAGAATGGCTAAAATTAACAACTCAGGAGACGAGAGATGTTGGTGAGGATGAGGAGAAAGGGGAACCCTCTTACACTGTTGGTGGGAATGCAAGCTGGTGCAGCGACTCTGGAAAACAGTATAGAGGTTCCTCAAAAAGTTAAAAATAGAACTACCCTATGACCCAGCGATTGCATTACTAGGTATTTATCCAAAGGATACAAAAATGCTGATTTGAAGGGGCACATGCACCCCAGTGTTTATAGCAGCACTATCAACAATAGTCAAATTATGGAATAAGCCCAAATGTCCATTGACTAGTGAATGGATAAAGAACTTATGGTATATATAATGGAATAGTACTCAGTTATCTAAAAATAATGAAATCTTGCCATTTACAACAACATGGATGGAGCTAGAGTGTATTGTGCTAAACAAAATAAGTCAGTCAAAGACAAATGCCGTATGTGGAATTTAAGAAACAAAACAGACGAACATCGGGGAAGGGAAGGAAAAATAACATAAGATAAAAAGAGAAGGAAGCAAACCATAAGAGACCTTAAATATAGAAGACAAACTGAGGCTTGCTGGAGGGCAAGTGGGTGGTGGGATGGGCTAAATGGGTGATGGGCATTAAGGAGGGCACTTGCTGGGATGAGCACTGGGTGTTATATGTAAGTGATGAATCACTAAATTCTATTCCTGAAGCCAATACTACACTATATGTTAACTAACTTATATTTAAATTAAAAAAAATAGAAAAGAAGAACAAAATTGGAAGCTAACTTTAAAGCTGTGTATTATTTATTCTTTAAGTTAATTGTTAAGTAAACTAGTTATAGCTCTTATTCTTTAGTGTGGCTTAGTATTGATCAATCCTTGTTATAATTTTAATGTTCTGAATTGAAGAATAATTTTTTGTGTGATTTTATATAGATGTCTGAAGTGGCTGTGCTCCAAATTAATAGTTGCAATCAAGATTCTGATGCCCAGCAGAGGAAGACAAGATAAGCAGCACCTTTTCCTAATAGTCCCTTAATGAGGCTTGTTCCTGTATTTATAGAAGTAAAATTTGTTAATGAGTAAGGCCTGAAGGCTCAATTTTAAATTATCCTGACGGTAATCCATGAAACATGGAGATTCACTTTTTAAACACTGCATTAGTTTTCTAATGCTACTATAACAAATTAGCACAAATTTAGTGGCCTAAAATAATGGCAATGTATTAATTTACAGTTCTGGAGGTCTGAAGTCATAAAATCAGTGTGTCAGCCAGAATGTTCCTCCTAGAGGCTCTAGGAAAGAATTCGTGTCCTTGCCTTTACCAGCTTCTAGAGGCCACTTGCATTCTTTGGCCCAGGCCCATTTCCAAATCACTTTGGCTGATGCTTCTGTCTTCACATCTCTTTCCCTGACACTGTCTCTCCTGTCCCCCTCTTTCACTTATTAGTCACCCTTGTGATTGCACTGGACCCTCCTGGATAATCCAGGATAATCTCCTCTCAAGGACATCTGATTCTATCAGCTTAATTCCATCTACAGCCATAATTTCCCCTCTCCACACAACATATTTACACATTCTGGTAATTAAAACATGCAAATCTTTGGGGCCTGCCATAGTGGGTCTATGTAACCAAGACAGACCTTGTGACTCTTCTCTCCTGGACTCAGCTGGTTGGATCAGGATAGATGCTGGACATTGGTGGAATAGTCTCCAGTGATGAGTCAAACATTGCTCAGTACGTGAACTGTCAGATTATATGGAACCTAGCCTTGCTTAGCCATTTTAGGCCACATACATGCCATTTAGTAAGCAGAAAAGACAGGAAATTGCAGATATATGGAGAACAATAGAGGCAAGAAATAGTCTGGGGAGACAGATAAAGTAGGTGTGTGATGACTTTTAAGCCTGTCTATATGGCCCAGTGTTCTTTGTTTCCAGTCCTTTGAAGTCCAGGCAAATGCCTATCATGTCCTTGAAAGAAAATCTTTTTACCTGGACTGTGAGTGGATGCTGTTTCCTTGTACCTACAAGTTCCCTAACTGAAATTATTTATACATATATGAAGCAACAATAATTAATCATTATTGAATACTGATTTGAGGATTGGAATACAAAACTTGGGCTTGAATTTAGTTTTCCATGCTGCCCATTCTTCCCCTTCTTATAATCAACATCTCAAATCAACGAAGAAGGGAGTTAAAACATTGATTCAGAAGAGTTTCCTTGCTGGGGACTGAGATGTTTGATGGGTCTCTGTCACTCCCACTGGTGATTAATACATTTTCAGCCCATCTTGCAGCTTAGCACTTTAAAATACATTTTATTCTCTTTTACTCATTGATTATTAAAAAAGAAACATTACAGTATTCGGGGACTGGCAATATCAAACTCATAATGTGAATGCCAGATGACCTGTTACTGTCAATTAAACACAACAAACCCAGTTAGAGTTCCCTTCTTTACTTAGCTTGTCTAGTGAGAGCCATTCCTCAGCAGCCCCACCCCTCATGACTTTGGAACATTCATTTCTGGAACTCACTTGGAGTTCCTTTTGGACCCGAGAAGTGAGTCAAATTTGGGCACCCAGGTCAACACTGCAGAGCAATGGAACTTAGGTCATTTCTTGTTAGGAAGTCACTGCCTCTAAGCTGAGGCTAAAAGGGAAAGCCATTTATTTATTTATTTTTTTAAGATTTTATTTATTTGCGAGAGAGACAATGAGAGACAGAGAGCATGAGAGGGAGGAGGGTCAGAGGGAGAAGCAGACTCCCTGCCGAGCAGGGAGCCCGATGTGGGACTCGATCCCAGGACTCCAGGATCATGACCTGAGCCGAAGGCAGTCGCTTAACCAACTGAGCCACCCAGGTGCCCGAAAACCATTTATTTTTTAAATTAATTTTTTATTAATGGTTTTGTGGAGATATAATTTATGTATGATAAATTCACCTGTTTTAATTCCATGATAACTTAGTATATTTACAGAACTGTATAACCATCACCATGATCTCATTTTAGAACATTTCTACCTCTACCCCCAAATGAAACCCATGCCCATTTATACTCAGTCCCCATTCCTGCCTCAGCCCCAGGCAACCACTTGTCTACTATCTGTCTCTATAGAATTGCCTCTTCTGGACCTTTCTTATAAATAAAATCATAAAAGATGTGGCCATTTTCTATCTAGCACTTTTACTTAGTGTATTTTTTCCCCCAGTGTAATGTTTCTGAGGTTCATCCATATGATAACATGTATCAGTACTTCCTAACTTATTATTGCTGAACAGTATTCCATTGTATGGATATAGCACACTTTGTTTATCTGTTTTCTAAAATATTAATTTTTACTATTAGATCATGAAAATGTATTCTAGCCCAGAAAATGTACTCAGGAACCTGCCAGATGTAGTCAGATCTAGGGCACCAGGATAAATTTATGTTGGTGTTTCATTACAATTGTGAATTCTTGGATTAACATTCTTTCCCTTGAAGAGGCCTCAAAGTTCAGCTCAGTCTGAATCTTCTGGTTGGGAGGCCTGGATACACTGACTCCAGGCTCATTTTCTCCGAACTCAGATCTCCATATCTGTGGTAGATAAAAATCTAGCATTTAGGGGCAGGAAAACTCTAGACCAACAGAAAAACATTTACCCCTTGGCCCTCATCTGAGGGTGGCGTAAGTATAGGATCTTTGTTGGCAGGAAGGCAACAGTTCAGAACACCTAACAACAGAACTTGAGAACATCCAGCTTCTCATGCCTCGCAGGCTTTCTCAGTCTTGGTGAATTAACAATTCTGCCTTTTTGTGTTTCTAGGATTTCTCAGCTGTAAGAGGTCTGGAAATACGTGGATTACATAACTGGCTCTTATTTCCTTTGTTCAACATTTATTGAGCACCTATTATGTGCTAGGCCATTTGTATACATGGTCAATTAAATCCTTGCAATAATCTTATAAAGTAGCTACTCTTATGCTTATTTTACAGATGGAGAAATTGAACCCCAGAGAGATTAAGTTATTTGCTCCAACTTACCCAGGCCAAATGGTAATCAAAATTTGAACCCACTTGATCTAAGGCCAATCCTCCCTACACACTAATAAGCTGCTTTGAACAAGCAGCTTTAAAAAAAGGAGGTGGAATTTAATTTATTATGGTAGAATAGTGATGGAGGAAGTAGGAGATAGTTAGAAAGGGTTTTTCTCAGTGGTTTTAGGGACAGAAAAAGGACAGAGGCTTGATAACTATCAGAATCATGGGGGGAGGGTGGGATCAGGGGAAGAGGTGCTCACCTGTTCAGTTTACATGTGCTCCCAAGGTGATTGTATTAATCTCAGTTCCCCTAGTCCATAGCATTGCTTGGTTCATAGTTTAGTTGCATAAATAATTGTAAGGATCTGATAGTTCCTAAAAGACAGTAAATAATTAATACTTCATTCTGTTGTGATGAAAATAAGTGATAAGTGGAAATATAAAATATTAATATTTCATTCTGATATGATGAAATAGGTGATAAGTGGAAATATAAAATATTAAGAGACTTCCCAGGAACTTAGATGCTGTGAAAGTAGGGTCATAGATTCTGAGGCATAGAACTAAAATACTTGGCTTTTTAACTTTGATTCACACTTTTTCCTCCACCCAAATATTTTTCTCACACATTTTGCTTGTTTGAAACCTTCTTAACCTATATTTCTCATCATGAATATCAGGCCTTTAGAGAAGACTTCCCTGATCACCCACTTTAAAGTTAGTCCCATTCTGATAAAGAAGATGTGGTCTATATATACAATGGAATATTATGCAGCCATCAAAAGGAATGAGATCTTGTCATTTGCAAAAACGTGGATGGAACTGGAGGGTGTTATGCTGAGGGAAATAAGTCAATCAGAGAAAGACCTGTATCATATGACCTCACTGATATGAGGAATTCTTAATCTCAGGAAACAAACTGAGGGTTGCTGGAGTGGTGGGGCGTGGGAGGGATGGGGTGGCTGGGTGATAGACATTGGGGAGGGTATGTGCTATGGTGAGTGCTGTGAATTGTGCAAGACTGTTGAATCACAGATCTGTACCTCTGAAACAAATAATACAATATATGTTAAAAAAAAAAAAGAGCAGGAGGGGAAGAATGAAGGGGGGAAATCAGAGGGGGAGATGAACCATGAGAGACAATGGACTCTGAAAAACAAACTGAGGGTTCTAGAGGGGAGGAGGGTGGGAGGCTGGGTTAGCTTGGTGATGGGTATTAAAGAGGGCATGGTCTGGGCACCTGGGTGGCTCAGTTGGTTAAGCGACTGCCTTCGGCTCAGGTCATGATCCTGGAGTCCCGGGATCGAGTCCCGCATCGGGCTCCCTGCTCAGCAGGGGGTCTGCTTCTCCCTCTGCCCTCTTCCCTCTCGTGCTCTCTGTCTCTCATTCTCTCTCTCTCAAATAAATAAATAAAATCTTTAAAAAAAAAAAAGAGGGCATGGTCTGCATGGAGCACTGGGTGTTATACACAAACAATGAATCCTGGAACACTACATCAAAAACTAATGATGTAATGTATGGTGATTAACATAACAATAAAAAATTTTTTTAAAAAAAGAAGATAGTAGGAAGGGAGAAATGAAGGGGGGGAAATCGGTGGGGGAGATGAACCATGAGAGACTATGGACTCTGAGAAACAAACAGG
>NC_058408.1:59154557-59195172 GCF_002201575.2 Neomonachus schauinslandi
AAACAATGAATCATGGAACACTACATCAAAAACTAATGATGTAGGGCACCTAGGTGGCTCAGTTGGTTAAGCGACTGCCTTCGGCTCAGGGCATGATCCTGGAGTCCTGGAATTGAGTCCCACATCGGGCTCCCTGCTCAGTGGGGAGTCTGCTTCTCCCTCTGACCCTCTTCCCTCTAGTGTTCTCATTCTCTCTCACTCAAATAAATAAATGAAATCTTTAAAAAAAAAAAACAACTAAAAAAACTAATGATGTAATGTATGGTGATTAACATAACATAATAAAATAAAAAAATAAAAAATAAAGTGAAAAAAATAAAGTTAGTCCCATTCTTAAAGCACCTGCTTTTAATCTCCACGACATGATCACAGTTTGTAATTACTTAGTTTATTGACTTATTCAAGGTCTGCCTTACCTCATCCTTTACACTGTAAATTCCCTGAGGGCAGAGAACAAGACTGTTTAATCACCCCTATGGAACCATCTGCTAGTGTAGTGCTAAGCACTTAAAGAATCTCAGTGAAAAAAATTTGTAACTATATGAAGGATAGATGTTAACTAAACGTATTGTGGTAATCATTTTGCAATATATGTTGTACACAAACTTATATGGCATTGTACGTAATTATATCTCAATAAAACTGGGATTAATTTATTATAAATTAATAAAAATAAATTAACAATATCATTAATGTATTTTATATAATATAATTAATATATTTATATATTTACATATGTAACATAGTTAATATATCTTAATATAATTTTATAGCATAATTAATAATATAAATTATTATAAAATTTATATTTTATGTAAAATATAAAATTAACTTATATTAATTAAAAGTAAAACAAAACACTATCAGTAGTAAAATAAACAGGTCAGGCTTCAAACAGTGCCTTTGAAGCCTACTTTCAAGCTCCTTAAATATATATTTTTTAAAGATTTTATTTTTTATTTGAGAGAGAGAGGGAGGGAGAGTGGAGGGGGAGAGAATCTGAAGCAGTCTCCGCATTAAGGGCAGAGCCCGACGCAGGGCTCGATCCCACAACTGAGCTGAAACCAAGAGTCCAATGCTCAAGTGACTGAGCCACCCAGGCGTTCCAAGCTCCTTAAATATTGAAGGGAGTTGCCACTTTGTGGAAGTTAACACATCTTGTAGACCAGCAGGCTCTGGGTACACAAATTTCCAGTTGCACTCAGCCCACTTCAATCTAGCAGCTGAGATTGATACACTTGGAAGCTTTCTAAGTTGTCATCATTGCCTGAGGCCCATAAAACTATTGTCTCGATGGAGACAAGTTAGTACGCTCTGCACCTTTCTCTCTAGGCCCCTCAGATCTGATAACTCAGGAAAATCCAAAGAAGGGACCTTCTAAATTTTAAAAGAAACCACTCAGCTGCTTAACAGCTATTTTAATTTTTGTTGTCATTTTTTTGCATGTACATCTGCCTTAAATGAAGTTCCAGTAGTTTTAGTAGGGCAGAGGAAGAAATGTCTAGAAAACGTTTTCTTGGCTAGGAAGCATCTAGAAGACGAGGTGAGCACTAAAGCGCCAAATAGCTCTAGCTGTCTTTAATACAATACCACAAGCAAAGAAAGGCGAACTTCAAATCAATTTTCTTTTCTTGCCTCGCTAATCTCTGAGGAAGTACTTAGAGCTAGTGGTAGAGGGTACCTGGGTGGTTCAGTCAGTTGAGTGTCCGACTCTTGACTGCGGCTCAGGTCACAATCTCAGGGTCCTGGGAAGAGCCCCGTGTTGGGCTCTGCGCCCAGTAGGGAGTCTCCTTGAGGATTCTCTCTCTCCCTGTGCCCCTCTCCCCCACCCCCGCTCGCACACACTCTCTCTCTCTCTCTTTAAAATAAATAAATAAATCTTTAAAAAATTGTAGTAGTAGACACTGGCAAATTAATTCCCAGTAAGTATTACAATCACTTTGCCCTGAAATTCTGATGACGGCCGTTTCTATACTGTTAGCGAAAACCTGGTTATGTTGTTGAGAGTAACATTTTCCCATTCCCCAGCCAGCAACCTGAAATCGCGTTTGTACAGCTGAAGCGCTGAAGCTCCAGCGCAGGTGAGTGAAATAAAATCTCCCACCAGCCTTTTCCTGCTTTTCTGAGGAAAGTGAAGCTGAGGCAAAGCTCCATGCTGAAACCATTGCGTTGTGTTGCAAAAAAAATAAATTAATTAATAAAAAATCCAGCAATCAGCTATTTTCTAGTGAGGTATAAATTACTTGAGGGTAATTCTCTGGAAAGATCTTCAGTGAGAGACGTGAGTTTCAAACTTCTTTTGGATTATTTGTGATCAGAACAAGTTTTTCTTAATTTCTGTGAGAAAGTGCAAAGGTTTAAGGTATTTGGTTCATAAAGAGCAGGCAAGCCATTGCCCCTAAACTGAAACATTTATTTTCTCCTCTTCACCTTTTTTATGGTCTTTTACCTGAAATTCCGGGTTAGCACTGGGAGGTAATTCATTGATAGACCCATTCCTTTTTCTTTAGAAGGGTGACTTTGACCAAAACAACACATTCTTTGCTGATAATTTCTTTTTTTTTTTCTGTTCCCTCTCTTCCTTTAAAAACCTTTCCTTTTCTGCAGCTTGATGGAGTTCCTTTCTATTTCCTAGATGAAATACTATCCAGTTCATGAATTGCTGAATAAAGCCAATTTAATCTTTAAATGTAATTCAGTGAATTTCATTTAATATCATATTGTGATAATTAGATTGGCTCTTAAATTCAAAGAGAAAATGCTGACACTTAGAATTCAATGTAAAAGCATCTTTTAAAAAATATAGATATAAATTGTGAAGATATTAAGGAGCAGTGTGATTTAAACCAATATTAAGTTCATCATCTGGAATATGCATAGACAAACTAATGCCTATTAGTCCGAACACATATGTATGCATGCTTTTTGTGGTGTTTTGGCTTAATGAAAATCCATATGTCTGGCCTAATTTTTGCAGACAGCTCTTATTTTCGTAGTAAAGGCAGAGAAAAGATTACCAAAACCAGAGTGCTCAGTGGAATATAGTTTTCTTTCTTCTGTCCATATTTATACAAGAATCTCTCTTTTTATTTTTTTGAAGTAATCTCTAGGCCCAACATGGAGCTTGAACTCACAACCCCTGAGATCAAGAGGCACATGCTCTACTGCCTGAACCCGCCAGGCGCCCCACTAGAATATCTTCCCATGTCTGTTCCCTGGGTTTTTTACTGTAGTAGTGACAAGCTCTGGCAAGAGCAACGACTTACTCCAATTACATCTCTATGAAACTGAATGGTTAATAAAAGGTTTACATTTTTTTCACATAATATATTAAATAAGAAATGTTATGCTTACATGTGAAAACATATAGTGTTCTACTACCTACATGTCATTTTGAGTCTATCAAAACGTGTAATACTATTTTAAAAAACTCAATAACACAGTTTGGATTAGTGTTTGCAAATTCTAAGAGTTGCTCAAAAAGCTCTGAAAAATCTAAGGCTAAGGCTGCACTGTCAAAAAGGAGTGACCTTTTGCCAGAGATGGCTATTAAGCAATTGAAATCTGACTAGTCTGAATTGAGGTGTTGCCGTTAGTAAAATTCACACCGGATCTCAAAGACTTAGTATGGAAAAAAGGAATGTTATGTATCTCCCTAATAACTTTTATTGATTTCTTATAGAAATATTTGGGATATTTTGGGTTAAATAAAATGTACTCTTCAAATTATGTTGTTTCTTTTAGCCTTTTAAATATGGCGACTAGAATATTTATGTTACCAATGAGGCTTGCATTACATTTTGATTGGAGAGCAGGGCTCTCCAGGCCAAGGATCAGCTGTTTCAATCTTAATTTCTTATTGGCTCTGTCTTTAGAATGCTTTTTGTTGCTTCTTGCTACTGAACAAGGTAAATTATGGGCTTACAGTGGGTTTTCTGTAGATAATTCTGAATAGTTGTTGATTACTCACTTAAGAGTCCCTGGATGGCCCCTTTCAGGTAGAAAGGCCAACTTCACTTAGAAAGGGTACAACTAGAGACTCAATACCAGGACTCTTTAGCTTTGTAGGCGATTCCTTGTGATATAAGAACAAAATAAATGCTTTCCTTCCTTCCTTCCAAACTTTTTGGCTAATCTATGTTGAAAGCTAAAGTGTACCCAGCTATCTAGGAGGGACGTTTATGTTCCACTTGTAGCAGTGAGAAACCCACGTGATCTAAAATTCATTTCCTTTACTTTCACTCTTCTAAAATAGTGCATTCTGTATTTCTTGGGGAAAGTAATGTTTGACTTTTTCTCAGTTTTGTAAGCACTTAATTTCCAAGTACTGCATTGGTGATAACATGAAAGAGTATGGCAAAAATTGAAAGCCACATAATTCTTGTTTGTGATCCACATAATGATTTCTGTAAAAGAGCTCTGGGGATTCTGTCCTGAAATTTTCTGGTAAGATTAAGGCTTTTTATAATGTTAGCAAGTATGTGAAAAATTGGAATATTTATATAGATACATCATTTTATAGAATATGAATGTCTCAGAGAAGAGTTAATGCTCCATATAAGATATGGGTACTATAGACACAGTGGTTAAAATCTTACTTGTCTTGTTAGATTCTGCTTTCAAGTTTCTGATTTGGCTTGATGAACTGGGAAATAATTTTCAAAATAATAATAATTTCCATTCTTTTACTCATTCACTAGACATTTGTTGACCCTCAGCTCTGGTGAGAGGCTTCATGATAAAGCAGGTGCTCAACCACAGCATTATTGGCATTTTGGGCTAGATCATTCTTGGTTGAAGAGAGGGTACTCTTCTATGCATAGTGTTTAGCAACATTGTTTGTACCAGCAGCATCCATTATGACAACCCAAAATGTCTCCAGACAGGGTCAAATATTCCCTGGGGAGCAAAATCATCTCCTCAGTTGAGAAGCATTGATGACAGCAAGAAAGAGCAGATGGGAGTTGGAGGTGGGAGTGGGAGAAAGACCAGGGAAATGGCAGTTGGGATTGAAGGGATGAGTGGATTTAAGAGACATAAGGAGGAAGACTAGAGAAGTCTCTGTGATTGGTAAATTGTGTGGACTGAGGGAAAGGCAGGAGTTAGCAACAAGTTGGGTTTGGCCAACTGGAGAGATTGTGGTGCTATTACTGAGCAAAAAAAAAAAAATGGAGGATGAAATATGCCAGACAAGAGGAGTCCCATTTCGGATATGGTGGGTTTGAGTGGGGACACGACAATGGAACTGTTGTCCAGAAAGTGGGTCCAGGAGTCTGTAGTATAGGAGTAAAGTCTGGACTGAGAGGCAGATTGAGGAGGCCAAGTCTTAGGAAGTGATATCAGGACAGAGTTGTCTTTCAAGAGAAGGTTATTCACCTGCCAGAGAAAAGAGTGAGTTGGATATTAACATCCAATCTGATCGTTTTGTTAGAGATTCTCAAACATTCCACTAAGATGAAGCAGAGAGAAAACTAAAAACACACATATCAAAACATTTCAGCATTGAGAGATACTGAATTGAGAGAATGATGGAGGAGGAGGAGAGCTGAAAGAAGAGAGAAAAAGAAATGACATATAACTCAGATAGGTAAAAGTGAAGAGAGGAAGGTTGCTTATTCATTTACTGTTTATTGAGTGCTATTAACCATTATATGATTTTTATTTCAAAGACACTGGGAAATTCACAGATTCTTGCAACCCACTTTCTTATACCACATTTTAGTATGAAAAATTTCAAACATATAGAAGAGTGGAAAAAATTTTACAGCAATAGCATGTATCTATCACCTAGATTATACAATTAAAATTTAAATATACTTGCTTTATTATGTTATCTATCCATATATCCATCCATCCATTAAAGCATCTTAATTTTTTGATGCCTTTTTGAGTAAGTTGCTGAGCTCAGTACATTTATCCCAACTACACTCACATATGCATATTATGAGCTGACATTCAATATTTGTTTAAAATTTTCCAATCTACTTATATTATTTTTAAAGTCCATATCCAATTGCCTCTATTGGAAAATGGGTAGCAACTAATTTTATATACGTTTTTTTGTGACCTGTTTGGGATGCTAATACTAAAGACTTTTACTAACAGTTACGCTAGGTTGGAGTCTTGAATATAGAGGCCATTTCTTTTCTGTATCCTGGTACTTAGTATTTGGCCAGGCACAAGGTAGGATCTCTATTTGTTAAATGCATTTTCTGCAGCTAGAGATAGGATATCCTGTCTTGATCAAATGGAGTTCAGCTTAGGCCATGTCCCAGGCATCTTTGGGATTACTAAGTACTGTTTGCCTTCATGATGCCCTTACCAGTCCATGAAAGAATAAACTAGGTAGTGTTGTTTGTTATAAAGAATTTGGAACCTAAATCTATAGGTTCAAGTATTGTCTTTGCTGCTATGTGACCTTGGACAAATCTCTTAGCCTGAACTTATTCATTTATTAAATTGGATTTGAGGGTACCTACCTACATTTGATGCCCACACTGTGAGTTTCCAACTAGCCTTTGCATGTAGTAGAACTTTGTTGCCTGTGACCTGCTCCCGAATTGTCATCTGTTATTTCACATTCAAAGGATGTGAAAGCATCAGCAGTCTTCACTCTCCTTTTCCTCTCTCCTGTCCTCCCTCCTTGCCTTCTCTCCTTTTTTTTTTTTTTAATCTCTGGAACTTAAATATATTACAGAAGTAAATAGTAAACAAACAAAAAAACAAACAAAAAATCCCAAATAGTTCAGAGTCAAAGACATCTTGTCAAGGAAAGAGCAAAAATAAAAATCCATAGTACCTCAGTGTTCAAAGAGGCAGAAAATTCTGAAAGCCTTAGGCGAATTGTGCCCTCATAGAAGGATCCTACATTCTAGAAGAGAGCAGTCTTGTGAAAGAGGGGGAAACAAAGGCTTTTTAAGCGCTCCAGAACTGTTGAGAGACAGGGTTGTTACCCTGCTAGAGTTATTAAAGTTGATTTCTCCAAACCATTTACTCAAAAAGACCACCTGAAGTGACTGGCTGCCTGATTTTAAATTATCTCTTTTTAAGAACATAATTTGAAAAATGCTAGTAATTATTGCTACATAATACTACTGTTTTTCTTTGTTGTTTTTTTGTTTTGTTTTTTAGATAAAAATGGTTAAGGAAAGAGGTTTAAAATGTAGTTCACAATATGCAAGGGAACATTTTTTGCTTGTTGCATTTAAATTGCATCATATAATATGTAGTACTTTTTCCTCCTTTGGGCTTACTTTAAAATACTAACACGTCCGATAGCTACTCCATATTTTCAAAGTGGTTACTGATGAATTTGCAACTCAAATACTTATAACATTATTGATTGATGCTGCTTTAATCTCTTGGAGCTTCTTTAGATATCTATGATGTTTAAAAATGCTTTTTAAATATGGGTAAATTAATTTCCTAAGTAACAGTGCCAAGATTTACAATGAAGGAAATTTTTATATTAATATAGGACCCAGAATGTTAAGAAACTCTGTTACCATAAACTGTTACAAACTTTTATAATAGAGGCAAGGACAAAGTTTGCCTTGAAGGGTTTGCTTGGGAAGCAGTGGTTTATACCATAACATCTGATTTCATGTGTTTGTGCCAAGAGTGTTTCCTTTTTGTCTTTTTCCTTTTTATATGCAACAACAATAGGAGCATGTTTAATATTGATGAGTTTGACCTCCTGGGAATTATAGTATATGTACCCTTTTGGAATACAAATGCTATTTGATTTATATGGTAAATACATAGAATTTTGGAGATTAGCATTTTAATCAACTCTAAATCTCCTAGGAATTTTTTTTTCCCCTCACCTTGCTATTTTGTCACGAAAAGTTTGAAAAATGAATTTTTGAAATGGCAGCTAATGTTCTCTCACGTAGATAGATGCAAGGTCTGCATGAAACATAAAAGCATTACTGTATGTAGTAACCTTTCCTAAAGCATGTGCTCAAGCACATTAACACTGTTCAAGATGATCAGTTATTAAAAGAACAATCCATTCATTCAACAAATATTTATTGAAGAGCCATGCTTCTGCAGGCACGTTGGGGGGAGGGGGTGGGTAGTATATATGGCTTCGATATGGTAGGACCTCCAAATTGGAACGTGGCTTCAGTTTCCCCCCCATCTAAAATTCTTTTTTGTTTAACTTTTTTCATCGCAGGTCTCGGAGCTTTGAAGTTCCTTGTGTATCTTCCAGCTGACGAACTTTTTCCACGGGGACAATGCATTCGATTCACACGGTGGAGATGAAAGTCCCCGAGATTGAGCAAACATTTTTCGCGCCCCGCTTCGGTGAGGGGCCAAGCGAGGGCGGAGGGGTCGGCGGCGGCCATTGGGGGGCCAGGCCCGGACTGCGTTCTGCTCTGCTATTGGCTGGCTCTGGGTGCTGCACTGAGCATGTTCGAGCCCCGCTTGCTCTGAGCTGCAGGCACTGGCACGGCAGCCGAGGGAGCAGGCACGCATTGTGCAAAGAAGCGGCAGATGCGAGCAGGGCCAGCCCCACGCGCGTTGGCCTCCTCGCCCAGAGGCTTGCCGGGCCGCTTGACTGGCCCCCGTGCCTCCCCCTGTGCGGGCTGGGGGCCAAGGAGGGCCGGCATGGCCTGAGTGTTGGAGGCACCTCGGCTCAGCGGCGGGATTGCAACATGGGGAACCAGGATGGGAAGCTGAAGAGGAGCGCAGGTGATGCCCTGCACGAAGGCGGAAGCAGCGCAGAGGATGCTGTTGGGCCCAGAGATGTGGAAGCCACAAAGAAGGGGAGCGGGGGCAAAAAGGCGCTGGGGAAGCACGGCAAGGGGGGAGGGGGTGGCGGCGGGGGGGAGCCAGGCAAGAAGAAGAGCAAGTCGGAATCTAGAGCCTCAGTGTTTTCCAACCTGCGGATCAGGAAGAACCTGTCCAAGGGGAAAAGCACTGGCGGCTCCCGCGAGGATGTGCTGGACTCCCAGGCCCTGCAGACCGGGGAGCTGGACAGCGCGCATTCTCTGGTCACCAAGACTCCAGACCTCAGCCTCTCGGCAGACGAGACGGGCCTGTCGGATACCGAGTGTGCTGACCCATTCGAGGTAGCCCGTCCAAGTGGCCATGGACCCACTGATGCAGGGGTTGGGGGCAGGGTGGTCTTGGAGGATTTGGAAACAGCCGTGGGGATGCAGGATGGACAAAGGACCAGTTCAGGCTCGGACACGGACATCTATAGCTTCCACTCGGCCACGGAGCAAGAGGATTTGCTTTCAGACATTCAGCAGGCGATCCGCCAGCAGCAGCAGCGGCAGCAGCAGCGGGGCTCCGAGGAGCCTGCAGCGCCCTCCGCAGCCGCCTCCCCCCAGCCCGGGGCCTTCTTGGGCCTGGACCAGTACTTGCTGGGGTCCAGCAGCGCAGCCCGAGAGGCCCCTTGCAGTCCTGACCCGGAGCGGGCTCTGTCTGCGCTGTCTGACCTGCCTGGCAGCCTGGCCACGGAGCCCCAGGTGCCTGAGCAGCCACCGCCCCCCAGCGGCCCTGGAGCCTTGGCGATGCCTGGCCTGCCTGAGGGCCAGCCCGCAGCCGCAGCCTCGCCCTCCTCCCCCGCCTTCCCGTTCCCTGAGGCCCGGCCGGGAGAGGGCTCGGCCAGAGCCGCCGGCCCAGGGGCTGGGGACACTGACGAGGAGGGCGAGGAAGATGCATTTGAGGATGCCCCCCGAGACTCTCCAGGGGAGACGTGGGGCCCGGGGGTGGGAGAGATTCCCCCGAGGCTGGGGGCAGAGCCCGAGGGGGAGCCCAGCAGGCCCGGCGCCCCGGCAGCTGCCTCCCTGCCCAGCAGCCCTGCGCCCAGCCCGCGCTGCTTCAAGCCCTACCCGCTCATCACTCCCTGCTACATCAAGACCACCACCCGGCAGCTCAGCTCGCCTAATCACTCTCCCTCTCAGTCCCCCAGCCAGAGCCCCAGGATCAAGAGGCGGCTAGAGCCCTCCCTGAGCCGGGGGCCCAGGGCTGCCCTAGTCTCGGCCGCCGCTCCAGCCAAGAAGCACCGGGCTGAGAGCGGCCTCGCTTGCGGCCTCAGCCGCTCGGCCGACTGGACTGAGGAGCTGGGCAGCCGCGCGCCCCCGGCCGGGGGCTCTGCGCACCTGCTGGAACGCGGGGCGGCCTCGGAGGGGAGTGGCGGGGCGCCACCAGCGCAGGCAGCCAAGGTGTCTGGGGCACAGGCGGCTGCTGATTGTTTCCAGAACGTGTTCACAGGTGAGTGCACCCTGCCGCCGGGTTGCCTGCCAATCAGGGCCTTCCGCCCTCACCTGCTCTCCTTGCTCTGAGACGCCTAGGCCTGCTTAGGGCATGTCCTGCCTTCTTAGGGGAGTCCTTTTCAGGTCCTGCACACCAGTTCAGTAAAATTTGTTTCTTCTCGTTTCTTTTCTTTTTGCTTTCCTTTCCTTTTTTCTTTCTTTATATGCAGAGAGAACAACTTTGTTGGGTCTCTCCTAAGTCATCTCAAGAAAGGGCTCCTCTGTCCATTTCTCCAAAACGTGCTGTCTCTATGTCCAGGGTCCCGCCAGGCAGATCAACTCTTTTTTTTTTTTTTTTGGCATAGTTAGCTGAGCCATCATTCTCTTTCTGTCCTTATCCCCACAGCATTAAAAAGAACAAAATTGTTAATGATTCTTTGACAAGGTCAATGTTGGAGAAACAAATAATTTATTCCAGTACTATCCAGAGGCGATCTCTGACTGCTCTAATATGTGTGTGTGTATGTATGTATGTAATATGTAGTTTCTATTTTGCAGCAATCTGGGTAGACTACTCATAGAAGTTAAGGGAACATTCCTGTTTGCTGATGCAACCAAATCTGATACATGGTATTAGAAAGTTAATAAATAATGAAATAGAATATTAGAGATAATTTTCATTTGGTTTTATGTCCAATCAAAACAGGGTATAGCTTGGAGATAGTGAAGGTGAGAAACCAAAAGGACATGTAATCCAACTGGTACCTCTCTTTAGCCTTTGTAATAGATTCTGATGGGCACCATAAAAGCCCAGCTAGGGGGTCCACTTACTGTGATTAAAAAGCAAGTAGTATAATGAGTTTATCCTTTCTTATAGGCTTCTAGGTCCCAAGGCCTTACCTGAAGTACCCACTGGTAGAGTGACAGTTTGTTTCATGTTCTCTTACTTCTACTCTTAATTATTAAAGGAAATATTGACTGAAAGAATTTAAGGAGTAGGAAAGAATGAAAATTTATGCAATTACTGGTAGGTTTGTGATAAATAATTGAATGATTAAAAATTTCAAATGTAATTTGGAAAGCTTAACATCCTCTGTTCTATTACTTTAATAAATGGGTTATCGATAAAACATTTCTTTTTTTTTTTTTTTTTTTTTAAAGATTTTATTTATTTATTTGAGAGAGAGAACACATGAGAGGGGGGAGGGTCGGAGGGAGAAGCAGACCCCTTGCAGAGCAGGGAGCCCGATGCGGGACTCGATCCAGGGACTCCAGGATCATGACCTGAGCCGAGGGCAGTCGCTTAACCAACTGAGCCACCCAGGCGCCCTCGATAAAACATTTCTTAAGTGACATTTCTCAATGGGCATAGCGACTTTGGCTAAATGCCATTAATGTTGTGGTAGTTACGTGTATTACTACATTTTTATTTTCACTTATGGATTACCTCTTATTTTACATTTCTAGATCCTTAAGAGTAGCCTTTTTTATTCACTTTGTTCATTTATTTATTGCTTGCTCCCTTTCCCTCTCTCGCTCTCTTTTTTAACTTCTCCTCCCTTCCCTTTATTGTGTAGGTTAAATTAAAAGTAATGCTTATAGTCTAAAACCCTTCAGATAAATTGTAAAAAAAAAAAAAAAAAAAAAAAAAAAAAAAATCCCTGAAATACCATTTTTGAAGGAAGAAGACAGGAAAGTTCTTGAGTTAGTTTTGTGAATTTAGTGTTGGTGAGAAATCATGTTTCCTCTTTACCTAGGTGATCATTCATTTATAAATATATATGTGTATATATGTATTTTTAAAAAAAGATTTATTTGAGAGCGAGTGCCTGCACAGGGGAAGGGGGAGGGGTGGGGGAGAGAACCTCAAGCAGATTCCCCACTGAGCACAGAGCCCAGACTTGGGGCTAGATCCCAGGACCCTGAGATCATGATCTGATCGAAACCAAGAGTCAGACATTCAACCCACCGAGCCACCCGGGCGCCCCTGTAAATATATATTTTTAAATGAAAATATCACCATGATTCACATTATCATTTATTAATATTAATGGTTGCTCTTTCTAATAGCATTAGACTTTGGATATACATTCATTTCTTAAATTTTACAGATGTATATGTGTATATTCTGGGCACCCACATTATACCAGGCAATATGTTAGTGGCAGGACCTACAAAGGTCATTAAATCATGGTTCTGCCTCTCCAGGGCTCCCTGAGTACTCAGGGGCAATGGAGAGATGTAGTGCAGTCCTCTGGGAGTATCAAGGGTAAAGGGACTGATCTCCTTGGCAGGGGTCAGGGAAAAAGACTTCATAGGAAGATTGATCAGAGTCCTTAACCAGCTGAGCCACCCAAGGCGCCCCTATTTTTTTTTTTTATTTATTTGAGACAGAAGATTGATCAGAGTCCTGAAGATCATAGGCCCTAAACAGGTTGAAGATTTGTTTTCCTTAAGAGGAGGAAAAAGAAAAGCTTATTCTTGTTACTTGCATTGTATTTTAATTTGCTAAGTATTTCCAAATTTGAAATTTCAGACTCTTAAAGGAGTCCTGTTCAGTAAGCACCTGTTTTCTGTTGGCTGCTCCAGGGAGAATTTTTTACCCTGCAGGGCAAAAGTGCAGTGTGAGTTGTTTTAATATAGACATCACCGACTTTGTCTTTGATGTTTGGATGCAGCTGGTCAGTGATCAGTGGATATTTGTGTAGCCATTTCCATATATTTATCTCACCCACTCACTCTCTTTAAAACAAATCGATAGGTTTAACCTAATCTTGTTAAGGGGAAATGGAGGTAGGTAAAGAGATGAAGTGACTTTTTCAAGGTCACACTGTGACTCATTCAGAGGCAGAGCCAGAAATAGAAGCCGAGTCTACTGATTTAAGTGTGAATGTTTTTGCTTAGTACTCATTTTTGAATGTTTGGTAATGTAAGACAACACAGAGTAAAAACTGTTTATAAAAAATATAGAATTTGAAGTCTTCACTTATGAGATTTTTCAGGTTCTGTTTTTAATAAGGTCAATCCCTTTAATGGTTGAACATCTGGCCTTCCTTGGGCTGGAAGAAGAGTGATTGTTGGTCAGACTGAAGCAGATTCTCTCTGGGCAGTTCTCAGGGAAACTGTTCTTGTGGTGGTATAGTGAATCCAGAAGGACACATGCCCCTGTTTCTCCATTGCCGACTGTTTTCTTGTCATCTGGTATCACATTTGGTTCTTTACCATCCTCTACAGTTTTATGGTGTCTTGGGTATTACCAGAGGCCTGAGGAACAGTGGCATTCTCCTTAGGGAAATTGGTTTTTTTTGGCCTTAATTTTGCATGTCTTTGGATCCATTAATTGCCCGCTGCCTTTGAAGCAGGTGATCATTATATCTATAAGCCTCCATAAACATCTTTTATTTTTAAACCATAGAATGAGGGTTGTCAGCTCTGAGGAAAGGAACAGATGTTTTTCGTTTTTTACCGCCTTTCAAATGTAGGGAGAAAATTCAAGTGGAAAGAGATCTTCGTGGCACGTGTTTGTATTTGTTTGGTAGATATAAAAACATTTAGTGATGACGGAGACCAAAACTTTATTTTGTTTTAGCTGTTAAAAACTGATGATGTTTTAGGGCATTGCACTGAAATATTCCCACAGTTAATTTGTTTGACATACATCTGTTTCAGTGTTGAGTAGAAAAAAATGGCTTCTGAAATTTGAGAGGTTCCTTTGTACATTGAGTCTAGTAGAAGCTTGTTAATAGATTTTTGCAGTTCGTTAAAGTTTGGACATATAAAATGTTAAATTTGTGATGTCAAATCACTTTTGATAGGAATCTTTCCAAAATCAATTATGTGCTGATCTGTCCTTTTTTAAACACATGGAATCAAAGTTTAATCTGTTTTAAGTGGCTTAATGTCATCTTCGGGCATGTCATTTTTACATGCTGTGAAAACATTGGGGATGCCCTCAACAGCTCATCAAGTGTGCAGGCTGCTGGCTCCTGTCTGTCCTTTCTGAGTTTTTGCATCTTTGTTTCCTGACTCTTTCCTTCCCATCAGCTATTCATTCACAGAGCTTTCTCTCGTCGCCACCCCTCATACTTCTGATTTGATTTTTCTGATCAATTTGTTATCGGTTGGCAAATCCTATAATTATGATGTCAAGTTATATTTATTACATTTCTACTAAATGCCAGACACTGTGTGGTGCATTCCATAATTATCTGTAATCCTTAGAACCGTCTTGAAGTATAGCTATTTATCTCCCTTTTCCCAATGAGCTAAGCAAGGTCCAGACAAGTGAAGTAACTTGCCTAAGGGCATTAAGCTAGTAAAAGCTTCATCTAGGGTATGTACTTAGATAAGCAAATCTGTTGTTAACGTGTATAAAATAAAATCAAGTGTATCAGTGAGCTTTTAAATGACTTGCTAATTAGTAAATGGCTTGCGCATTAGCATTTGGATTGTATGACTCTCATTTTGGCTTTTCTAAAGGTTATCTTGATTTTTATATCCATAGAGATACTCCACTCTAGGAGTACAGGTTTTCTTATATAGCTTGTTAAATTATTTAACTGTGAATTTGTGAAGGCCAGTTGCTGTCTTATTTCTTATGTCAGCATCTGACAGAGTATAGATGTCCTTCATGTCCAATACCTGTCCAATACATGAAGGAAAGTCAGAAATCATCCCTGATGTGTATATATAATCCATCTGTCTTTCTATAACAGGAAAGGGGATTATATGAATGCTGTTCTTTTTCCTGTATTTTGACTTACTGGGTTCCATATATCAGAATAGATTTTGGTAACAAAAGCTGGGACTGGAAGCACTGTTCTTAAATCATTTTAGTTTGGTCTGAAACATCCTTTCTCATGATTTCTTTAAGACTATTTTGGTTTGAAGTCTAGTACCCCAGTGATGGGTTCTAATGACTGCTTTATGAGCTGAGGACTGGCCTACTTTTAAGCGCATTTAGGCACGAGGATGTAAGCCATGTGTATTTGAAATTGAACAGGTGCTTTTATTTTTTTTTAATTTTTATTTTTTTTAGATTTTATTTATTTGACAGAGAGAGACACAGTGAGAGAGGGAACACAAGCAGGGGGAGTGGGAGAGGGAGAAGCAGGCTTCCCGCTGAGCAGGGAGCCCGATGCGGGGCTTGATCCCAGGACCCTGGGATCATGACCTGAGCCGAAGGCAGATGCTTAATGACTGAGCCACCCAGGCGCCCCGAACAGGTGCTTTTAGAGCTGTGTTTCCTTCTGATTCTATTAAAAAGGTGATGAACATATACACTCAGCTGATGGTATAGCAGTTATTCTATTATTCTAGATAAATTGGTATCCTAGCTTTTTTAAGTGACTCTCAAGTAACTTTTCCTTACATATATGAAGCTAAAGGAGTAATTTCAAATTGATAATGTTAAGATTAAATGAAATAGGATATATAAAGCCACTACGACTCTGCCTGGTGTGTAGGAGGCACATAATTGGTGATATTTGCTTTCCTCTCCTGCTTCATTGCTCAAAGTGGTCCAAAACCGAATTGGTTAAAACAAAACAAAACACCTCTGAAATTGTATGCAGAAGCTTGATTAATATACCTAATCACTGTTTTATTCCCAATCGTTTATGCATCATTTCCCCCCCCCTTTTATCATTCTCTATGATTATAGGTTTCCTTCCAGGTTTAGATAAGGAAAGCATACGATGGAGGTATGGCTGTGTGATTAGGTACAGTTGCTAAGTTTTCAAGGAGGGGTGGGGAAGACGAGGCAGCAGGCAGACACCCTTAGTGTTTATATTCTGCACAGCATCTGGGTGGCAACGCTTGACTTTGCAGCCTTAACCTCCCGTAATTTCCTTCATAATCTCAACTCTAGACAAGTTAACCTGCTTACTGCTTTATGAATGTGCATTTCATTTTCCTGACTTGTGCCTTTGTCTTGAAGTTTTTATCCTCTTGGACCATGCTATTTGTCTCTCTTGATTTAGCATCTGGAAGGGCTGATTAAATTCCCATTTTCATTTTTTGTGTCTTTATCAACTACCCCTAACTGGCGTCCTTTATTTCAGTATCTCTGCATTTACCGTCTGCCTCATATACTTCTTGGGTTTAGGGATTCATTGGTCTTTTTTCTCACCTGTTTCTGCTTTTCCTTCCTCCTTGTATACACACCTGATTCTGTCCATCATCTAATCTTCTATCAACACATCCACCAGTATCTTTTCTGTGCCTGCTGTGGGCCAGTGAATGTGATTCATAAAGACCTCAGCATACTGAGGTCTTTATGAATAATTGCCACTTTAAAAATGTTTACTTATTTTTTTAAATACTTGATTTATTTAGTTTAGAGACAGAATGAGCACGAGTTGGGGGAGGAACAGAGGGAGAGGGAGAGAGGGAATTTCAAACAGACTCCCTGCTGAGCATGGAGCCCTATGCAGGGCTCGATCTCATGACCCGGACATCATGACCTGAGCAAAAACCAAGAGTCGGATGCTCAGCCGACTGAGCCACCCAAGCGCCCCTGCCATTTTTTTTGAACAGGCAAGATGGGTATTTAGACTTCCTATTGGTAACTTCCTATTGAATTCAAGCTGAAAAATTACTAACATTTTTGATTAGTCGAAATTAATTATTTTCATTGAGGTATGATTGCACCTGATGAAAGTAGAATGATACTTTGATAGAACTTGTTTTGAGAGAACATCTTATATTTGTTGGTTGATTTTAAAATAGCAATGATAATACAGTAATTGAGCTTCCAATTATAAATTTTATTGGTAATGAAAGAAGAAGTAAGGAAATAGAGAAAATTTTATTACTCTGTTTATTCCTGCTTTTGCGTTGTAAGTAATAACCTGATGTTAATGAAATTTAGCATTAAGGGACCATTAGGAAGAAACAAGTAAGTACTGCTTGTGACTTGATAGTTATTGGATATAATTTTAGTGGCTGAAAACTTTCCCAGGCTTTTTTATATTAAAAATATAGATATATGACAAATATGACTTCCAATCAATTTGAAATGCTATTTAGTAAAGCAAGGTATTATCACCTGAACATGACATGAACAAATAATGACAGTTACTGGATGCTGTAAGAGGACTCTAACCATGCTGGAGAATTGTTACTCTTTGACACTTGCTTCTCTGTGGATGAGAGAAAGGGAAACATGTATGTCTTCCCCCTTTCCAAGGATGTCCTGGGAGGTGTTGATTGGATAGGAAAATAGCTACCACTCTTCTGTGATCCAGTCAGTTTCCATACATCCTGGACCCACTCGAAGCTGTATTTTCTGTTATACCAGAGCCACGATGGGCTGAAGATAGTCTTTTTATTTTCAGGGGGAATGGGATGATTTCTTGAGAAAATCAAGCCTGTACAGTGTTTTAAAATGATGCTTAAACACTACTCAGTTGATCTCTTTTTATACTTCAAACAGAAGGGTTCTTTATTGTAGTACACAGGAATATAGTGGATATATATTGGAAATGAATTCTGTGTCATTTAAATTGTTGCTTTGCATACACAGGAGGGGAAAGAATGATGTTCATTAGGAAGTTCATAGCACTGCTGTGACAGTAGTTCAGGCTGAGAAATCTTTCAATTTGCCTGCCTTTTAAAGTATCTCACCGATTTCCTGGAAGACCCGAGGCAACAATTTCTTACCTCTTCTTGGTACCCTGGTTTCCTAGGTACAAAAACGAAAGCTGCTTCATCCAGGTCTCATCCAACCTTGAATTCTATAGAAGTGACAGTTTCAGCAGTTACCTTTTCTCCTAATAGTGATACTCTTCACGTTTAGTTTTTCTCTATTGTTAGAGATGAAAAAAATCCCTGTGATGGAGGATCCATTTATACTGTGGGATAAAGATTGGGTTTTGGTAGTAAGTGATGGTGAGAGCAGTTTTGACCAATTGTTGATTGATACTACAGAAGATTTGGATTGGTTGGACTGCCATTACCCGATGTGAATTAGGATCTTGTGTTTTTGAACACTAAGGTAGTGACTGTGTATGGTATATGGTTGACATGTTTTATGAAAAGGAAAGCTGTGTTGTATAATTTATGATGCAAGGAGTATAATGAGCATATGTATGTGGAGTCTTTCTAATATTGACATCAAAATTGAGCAAGTTCTTTTTGGATTTATTATCTACAATATAAGTCATCTCCTATTTTTGGATGGATAGTTGACTTTGCATTTTTGTTGTTGTTGTTTAAACTGCTCAAAAAAAGTAGTACTATTAATTCTCTTGTTTCTTTGTACTTTAACATACAGTTGACCCTTGAACAACACAGGGATTAGAGGCACCAAACCCCCACCCTGTCAAAAATCCATGTATAACTTTTGACTCCCCCAAAACCTAAATACTAATAGCCTACAAAACTTACCAATAACAGTCCATTAAAACATATTTTGTATGTTATATGTATTATTTACTGTATTCTTACAATATGGTAACCTAGGAAAAAGAAAATGTTATTAAAAAATAATAAGGAAGTTGGAACACCTGAGTGGCTCAGTCGGTTAAGCGTCTGCCTTTGGCTCAGGTCATGATCTCAGGGTCCTGGGATTGAGCCCCACATCAGGCTCCCTGATCAGCAGGGTGCCTGCTTCTCCCTCTCCCTCTGCCCCTCCCCCTGCTCATGCACTCTCTCTCTCTCAAATAAATAAATAAAATCTTTAAAAAAAATAATAAGGAAGTTAAAATACATTTATAGTACTGTATTGTATTTATAAAAAAAATTCCTCGTGTAAGTGCACACCTATGCAGTTCAAACCATCGTTGCTCAAGGTTCAACTATATTGGTTTTGGTATGTTTTCAATTTTCCCTTCTGTGCTATATGCTTACTCATAGTTTTTATTAATCTATGGTATTCCATGTAGAAGTTTTCATTGACTTAAAACCTTTCTTAGAGACTGAGGCTAAAAGATTTTGAGAACTCCTAGGATTTTTACTTTTGTTTTATTGTCCTTAAAGAAGTGCAGCTTGTTTAAGCCCATTAAAAAGCAAATGGACTGGGCGCCTGGGTGGCTCAGATGGTTAAGCGTCTGCCTTCGGCTCAGGTCATGATCCCAGGGTCCTGGGATCGAGTCCCGCATCGGGCTCCCTGCTCCTTGGGAGCCTGCTTCTCCCTCTGCCTCTCTCTCTCTCTCTCTGTCTCTCATGAATAAATAAATAAAATCTTTAAAAAAAAAAAAAGAAGCAAATGGACTAGAATAGAACTATTTCAGGATCACAAATGAATTCATTTGAATACTCTGTGGAAAGTTATGTAAACAATGAGTCTCTTCATTATTAACATACAACTCTTATCTTTTAAAAGAATAATGAAAACAATGGGATAACAATAGAGATTATCTTTTGCAACTCATTTTTTAACCTAGGTACTTATAGGTCTTTGGCTTCTCCTCCTTCCACTCCACCCCCTTTTAAATCTGTAGACTAATACTTCTCCTTTGGAGGCATAAGGCATGCAAATTCTTTATGGGAGGTGTTAGATTTTGCAGCTACCTAAGATGTTCTGCAAGACGATTATGTCTTACTGTCCTTGTAGTGCTATTTTGGTTAAATGGCTTTGAGGGTGTTAAATGTTTGGATAGTATCCTGGTAGTTTATTTCAGGATATAGGATTTGATCTGTCTCTTCCAATTTTAGAAAAATCCAAAAGTGTTTTGACTCTGTTGGATCTAGCATATTGTGGGTGGGCATATAAGGTTGAACAAGAACTGCAGTGATTTCTGTAGAGAGATCGTTGTCTGGGCCAAACATGTGATATAAGTGAAAAAGTCATCCTAGAAGACTTTTATCTCTGGTTTGGATTATTTCTGTAAGGAGCCTTATTTGCTTCTAAATTCACAGATCATTTTCACCAGCATCTGCCTTGGGATAGTAAAAGCTGGGCATGCAGATTTAGGTAGGTTTAGGCTAATCCCTAAGGTTGAGCCACCAATTTCCTTTTGGTTTTATTACCAACTCAAGTTACCAATCTCTAGCTCCTATCTCTCTCCTGGGCATCAGGCACATCCCACTTAGATAGCACGGCTCTGGCTCATCTCTGATAATTCTCTACAAGACAAGAGAGTGAATTATTAACAGTATAAAGATGAGCTAGCCAGTGTAGTTTAGAAACATTTCAATGATTCCCTACTGCCCTGAGGCTAAAGTTTAAAATCTCTACTATATATGTATTAATAGTTTAATGCTCTGTGGTTTTATCCCCTCCGTGTTGCTCAGTCTGTCTCTTATCCTGTCCTGAATGTTTCAGTTCTTCAGATATCTCATGTTCTCTATAGTAGTTTTAAGTATTATTGACACGCTCTTCCTGATGTTCAGGAAAAAAAAAGAGTATTTACTCATATCCCTCAGTACATGACACACCCCATCATTAGTCCATGCAAGACTCTTCATTTTGTCCATATGTATTCCCTGTGTAGGTTTCCTTCGTTATCCAAAAGTACTGCATTCCTATGCAAACTTTTGTAAGCTGAAATGGTGTAAAGCAAAGAGACAATTAACATTAATTTATATGGGAAAAATTTTGAGGGTTCCCAGACTCAAATAAATAACCTCTCTTAGGCTTTTTCTGATACCTTAGGACACATCTTGCTGATGACTGCACAAAATAAATCAAGATACAGTACAGATGCTCACAGACACTGTTCAAAGCTCTGGTGGCATGCTGCTGACATCCTGAGTGTAGTTCCTCGGGGCGGCGCTGGGCGGCGCCACTCTCACTGCTGGGGATGCGCGCTGCTTCTGTAAAGGCCTGCTAGAAAACAAATGTTGAATGCCATTTTCGCTTTTTACCTTTTTTCGAAAAAGCTAAAAAGTCCTCTTTAGATTTCTTTTGGTGAGTGAAAATAAGTACTAACATGGATCTTTTGCAAAAACAAATTGGCATTATGTGACTTCAAAAAGCAGGGAATAGCTGTATGTTCATTTCCTACTTTGCCCTCCCAAAGGGCATAGGGAACTGGTGTTTTTTTGTTTTTGTTTTTGTTTGTTTATTTTTTTTAAGGGAACTGCTTTTGATGTTTGATTGACATCCTTGAAATTGTATGTATTTTTGTAAAGTATGTAATATTTTATCCAGGGAGGAGCAGAGGGAGAGAGAGTCTTAAGCAGACTTCCCCCTAAGCCCAGAGCCCCATGCGGGGCTTGATCTCATAACCCTGAGATCACGACCTGAGCCAAAACTAAAAGTCAGTTGTTTAACCCACTGGGCCACCAAGTGCCCCTTTGTGTTGCTTAAAAAACAAAACAACAACAAAAAAAACTCAGCAGCCTTTGGAAAAAAATTTTTCTGGGTGAATATCTATCAAGTTCATTGCTTCTTATTGCTCTATAATATTCCAAAAAGTGAGGGTTCTGCTGGGTTGTACACACTGCTCACCTTTTATTGTGTGTGACTCATGTAACCCACGGTTGTGCAGTGGGGTTGCTCTGGACGTTCCTCATATTTTGTTTCAGTGTTTGCACAGGGATGAACATCTGGACTCTCATTCTTCTCTACAACCACAGACAACACTGCTGAATCTGCCTGTGTGGGGTCTTGTGTGAGAATTTCTCTGGGATAGTTATTCAGGAATGAGGTTGCTGGGCCATAAAATATTTACTTGATTTGTCTAGGTACTGTCAGATTATCTTCCGGAATGTTTTCCCTAGTTTTTACTCTATTAAAGCAGTGACTTAGCACTTACCTAATTTTTGAATTTTTACCAATCCAATGAGGGAAAGCAGTATTTTTATTTATTTTATATTTATCTGATAGCTTATTTTTAGCCATTTGGGTAAACCCATCTGTGACTTGCCTGTTCATATCCTCTTTATCTTTTTTCTGTCGTGTTTCCTGATTTTCCTTACTTATTCACAAGGGTTCTTTGTATCTTCGTATATTCTTGGTACTATTTTACCACCAATGTTAAGGATATGAGGGATTGTCACTAAACTCCTGGTTTTCTTTCCTTATATCAGAGACTAGCATAAATGTGATGCTTTCCAGAGTCCCTTGCAGGTTTTGTTTCAAATGTAGCTTAGGTTTGATGAATTGCCACCAGGTTTGGAAGACCCAAATGAAGCCAACGACTGACTTTTATTGTTTGCACTTACATGTATGGCTGAGGAACTATAGATTCTTCTGGGGCAGTGTCAGCAGAGGTCTAGTGTTCAGATGTTCTTTTCCTGAGATCTAGGCTGGGGCATGGTGTGTCCCTGCTCCCGTGTGGCTGGTAGCTGGGGGAGCACGGTTCTGGGGCTGGCGGCAGAGGTAACATCCAGCCATAAGGCTTCCTAATTCTAGCGGTGGGAGTGTGCTCTTGGAGGCCAGGACTTGAGATCCGAGAGGAGGCAGCCACTTCCCTGGTGGCCTGGTTTTAAGTTGGTTCTTGGTGAGTAGTTCTAAAAAGATGCTAGAATCGTTTTCTTCAACATTTCCAAGATTCTGTACAATAAGAAATGCCCTGTAGTAAGTCTCTTACTATTTAAACTATATGGAGTGGTTTCAGTTGTATGGAATCATTGGAATCTTAACATATAGAATCAGTTTTAGGCATTATATTTTTTCTTCCTCTAATATTTCATACCTCCTTTACATTTGTTGTGTCCTTGCTTCAACAGGAAATACTTAAATTTTGATATGATTGATTCTAGTTTTCACTTATGTTTTGTGCTATTTTCTTCTCATTTAAGGAATTTTGTCTTATTCCTAGGTTACATTCTCTTCTCCATAGTCTTCTATTAGCTTTATCATTTCACCCTTTACATTTAAGCCTTTGAACTATCTAGCATCCTCTTGAGTGTATGATGTAATGTAGGGATTCAAGTTTATTCTTCTTAATATGGCAAACCAGTTTTTCAACATCATCTCCTATATAGTTTTTACACATCGATTTTTTTATACCACCTTTATGTGATTCCCATATATAGGTGAGTTTCTTTCTGAGGGTCTATTCCTTTTATGTTTGATTTTCTGTCTTCAGTCAGTATTATACAGTCCTTACTTTGCAATGTCTATATTTATCTGGAAGTGTCCCCTTTTTCAAAGTTGATGGACCTGTTGTCTTCCATATAAGTGTAGAGTTTCTTAAAAAGTCCTGATGGTGTTTGATTGATATTTTATTAAATTTATAGATTAAATTAAGGATTATTGTCACTTCTGTAATATCATCCATGACTGTAAAAGACCTCTTCATTTATTTAGATCATTTATGTTCTTTTACTAGAGTTCTAGACTTTTCTCCACAGAGGATTTTTGTTTTCTTTGCTGATGCTTCATATGTTTTATTGCTAGGGGTAGTGGTATCTTGCTTTTGTATTATTTCTAGGTACTGTTGGGATAAAGAAATCTTTTTGGTGTCTTTCAGTTGTGTAGTATGATTTCCTTTATAAATATTTTTTAAACCTAAAGGTTAGTTAGTAATATCTAAAGTTTATAGTTAAAAGAGTCTGATCCAACTATATGGGTTTTTTTGGGGTTTCTGATCTAATGTATGTGTGTTTTTTCCCCGCAGCACTAAGCAATTCTTTATGATATCAGCTAGGTGTTTTATAATTCAACTTAATTTTGACATTATCTACCTGGAGAGAGCATCAGATCCCACAGGTTAAGGGTTCAATCCTACCAGACTGCCCCCTCTTCAAATGCCAACCAAAAGTCCAGGTTGCCACCTGGGCTTCTGACTGACCAGCTATAGGTTCCAACAGCCCTCTCCTTGGGTTCAATTAATTTGCTAGAGCAGCTCACAGAGCTCAGAGAAATATTTTACTTACTAGATTACCATAAAAGGATATGACTTTATTATAAAAGTTTATTATAAAAGGATATGACTCAGGAACAGTCAGATGAAAGAGCTACATAGAGCAAGGTACGGGGAAGGTGTGGAACTCTAATGTTTTCTTAGCTTGCCACTCTCCCCAAATCTCCATGTGTTCACCAACCTGGAAGTGCTCCTAAGCCAGTCCTTCTGGTTTTTAAGGAGGCTTCATTATATAGGTTTGATTGATTAAATCATTGCCTTTGATGATTGAACTCAATCTCCAACTCCTCGCCCCTCCTGGAGGTCAAGAGTGGGACTAGAAGTTCCAGCCCTCTAATCACAAGGTTTTTTCCCCTGGCAACCTGCCCTCATCCTTAGGTACTTTCCAAAAGTCATCTCATTAACATAAATTCAGCTGTGGTTGAAAGGGGTTTGTTGTGAATACCAAGATGCCTTTATTGTTCTTATCACTTAGGAAATTCCAAGGGTTTTAGGGCCTCTCTGCCAGAACTGGGTGAAAACCAAATATATATTTCTCCTTAATAAATCATAATATCATGGGGAGCCTGGGTTACCCAGTCGGTTAAGCATCTGCCTTCGGCTCAGGTCATGACCCCTCCTGGGGTCCTGACTCTTGGTTTCAGCTCAGGTCATGATCTCAGGGTCATAGTAAGATCAAGCCCCATGTCAGGCTCCACACTGGGCGTGAAGCCTGTTTGGGATTCTCTCTCCTTCCCCCTCCGCCACCACCCTGCCCCTCGACTTGCACCAGCCCTCTCTCTCAAAAAAACAAAAAATCATAATATCACAATAGTCATAGGGGCTTTTAAAGGCAATACTTTCTTTTCTTTACAGCAAAATAATTGAAATATAATCCTAGATCATGATATGCATTGTGTGGATTCTTTTGAAATTATTGTGGTTCCTGTGGCTTTCTTTTTGTCATTGTGTGTGGTTAGTTTTTGTTTATCTATGGCTCTTTTTGGGGAATTATGATCCTAAAATCTAGAAACATTACTTTAATTTAGTAGGTTGTGTTTTACACTCAACATTAATAAAAATCTCTGATATTTAAAGTGCTTCAAAGGCATCATTTAAACAAATATGTAATATTTTATCCAATCAGAAAAACACCCATCCCTTTGTTTCCGTGACATATTTCTCCTTGGTTTGCCCACTACATTTTAGGCTAACTTTTCACACCTTCACCTGGTCCTCTTCGTCCACCTTAATTAACAACTGCCCTCCAGAATCTTTTCCATGCATGTCTCAAATTTCTGGTTCAGTTCTCTCATGAATTCCAGGTGCAGGTTTCCCATTGCCTTAAAAATATGTTCGTAGGAATATGGGAGTAGATCCAAACTCAGCTTCTCTTTCCTCTAAGCTCAAATTGCTCCCTTATCTATTGCCTGCCCTGGTGGATGGTAATAGTTCTGGCATGGCCCTTTACCTGGCTTCTTAAGTCAAAATCTGGGAGTTGTGCAAGTTAGCCAAGTTCCTCATACGTCCTCTTTATTAAATCCAATCAGTCACTAAATTCTGTTAAAATACATCTCAGAACATATTTCTTAAAATACTCATCCTGTTCTTTCCAGGGGAATGTTTAATGCTCTTCTCACAATTATTCAGTGGCTCTCCATTGACTTCAGAGACAAATTTTAAACTTCGGGTTTATATCTAAGCAGAAAACTGAATGTGTTCAGGATAGAGGAGCTAGATTTGCTAGCAGTTGTATGAGTTAACTCAACATAAAGGAGGCTGTCCCTTATAGAATGTCCAGCCTTGGAATGGATGATCTTGAAAGGAGTAATTTCACTGTTCATTGGAGATGTTCAGACAGAGACTGGATGAAGATCTGCTGGGGTACTCCTAACCCTGGAGAGGCTGAACGTGGTAACCACTAACATTCCTTACAACCAGGAAAGACAATGATGTTTGACTTCTAAAATAAGAGCAGCAGTTGTGGTCTGTTTGTCTCATTCTTTTAATTTGAGACTGCTTTAAATATGTAAAAAACTCTTCAACTAGAGGTATTTTGGAAGCTGCCATTTATTAGATTCACTTTTATGGATTTAACTTAATAGACTAAAATTAATTTTTTTTCTTTTAAAGTATTTCCCTCTGACATGTCTAATTTTTTCCTTTGAACTTTGATTTGCTTCATGAGCTCTTAAAAAATTCCCAAATAAATCTATATTCTAACATAGGTCCAAAAAAATGGTTGGTAGTCATTGTTATTTATGTTGTTCTATGATATTCTTTGGCCAATTTTATTAGATTTATTAGATCACATTTCTTTATCTGTTTTTGTCCAATTTCAGCTTTTGATTAATCAAAGTTGCATAGCTTCTTCTTTTTTTTTTTCTTCCTCAGAGAAAAGCCTTGATGGAAGCCAAAAATGAACCTTATACACATTTTAATAGGCTCTGTAGTGACTCTAGTCAGAGGTCTATATACCAAAGTCACATTTTTTGCCTTATTTTTTATGTATGTATGTATGTATGGTTGACATATAATGTTACAGTAGTTTCAGGTGTACAGCTTAGTTATTTGACGTGTTATGCCGTGTTTACGGTGTTTACCACAGTGTAGCTAACATCTGTCAATGTACAATGTTATTATAATATCATTGATTGTATTTTATGCTGTGCCTTTTATTCCCGTGACTTATTCATTCCATAACTGGAAGCCTGTGTCTCCCTTTCCTTGCACCCATGTTGCCCAACACCCTCCGTTCCTCCCCTCTGGCAACCATCAGTTTGTTCTCTGTATTTATAGGTCTGATTCTGCTTTTTGTCTCTTTATTCATTTTTTTTCTTTTTAGATTCCACTTATGAGTAGAATCATATGGTATTTGTCTTTCTCAGTCTTACTTTACTTAGCATAATACCCTTTATGTCCATCCATGTTGTCACAAATGGCATGATAACATCCTTTTTATGGCTGCGTAATATTCCATAGCGTGTGTGTGTGCGCGTGTCCATGTGTGCCATATTTTCCTATCAGTTCATTTATTAATGGACACTTAGGTTACTTCCATATCTTAGCTATTGTAAATAATGCTGCAATAAACATAGAAGTGCATATATCTTTTCACATTAGTGTTTTCATTTTCTTTTGAGTAAATACCTAATAGTGGAATTATTGGGTCATATGGTATTTCTATTTTTAATTTTTTGAGGACTCTCCATACTGTTCTCCACAGTGGCTGCACCAATTTACATTCCCACCAACAGTGTAGGAGGATTCCTTTCTCTCCACATCCTTGCCAACATTTGTTATTTCTTGTCATGTTGATTTTAGCCATTCTGACAGGTGTGAGGTGATATCTCATTGTGGTTTTGATTTGCATTTCCCTGATGATGAAAGATGTTGACCATCTTTCATGTGTCTATTGGCCATCTGTATGTCTTCTTTAGAAAAATATCTATTCAGGTCCTCTTCTCATTTTTTAATCAGATTGTTTGGGTTTTTTTGGTGTTGAATTGTGTAAGTTCTTTATATATTTTGGATAGTAACCCCTTATTGGATGTGTCATTTGCAAATATCTTCTCCCATTCCCATGACGGTTTCTTTTGCTGTAAAAAAGTTTTTTATTTTGATGTAGTCCCAGTAATTTATTTTTGCTTTTGTTTCCCTTGTCCTAAGAGATGTATCTAGAAAAATGTTGCTATGGCTGATGTCAAAGAAATTACTGTCTATGTTTTCTTCTAGGAGTCTTATGGTTTCAGGTCTCACATTTAGGTCTTTAATCCATTTTGAGTTTATTTTTCTGTATGGTGTTAGAAAGTAGTCTGGTTTCATTCTTTTAAGTGTAGTTGTCCAGTTTTTCCAGCGCCATTTATTGAAAAGACTTTCTCTTCTCTGTTGTATATTCTTGCCTCCTTTATCATAGATTAATTGACCATATAGTTTTCAGAGCACAAGTTGTTCACTTTTTTAGTTAAGTTTATTCTTAGTTATTTTATTCTTTTTGGTGCAATTGTAAATGGGATTGTTTCCTTAATTTCTCTTTCTGCTACTTCGTTATTAGTGTATAGAAATAGTACCAATTTCTGGGTATTAATTTTGTATCCTGCCACTTTACTGAATTAATTATTCTAGTAGCTTTTTAATGGAGTTGTTATTTTTTAAATTTTTTTTTTAATTTGATTTATTTGAGAGAGAGAGAGAGTGATGGGAGGGGCTGAGGAAGAGGGAGAGAGAGAATCTCAGACTCCATGCTGAGCACCAAGCACAACACAGGCCTTGATCTCATGACCCTGAGATCATGACTTGAGCCAAAATCAAGAGTTGGACGCTTGACCAACTGAGCCACCCAGTATAGTATCATATCATCTGCAAATAGTGACGGTTTAACTTCTTTACCTCTTATTTCTTTTTCTTGTCTGATTGCTGTGTCTGGGACTTCCAGTACTATGTTGAATAAAAGTGGTGAGTGGGGACATCCTTGTCTTGTTCCTACCTTACAGGGAAAGCTCTGTTTTTCACCATTGAGTATAATGTTAGCTGTGGGTTTTTCATAAATGGCCTTTGTTATGTTGAGGTATGTTCCTTCCTCTTTTTGTTGAGAGTTTTTTTTTTTTTTAATCATGAATGGATGTTGCATTTTGTCAGATGCTTTTTCTGCATGAGTTGAGGTGATCATAAGATTTTTATTTTTTATTTTGTGGATGTGGTGTATGACATTGATTCCAAAGTCACCTTTTTTTTTTTTTTTTTTTTTTTAAGTAGGCTCCATGCCTACTTAAAAGTGTGGGGCCCAACATGGGGCTTGAATGCATGACCCTGAGATCGAGACCTGAACTGAGATCAAGAGTTGGACACTTAACCAACTGAGCCACCCAGGCACCCCCAAATCACTTTTTTAATGCTTTGTTGTAGTGTGACATTTTATTGTAATTGATGTCAAATACATTTATTACTACTCTTCTCCATATTGTCAATGTTAGGTAACAAAATGCATCATGTGAGTCCCAGTTCACCATGCAGAGCAGTCAATTTCTTCAAAAAAATTATAAAGGTACATAGTATTGAGGACTTGGAAAAACCAGCACATCTGCAGGTCAATCTGCAGGTGTTTTATAAAGTTTAAATATCAAAGTATTTCTTCCTTACCTGAAATTTTGAGCCTGATGATGTGCTCAGAGGAGGGAATTTCCCATAAGAGTGTCTAGTCCATGCTGTCCACAGATGCAGGGAGTTCTGTCCAGGGGGAGCAGAGAGCTACATCCTCATCTGTTCAGATCCCTTCATGAGCTGAGGTCATCTTCCCTGCAGGTTGGGACTGAAGGTTAGTTATTTTCATGTGCCCTATGACTTGTTTTTCCTATGATGTGTCTAGCAGTTTGACCACACATTTGTCTTCTTGCCTTGAGACAAACCTAGATATTTATACTGAGGAGGGTCTTCCTCTTATTGTAAAACTTGCAGCATTGGTATCTGAAACTAGACATGTTAGCTTCTATTTGATCATAATTGGCCTCTCATACCTGTTTTTTTCTTATTTCTCCAGCATAGACCATCAATACATGATGATACACAGTATGTGATATCTCTGTGTTCACCAACATCCTAAACTTAAGCGATTATCATTAATGTCTAACTCTAGATTTGCTGGTCAACAACACATTCCTCTTAACATTTCAATTGATAGATAATATGGGCTTTCAGGGGAAGTTTATTAGATAGATAAGTCTGACCTAGAAGATTAGGAAAAAGCTTAACACAATGAGACTGCTGTTTAATTCTCATTTGCATAAGAAGAAACAGAAACTTATATGGACCCTTTTCAAAAGATAGCAGTTATATTCTGTTCCTCTTTCAATCATTAAAAAATACACAAAAGGAAAAAGCCAATGATGTGTTTGTAGGCTCTTAAAGTATAAATATAAAACATATAATTATAAATGACGTTATGGGGCATAAAACAACACCAAACTCACACTTAGCCCATCCCCATGTGTGACCTGGGATATATTACTCAAATATCTGAGTATATTGTCATAATGTATTATTATTGATAAAGGGCAGGGAGCATGTTTTCATCAAGATTATATCCTCTGGTGGACCTACGATGTTCTTTGGCAAATGATAGACTCTTAAGTGTTTGGTTATATCTTGTCTTTGCTGCTTTCTCTCTCTCTCTCTCTCTCTTTTTAACTATTTCCACCAAGGATGTTTAGTTAAGGTAGTATATTCTAAATAGACTGCATTTAAAGTATTTCTTCATGAGCTTTGGTCATTGTAACTGTATTGCAGCCCCAGCAGGGTGCAGACCATGTGGTCTATTTCTTTTATATCTTAATAGAGAATGTTGGTCAGAAGCTTTTCCCAGAGTTGCTGGCTTACTCAGAAGTGGAAGATCCCTGGAATAAAAATTAGGAGAGCAGAGTATGCATCCAGTTTTGGCACTGCCACCCTCCAGTCTGTAGGCCGATTCTAGAACCTTTTCATCCCTCAGTTAGTTGCTTTGAAATCATGATGGTAAGTCCTTGCTTTGCTTCACAAGCTGACAGACAGGGGAAGTGCCCTTTATATTGTATCATGCTATCCAAAAAACAGGTTTTTTACTTTTTATAGCATCACTGCTCACTGCCCAACCGAACTCCTGGGCAGGGACTCATGATTTTACTTTTTCCTTGTGCGGGAAGATCACTGCATTTGTCTTGTTTCCATGTTTGTCCAGCCCTGTGAGTTTTGCTTAGCAATGCAAGACGAGTATTTGAGGATAGTGTATGATTTCAAAGCTGTTACCACATGCTAAAGTGAATACTCTTTACTAACCAGGGTGTGTAAGGACACGCAGGAGGAGGGAGAGAGGGTCAGTGCAGAAATAATTGGGGAACATTAGTGGTTAATAACTTCCCTGGCATTGGATGAATATTACTTTTAACATGAATTTAACAAATAATTAACAAGTAATGCAAGTTTAAAAAAAACATAAGTTAGGAATTCTAGAAAGCAGAGTCTTAAATATTACCTAGTTGATGTCATTAAGATCTATTGAATGTAAAACAAAAACAAAAACGAAAATGAAAACTTGGTGGACAAAGATATTTTAATCGGTGGTCCCCTTGCTTATTATTATTATACTTTTCCTAATGCTTTTAGGTTAGAGGTATATTCTTAGGATACCAGTGATTACTTAGGATTCCCTTCCTTTAGGTTAAACCAAATTTTTATTTATCCTATTTAAGAGTACAGAACCATTGAAATGACTCTTGATAAAAATAATGATAGGTCATATTTATCGGACACTGTGTTAAGCCTGTTACAAAAATTATTTCAACTTTATTCTTACAACAGTCCTAGGAGGTAATGATGATGATTATTTCTGGTTATAGATGAGGAAACTGAGGAGGCTTAAGAGATATTGAGTAGCTCATCGAGGCCATAGCTTGAACAATGGTAGCATCAGGAAGGGCACCAAGGCAGTTGGTTTCCATAGCTGAAGGTCATGGCTGCCCTACAATGCTTCTTCCCCTGGATGCATTTTATGAAGTCTAGAGATAGAGTCCATGTACTTTCAGTGGAAAATAATGGGCAGAAAGTAGGAAATACTCTCCATTCTATACAAAATAGAAGAATTGTCCATGGGTGTACACTTCTAGATTTCTTTAGGCTATATGTGAGATACGTCATTCGTGTGATCAGTGAGATGAGCTTTTCTTAGATGAAGATAGTGGGACCTTGTACAAAACACCTAACATCCCTGGTCCTGCATTTCCTAGTTTATGAAATGACAGTTAGAGGCTGGGTTTGAAAGAAAGACTGCTCCTCCCACTGGGTTTTTTTATTTGGGCCCAGGGAGGGAGGGAGAACCTGAGAAAATTTGCCCATCTCCTGCCCATGCACTTAGTCATAAATCCACCAGAAACTACTTCTTATATACCTATAGAGTTTATAGCAGTCTGTGTTGTAGAGAATGAATTTATTGGCCTTTGAGAATTTTCTTAAGTTTTAGCATTACTGCAGCCACCCCACCAGCCCCTGTCATTCTCACCTGCAGTTTTTCATGACTTGTTCATTCAGCAAATAGGTTTTTGGCAAGTTGACTTAGAGCTACTTTGCACCTAATAAGAGCTCGGGAAATATTGTTGATTAAATAATGAAAATATGAAGTAAAATGAAGCTTTGAATTGCTGAACACTTACGGAAAGTTATCCTTATTCATATTCTAGGACCAATTATTTTCATTTTTTTGGTGTGACCAACATGTCTCAGTCTAATATAGGTGCTTTGACCACGGAGTGGTGTAAGGGGACCAGGAGTCATGGGATATCCTGAACTGTGTGGGTGGTGGTGGAGTGCATAATAGGGTGCCATAGGGAATCTGGGGTCTCCGTGTCCAGCTCCTAGCCAGCCAGTTTGTACAGTTAAGAAATAAGGTTAAGTTCATAAGGCTTTATGTCAACTCAGTCTCCCCAGTTTAGATTCAAGGAATTCCATGTAGTAGGCCAGTGTGTCCCAGTTAAATCTCCAGTCATCAACTGTGAGAAAAAAAAACAGAAGTTCATGTCTCTGTCTGCTCCCTCCACCCTGGTCACATTATATTCATGGTCAGAAAGGGAGCTGAGTACAGTCCAGCTAGAGTGCAGGTCCTAGAAGAAGTAAAAACTTTTCATGTTCCTACCACAATCATTTGACACTTTAATAAACTGAATTCATGTCTCTTGTTTTTGTAGAATAAGGAGGGCACCTTGTTAGGTTTGCAGTCTTAGAGTTGCATGTTCCACTGACTGAGCCACTCAGGTGCGCCCTATTTATTTATTTATTTGGACTTGCAATCATTAATCTTTTTAATGGCATAATTTAAGATATTGTGAAGATTTGACCGTACATACAAGTAGAGGTATGATGAGCCCCATGTACCTATCAGCCAGCTTCAATAATTATCAATGCCATAATAGTTTTATCTGCCTCTCCCAAATACACACTTTCTCATGGAATAACTTGAAACAAATACCAGGCATCATGTTAATTTCAAGTACTTCAGTATGCGTCTCAAAAAAGGACTTTTTAACATGCTACAATGCCATTATTATATTGAATGCAAATCAAATTTGTTTAACACTACCTGATTTAACTAGTCCATTTTCAGAACTCTCTGTATCTTAGATTAGAAGTTAGGTCCAATCTGACACATGATTCAATCCTCTTCTCTTTTTTCCCCAGGGGTTCGGGATAGCACATGTGCTAGACGGTCAGTGCTGTATACTTGCTAAACCCACATCAGGAGGCTCACCGTGTCTGCCTGTCTCATTTGTATTGAAGCTGTGAATGATTTGTGGGTTTGGGGATGGCTGCTTGATTCCTTCTTTGCAAATTTTTCAGTTGACTTTTTCTCTAATGGGTTTCCCATCCATTAAGCTCTTCTGAAGTAAACCATTAGGGACTGCAAAAGGAATTCATTAGGGATTGCAAAAGGGTGATTTTCTAATTTTGTCACTTATTTGCCCCTTTTGGCTAGAACTTTCTGTATTGAAAACTTTTTTTTTATTCACTAGGTGTGTTATATTACCCTGAAATACAATTTGTACTGGAAATGCGTCTGTTATTGTCCATTAATTCTCTGTTATCCGTGATGTTTGGTGCCCTAGCATTCTCCAGGGGTATCTATTTTTATTTTTTATTCCTTTTCATATATATTTGATATGTTTAAATTAATTGAGTTATTTTTTCTTTTTTTAATTATGTTCAATTAGCTGACATATACTATATCATTAGTTATTGATGTAGTGTTAAACAATTCATTAGTTGCGTATAATACCCAGTGACCATCACCACACGTTCCCTCCTTAATATCCATCACCCTATTACACCATCCCCCACCCCCCTCCATTCTGTAACCCTCAGTTTGTTTCCCGGAGTCCAGAGTCTTTCATGGTTTGTCTCCCTCTCTGATTTCTTCCCATTCAGTTTTCCCTCCCTTCCCCTCTGGTGCTCTGCACTATTCCTTATGTTCCACATATGAGTGAAACCATATGATAATTATCTTTCTCTGCTTGACTTATTTCACTTAGCATAATCCCCTCCAGTTCCATCCATATTGATACAAATGGTGGGTATTCATCCTTTCTGATGGCTGAGTAACATTCCATTGTATATCTGGACCACATCTTCTTTATCCATTCATCTGTTGAAGGGCATCTCAGCTCCTTCCACAGTTTGGCTATTGTGGACTTTGCTGCTATGAACATTGGGGTGCAGGTGGCCCTTCTTTTCACTACATCTGTATCTTTGGGGTAAATACCTAGTAGTGCAATTGCTGGGTCGTAGGGTAGCTCTATTTTTAACGTCTTGAGGAACCTCCATACTGTTTTCCAGAGTGGCTGTACCAGCTTGCATTCCCACCAACAGTGTAAGAGGGTTCCCCTTACTCCACATCCTCGCCAACACTTGTTGTTTCCTGCCTTGTTAATTTTTGCCATTCTAACTGGTGTAAGGTGGTGTCTCAATGTGGTTTTAATTTGTATTTCCCTGATGGCTAGTGATGTTGAACATTTTTTCATGTGTCTGTTAGCCATTTGTATGTCTTCTTTGGAGAAATGTCTGTTCATGTCTTCTGCCCATTTCTTGACTGGATTAGTTGTTTTTTGGGTGTTGGGTTTGAGAAGTTCTTTATATATTTTGGGTATTAGTCCTTTATCTGTAATGTCATTTGCAAATATCTTCTCCCATTCCATGGGTTGCCTCTTTGTTTTGTTGACTGTTTCCTTTGCTGTGCAAAAGGTTTTTATCTTGATGAAATCCCAAAAGTTCATTTTTGCTTTTGTTTCCCTTGCCTTTGGAGATGGGTCTTGAAAGAAGTCACAGTGGCCAATGTCGAAGAGGTTACTGCCTATGTTCTCCTCTAGGATTTGATGGGATTCTGTCTCATATTGAGGTCTTTCATCCATTTGGAGTTTATCTTTGTGTATAGTATAAGAGAATGGTCCAACTTCATTCTTCTGCATGTGGCTGTCCAATTTTCCCAGCACCATTTATTGAAGAGACTGTCTTTTTTCCATTGGATATTCTTTCCTGATTTGTCAAGGTTAGTTGACCATAGAATTGAGGGTCTATTTCTGCATTCTCTATTCCGTTCCATTGATTTATGTGTCTGTATTGGTTTCAGTACCATGCTGTCTTGATGATTACAGCTTTGTAAGATAGCTTGAAGTCAGGCATTGTGATGCCCCCAGCTTTGGTTTTCTTTTTCAACAACCTCTTGGCAATTCAGGATCTTTTTGGTTCAATACAAATTTTAGGTTTGTTTGTTCCCGCTCTGTGAAAAATGTTGATGATATTTTGATAGGGATTGCATTGAATGTGTAGATTGCTCTGGGCAGCACAGACATTTTCACAATGTCTATTATTCCAATCCATGAGCATGGAATGTTTTTCCATCTCTTGTGTCTTCCTCAGTTTCTTTCATAAGTGTTCTGTAGTTTCTAGATCCTTTACTTCTTTGGTTAGGTTTATTCCTAGGTATCTTATGGTTTTTGGTGCTATTGTAAATAGAATCTATTCCTTAATTTCTCTTTCTTCAGTCAGTTGTTTGTGTATAGAAATGCAGCTGATTTCTGTGCATTGATTTTGTATCCTGCCACGTTGCTGAATTGCTGTATGAGTTCTAGTAATTTGGGGTGGAGTCGTTTGGGTTTCCACATAAAGCATGTCATCTGCAAAGAGAGAGAGTTTGACTTCTTTGACAATTTAAATGCCTTTTATTTCTTTTTGTTGTCTGATTGCTGAGGCTAGGACTTCTAGTACTATGTTGAGGAATAGTGGTGAGAGTGGGCATCTCTGTCATGTTCCTGATCTTAAGGGAAAAGCTCTCAGTTTTTCCCATTGAGAATGATATTCGCTGTGGGCTTTTCTTAGATGGCTTTTATGATATTGAGGTATGTTCCCTTTATCCCTATATTTTGAAGAGTTTTAATCAGGAAAGGATGCTGTATTTTGTCAAATGCTTTTTCTGCATCAATTGAGAGGAGCATATGGTCCTTGTCTTTTCTTTTGTTAATGTGATCTATCACGTTCATTGATTTGAGAATGTTGAACCACCCTTGCATCCCAGGAATAAACCCGACCTGGTTGTGGTGAGTAATCCTTTTAATGTACATTGGCTAGGATCTTGTTGGGTATTTTGGCATCCATGTTCATCAGGGATATTGGTCTGTAATTCTCCTTTTTGATAGGGTCTTTGTCTGGTTTTGGGATCAGGGTAGTGCTGGCCTCATAGAGTGAGTTTGGAAGTTTTCCTTCTATTTCTATTTTTTGGAACAGCCTCAGTAGAATAAGTATGATTTCTTCTTTAAATGTTTGGTAGAATTCCCCTGGGAAGCCATCTGGCCCTGGACTCTTGTTTTTTTGGGAGGTTTTTGATTACTGTTTCAATTTCATTACTGGCTATTCGTCTTTTCAGATTGTCTATTTCTTCCTGTTTCAGTCTTGGCAGTTTTTAAGTGTCCAGGAATATATCCATTTCTTCCAGATTGCCTAGATTGATGTCATATAGCTGTTGGTAATAAGTTCTAATAATTGCCTCTATTTCTTTGGTATTGCTCGTGATTTCTCCCCTTTCATTCATGATTTTATTAATTTGGGTCCTTTCTCTTTTCTTTTGGATAAGTCTGGCCAGAGGTTTATCGATCTTATTAATTATTTCAAGGAACCAGCTTCTAGTTTTGTTGATCTGTTCTACTGTTTTTCTGGTTTCTATTTCATTGATTTCTGCCCTAATCTTTATTATTTCTCTTCTCCTGCTTGGTTTAGGCTTTATTGTCTGTTCTTTCTCCAGATGCTTTAGGTGTAAGGTTAGCTTGTGCATTTGGAATTTTTCTAATTTTTTGAGAGAGGCTTGGATGGCTATGTACTTTCCTCTTAGAACCGCCTTTGCAGTATCCCATAGGTTTTGAACTGATGTGATTTCATTTTCATTGGTTTGCATGAACTGTTTAAGTTCCTCTTTAATTTCCTGGTTGACCCATTCATTCTTTAACAGGATGCTTTTTAACCTCCAAGTGTTTGCGTTCCTTCCACATTTTTCCTTGTGGTTGAGTTGCAGTTTCAAAGCATTGTGGTCTGAAAATATGCAGGGAATCATCTCAGTCTTTTGGTATCTGTTGAGACCTGATTGGTAACCCAGTATGTGATCTATTCTGGAGAAAGTTCCATGTGCACAGGAGAAGAATGAGTATTCTGTTGTTTTAGGATGGAATGTTCTGTATATATCTATGAAGTCCATCTGGTCCAATGTGTCCTTCAAAGCTCTTGTTTCTTTGTTGATCTGCTTAGATGATCTATCTATTGCTGTGAGTGGAGTGTTGAGGTCTTCTACTATTAATGTATTATTATCAATATGATTCTTTAATTTTGTTTAAAAGTTGGCTAATGTAGTTGGTTGCTCCCATGTGGGGGGCATATATATTTACATTTGTTAGATGTTCTTGTTTGATAGACCCTTTAAGGATGATATAGTGTCCCTCTACATCTCTTACTACAGTCTTTGGTTTAATATCTAATGTGTCTGATATGAGGATTGCTACCCAGCTTTCTTTTGATGTCTGTTGGCATGATAAATGGTTCTCTATTCCCTCACTTTCAATCTGAAAGGTCTTTGGGTTCAAAATGAGTCTCTTGTAGACAGCATATGGATTGGTCCTGTCTTTTTTATCCAATCTGCAACCCTGTGCCATTTCATGGGAGCATTTAGGTCTTTTATGTTGAGAGTAACTTTTGAAGGATATGAATTTAGTGCCATCATCATACTGCCTGTAAGCTCTCTGTTTGTATAGATTGTCTCTGTAAATTTCTGGTCTATATTACTTTTGGGGTCTTTCTTCTTTTATAGAATCCCCCTTACTATTTCTTGCAGGGCTGGCTTGGTGGTCACATATTCTTTAAGTTTCTCCTGGTCCTGGAAGATCTTTATCTCTCCATCCATTCTGAATGACAGCCTTGCTGGATAAAGTATTCTTGGCTCCATGTTCTTCTCATTTAGTACCCTGAATAAGTCTTACCAGCCCTTTCTGACTTGCTTGGTCTCTGTGGACAGGTCTGATGTTATTCTGATGTTCCTCCCTCCATATGTAAGAGATCTCTTCCCCCTAGCTGCTCACAGGATAGCTTCCTTGTCTCTACGATTTGCAAGTTTCACTGTTATATGCTGGGGTGTTAGTCCATTTTTATTGACCTTGGGAGGGGTCCTCTCTGCCTCTTGGATGTGAATACTTGTTTCCTTCCCCAGATTAGGGACGTTCGCAGCTATAATAGCATGATATTAATGGCCACATGTATAGCCATGTATGTATAAAACCATCTTTTTTTTTTTTTTAACAATGAAAGATGAAAGAGAGTCATTCAAGTATCTTGGAAAGAGTGTTTTAGTACAAACGGCTCTGAGGTGAGAGTGACCTCTGTGTGTTGAGGAAGAAGAGACCAGTAGGTGGGACTGCCTTCAGGGAGAGCAGGAAGAGGTGACAGGAGTGGTGGTGGGGGCTGGGGGGATCTTGAGTTGTGGTGAGGAGTTGGGTTTTGCTCTGAGGGTGATGGAAAGCCATGGAGGGCTGGAGTAGAGTTTGAAATTGGTCTTCCGAATGGGTTGCTTGTGTGGGGTAGAAGAAACACTGACTGGAGGCAAGGATTCAAGATCTCAGATGAGTTATTTCCCTGGGTGTTGGTTTGATCTCCATGTGGATGTCAGAATCACTGAGAGGAGTAAGGTTGGAAAACACAGTGGTTGAGTCAGGAGGCAAGGTGGGGGGGATCAGGAATGACAAGAAGTTAGTGGACGGCAGAAAGGAGAAGGATGACATGTGGTCTAGCCAGTGGCAGGACTTACAAAGATGCTGATGGTTTTGAAGGAGAATAAGTCATTTGAAAGTGCTCAGGGGATCAGAGAAGTCACTCACTCCCTTCCTACCCCCAATATATGAGGGATTTGATGCACAATATCTCCATGTAGACTGAGGGGCAGCAAGTTACTGTCCATGCGAACAGGGGAGGTTCTCTTCAGAGAGGTTGAGGCAGGGAGTCTCAAGCTGGGGGACATTTGGCAATGTCTGGAGACACCTAGGCTCTTACAATTGGAAGTGCAGGCATCTAGTGTGTAATGGCCAGTGATGCTGCTAACATCCTACAGTGGACAGGACCCACAGAATTATCCATCCCAAGGCATCAGTGGAGTCGTGGTTAGGAAGCCCTGGATGAAGGATTGAGGGTTATTTGTTCATCATAGAGCTGAAGGTCCAGGGGGCTTGTACTTTCCTCTCTTCCACATTATTCCATAACCCTTTCTGACAATTTTTGGCCTGATGTACACATACACATTTACTTGCTCACACTCAATACTCTCACATATGGAAGATCCTGTCTCCCTTTCTGTCCTACACAATTTCCAAGTTACAGGAAAGTAGCACTTAGTTTTCTGGCTGTTTTCAGTCATAAGATGTGTCAGATGGGTATACTTAACAATAATTCATCATTTGACAATTGAGGGATGTGGTTTCCTTGGTGTTTGTTTCCAGCTAGTTGAAGGGAAACTTAAGTTCTATAGAAGAAAAATCCTGGGAGACCAAAGAATGTTGTCTAGTGACCTAAAAGAATGAAGAAAATAAAAAGGCCTCTTTTGTTCTGCTTTGTTATCCCACATATCAGAGGTAGATTTTGAAATGAGTTCTGTTGTAAAAACAAAAATAGGAAGAGGCACAAAAATTGCATGACTAATATCCTTACAGACATTTAAACATCTGAAATTTAGTTGTTCTAACTGAAATACAGACCTGGGCCTGGTTTTGCAGGCTAAGAATGCTTTTTACATTGTGAAAGCGATTCGAAACAAAAACGAAGAATATGCAACAGAGACCTTACATGGCCCTCAAAGCCTAAAATATTTACTGTTTGGTCCTTTATAGGAAAAGCTTGCTGATCTCTGGTATAGATGTATCTCCTTTCTAGTTCTGACAATGATATGAATGAGTCTTTGTCACAGAATCATAACATTGCATTTATTCAGAAATCCTAAAACATATTTATTGATACTTCTTATGTGTGAGAGGCCACATTTGCAGGATATATGCTGGCTGTCAGTTTATTTTAGTAAGAAGTAGATATTTTTTTTTAAAGATTTTATTTTGAGAGAGAGAGAGAGAAAGAGAGAGAGAGAGAGAGAGAGTGTGAGTGGGGGGAGGGGCAGAGGGAGAGGGAGAAGCAGGCTCCCCGCTGAGCAAGGAGCCCAATACAACATGGGGCTCAATCCCAGGACCCTGGGATCATGACCTGAGCCGAAGGCAGACTCTTTTTTAAAAAAATTTTATATTGTTATGATAATCACCATACATTACATCATTAGTTTTTGATGTAGTGTTCCATGATTCATTGTTTGTGCATAACACCCAGTGCTCCATGCAGAACGTGCCCTCCTCAATACCCATCACCAGGCTAACCCATCCTCCCACCCCCCTCCCCTCTAGAACCCTCAGTTTGTTTTTCAGAGTCCATCGTCTCTCATGGTTCGTCTCCCCTCTGATTTCCCCCTCTTCATTCTTCCTGTCCTGCTATCTTCTCCTTTTTTTTTTCTTAACATATATTGCATTATTTGTTTCAGAGGTACAGGTCTGTGATTCAACAGTCTTGCACAATTCACAGCGCTCACCATAGCAC
>NC_058408.1:59200172-59209667 GCF_002201575.2 Neomonachus schauinslandi
TTGAGTTTGATAAGTTCTTTATAGATTTTGGATACTAGCCCTTTATCGGATATGTCATTTGCAAATATCTTCTCCCATTCTGTCGGTTGTCTTTTGGTTTTGTTGACTGTTTCTTTTGCTGTGCAAAAGCTTTTGATCTTGATGAAGTCCCAAGAGTTCATTTTTGCCCTTGCTTCCCTTGCCTTTGGCGATGTTTCTAGGAAGAAGTTGCTGCGGCTGAGGTCGAAGAGGTTGCTGCCTGTGTTCTCCTTTAGGATTTTGATGGACTCCTGTCTCACAGTTAGGTCTTTCAACCATTTGGAGTTTATTCTTGTGTGTGGTGTAAGGAAATGGTCCAGTTTCATTCTTCTGCATGTGGCTGTCCAATTTTCCCAACACCATTTGTTGAAGAGGCTGTCTTTTTTCCATTGGACATTCTTTCCTGCTTTGTCGAAGATGAGTTGACCATAGAGTTGAGGGTCCATTTCTGGGCTCTCTATTCTGTTCCATTGATCGATGTGTCTGTTTTTGTGCCAGAACCATACTGTCTTGATGATGACAGCTTTGTAATAGAGCCGGAAGTCCAGAATTGTGATGCCGCCAGCTTTCCTTTCTTTTCAACATTCCTCTGGCTATTTGGGATCTTTTCTGGTTCCATACAAATTTTAGGATTATTTGTTCCATTTCTTTGAAAAAAGTGGATGGTATTTTGATGGGGATTGCCGAAGGCAGACTCTTAACTGACTAAGCCACCCAGGGGCCCCAAGAGGTGTAGATATTAAGCAAGTATACACATGATTAATTAAAATCACTAATTACACAAAGTACTAAGAAGGGACTTAGTACTTCCAACAAATGGAAGGGGGTTACTGTGATTTTAATCTAAATTTGAAGAATGAGGGAGGGGCAGGAGCAGGGCAAGAACTGAGGGAGTAGTTATGGCCCTGAAAGAAGTCCTAGCGATTTTCCATTTCTTCTACCAGAGTTGACTAATGGAGAAATCAGCTAAATCAATTTCTAAAGGATAATAAATTAGAGAGCAAATAATATCAGAAATGAATTAGGGACTTCTGGTCATTATGTTGTCCCAGATGAATCTAAGGTACAGCTAGGATTGAGAACCATGACACTAGGTGGACCCAGGCCCTCTGGGGTCCTCAGCTGGTGGCCTCCTCTTATGCATCTCTTTTCCTGTCTCTTTTAGGGAAATAAAAACTGAGGTTTGCACCTACCCTAGAGCTATGGTTCTGAGGAGTATGTGAGAAAATTTTGAGCCTGTCACATTCCTCTTCAGGGTGATGAATTGGCTGGCCAACTCTTTCCTCGGGGTTTAGGGCCTCTGCCTGCCTCCTGTCTCCTCATTCCCTGCTCCTCCCCATTGCCATGCCAGAGACTGAATATCAGCCACTGACATTTCTTAGCCCACTTGGTGGTTGGTAACTGCTCCCTTAGAGAGCCATCAGTAGGGTAAACAAAGAGAGGAAGAAGGGCTACCAATGAAATCCAAAAGGTTGGGCACTTCTTCAGGTGGAAAATGTATAGTCCATCCTGTGATCATCCTCTTTTGGGGCAGGACATGTTTTGGGGGATGGGAGAGCAAACTAGAGCTGCCTTTTCCCATATGGAAACTCAGGCCTCAGACTGCAGATTTTCTCTGTGATTGAGAAGCACCTCAGTAGCCTTGGCAACAGTGATGCTCAAGGGTTGTGTTTTCCAGGCCTCACTCCTCTGGGAGGGTTCTGAGCCAGGTGACTTGCCGGTGCTCCTTCCTAATGATTGTTTCATCTGCAGGGCGAACTCTGTTGGAGAAGCTATTCAGCCAGCAGGAGAACGGGCCTCCAGAAGAAGCAGAGAAGTTTTGCTCCCGGATCATTGCCATGGGTCTTCTACTTCCTTTCAGTGACTGCTTCAGGGAACCATGTGATCGAAATGCCCAATCAAGTTCAGCTCCGTTTGATGTAAGTAGGAACATTGACTTCAGTCTGTGAGGCAGATTGCAGTAGAAATAGCAGCTGTGATATGTGTCTGCCCAATCACCCTACAATTTAAAAACTGACATGTGATGCAAGCCACCATCCTCCCCTCAGCCACTCAGCAACTCAGCATGTCTGTTTCTATGCTTTCCTTCTTGACTAGAGCAATCTGAAGTATATTGGCCAAACCTTTTCTTAACAGATGGCCACTTTGGACAGTTTTCTAGCCTGCTTTAATCAGTGATGATTTTAAAGTGGCTTGAGTCAGGACTACTGACTTTGCTGGTCGAGGACATTATTTCAGAAGCAGTACCATAGGGCCAGAGCTTTGTTCCCAGTGGGCTGCAGGTTTCCATGGATGCCTAGAACACTATTTCAGTGCGTTCTTAGCTCATCTGTGTACTAACCATTGGTATGAAGCAGCATTGTCCGCTTTCTCCCCAGCTCCCATTCACCAGGGGAATTAATACTGCAGGACAGTAATCCAAAAGGCATATTCGTAATTCCTAATGAGTATCAGGACAGCTGGATTATTGTTTTCAAGCCAGGGTATTGCTAATCTTTCTCAGGTATGTGGTACATGTATGACTTGGTAGTTGTGTTGAGTATGCATCTAAAACCCAGATATATCAGAATTCTCCTATATGATTTTCTCATAAGAAAATTGAAGGTTTAATTGGCTCACTTGTGTGGAGCCCAGATATTTGTGAGGCAGAGTAATGGGTTCTCATCCATATGGGTTAGTTACAGTTGTCTTTGCTTCCAACTATATATATCCTTCTGTGCCTTCAGTGTATATGCTATTGACCAATGAATGAGATAATAGTGAGTTTTGAAAGACAATGAAAATGAACCCTGACTGAGATCAAGACTTGAGAGTAAAGAATAAAATGTCTATATGTCCTGTATTTCTTCTTTCTCTTCTTCATGCATTATAACCTATGTTCTTCCTTGATTCTCCCTTGAGTATTAAGAAAATTAATCATGTAAAATATTGTGAGATCTTCTTGATACTTCCCATGTGAAAGGATATTCCTCAGGATGTGCTGTGACTTATGAAAGTTCCTTCTTAAGATCTTTTTATTTATTCAATTATTTTTTTAAATGACATATAGCTAATTACTGCTAGGTAGATCTTTTTTTCTATAGGGAGAATTGGATAATTTAAATGTTTTCCTCCCCCCCCCCTTTTTTTTGGTGAGAGGTGTGTGTTATTATAGAGACAGAATCTGGGGACAGTGGGTGGCTAAAAGTCTTGTAGAGCTGTGTTCTAGAAAATATATCAATTTACGAGTTGGATTTAAAATCAACATGGTACAGAGAAAGACAAACCCTAGCCATGTCTAAAGCTTACCTTTTGACTGAAACTATTCCCGAGCTGACTGCATTTTCTTCTCTTAAAGTTTAGAAGTAAACAGTCTTATCATTCAAAAAATGTGAAATTGGAATAAACTGAAAAGAATAGGGTAATTCTCTACCTTCTTCTTTTTTTTTTTAATCACTGAACTGGCTGCCTCTTATTTCCCACCTCCTCTCCATCCTTGTGTTAGAGAGTAGTAATTCCTCCTATCATTGTCTATTTGGAGGACAGTTGAGTGTGGCATGCAGAGGGAAAGGCAAACAAAAAATACAATCCCTTAATATGGTGGTGAGTAATTTCCTTATAATGGGGAATTTGTTTCCCCCAACTTTATGCGATTGCATTTTCTCCTTACTTTATTTGTTGGCTCTGTAATACATCTTTACTCCCCCTGCCAAACTAAACCCAAAACAAATATGAAATTAAAGGCACTCTAGTAAGAAATGTTATTCCATATACTTAAACAGCAGGTCAGTCACATAACTGTGCATTTGCTATATGCACAGTCAAGGATTTTCTTCAAAACTCAGGTGAGGTGGCAATACAAGCAGTTATGTAGACTGAGATATTAGTGGAGGAATGGGGAGAAATGCACTTATCTGTGTGGAGAGAAGTTTCTGATAATTAGTCTCTCTGCTGATTTCCAGAAAATTGCTGTTGGGAGGATTTCTAACCAACAATTCTCTTGAGGACAGTTGCCTTCGAGACATAACACCATGTGGGAATAAACTCATAACTGGCACTCTTCCCACCCCCAAATTTGTTCCCTAAGAGCATCCCTCCCCCTTCTCCTCTCTCCATTTATACACATAATTAAAGCAATAAAGAGTTTTGATTTAGGGGTCTTACTGATATGGTTTATAGATTAGACTTCTTCATTCAACCCTTCTTAGTCCCATGTTATATTATACATTTTTAGGGCCTAACATTTTGCTTTAGAAATGCTATAGAAAATATGAAAGGACTTGACATTTTCTCTTCATCTTTTAATTTGGTTAAAATTTTGAGAACGCTAAAAGGCAAAGAGCTTTGAATGATAAGTTAATTCATTCACAAATGCTTACCAAATACATTCTATAGGCAGTGGTTTAGACTCCGGAGATACATTAGTGAGGAAGAGAAATAAGATTTCTTTCTTTCTTTCTTTTTTTTTTTTTTTTTTGAGAAATAAGACTTCTCCTGAAATTTAGATCCTTATCACAGTGGGGAGAGACCCATAAAAAACAAAATCCAAAAACCAACAACAAAAAACTGAAACTAGAGCAACAACAAATAAAAGCATAGGTCATGAATTTACATCAGGTTCTAATAAATGCTATAAAGGAAATAAACCCTAGTAATATGATATGGTCAATGAGGGTGGAGTAGGGTGAATGTAAAGGAAGCCTCACTAAGGACCTATGATGGGAGGTCTGAGGGAAGGTCATTCCAGGAAGCTCACCTGGCAAGTACAAAGGGTCTGGGGAGAGCATAGGCATGACCTAAGCAAAGCACAGTCTTAGTGCCTATGAAGCTGAAATTTCATGAGTTGAGGGCAGAAAGGACTTGGGGTTGGAACGTGCAGGGTCTTGAAAGCCATGGAAGGAAAACTTTTTTTTTTTTTAATTAGGAGCTTTTTGAAGGTTTTGTGCAGGGGAAGAATGTATTTTACGTGGATCACAGCCTGGTCTCTGGATAATGGAGTAGAGGGGGCAGAAGTAGACGCAGAAACACCAGCTGGGCTACTGCAGTAGTTGAGTCAGGGATGGTGGTGAGGGAGTTAGAGATGAGTCCTTAGGTATGGGATGGATTCTGGAGGCACAGCTGGTGGGACTTCCGCTGGGTTAGACATGGGGGCAATGGAAAAAGGAAGTGAAATATAATTTCTTGGTTTTTTATTTTAAGGAGCTGGGTGGCGGTTGTGCGATTAATTGAGATGAAGAAGACAGGTCCGTTTTAGGAGGAAAATGTTGTAAGGACAGAACTAGTGCTTGTTATATACTTTGCTTGAATAAAATTCTGTTAATTTAGAAGGCTAATACCGAGCATGTAAACTGACAAACATAAACTTTTGCTTTTTGCTGGTGGAATGATGTTGACTTTATTAGCCAATCAAAGTTAGGGCCATGATAGTCAAAGATATTTCAGCCATCAGAAGGGCTGGGAGCCCTTTGCATAGCCATGCCTTCATAACAGAAATGAAGACTGAGCTCCTTTAAGGGCCTAATAGCATTGTTCATTACCTTTTTCTATTTCCATTACTAATCTGGGGACCCAGAAGCTATCACCTTACTTCTTATTCTCTGAGAGTAGCCTCACATTTGCCTTTTTTGTTTCTTTTTGTTTTGTATCTCAGAATTCTAAACTAGATCATTTCTTTCTTTTTTAAAAGATTTTATTTATTTATTTGAGAGAGAGAGAGAGAACAAGCCGTGGGGAGGGGCAGAAGGAGAGAGAGAGAGAGAAGCAGATTCCCTGCTGAGCAGGAAGCCCAATGTGGGGCTTGATCCCAGGACCCCGGGATCATGACCTGAGCCGAAGGCAGATGCTTAACCGACTGAGCCACCCAGGCAACCCTAAGCTAGATAATTTCTAACAAGAGAAAACACATGCATAATACAACTGCTTAGTAGATTGTCTTGTTTAATTGTAGGTCATGGTATTTTTTTTTTGTGGTGAGGAAAGACTTTTTTTCTTTGTGGAGTGTTATAGTCATTTCTCAAGTGTGAGAAAAAATATCTCTCCTGAAAATGTTTACTGTAAATCCTTAGAAATAGCAAAACCTTCACTATTATGACACACATTATTATGATCCACACAGTTGACCCTTGAACAACATGGGGATTAGGGATGCCAACCCCCTACACAGTTAAAAATCGACATATAACTTTTGACTTCTCCCAAATTTAACTCTTAATGGCCTACTGTTGATTGGAAGCCCTACCAATAACAAAACAGTTGATTAACACATTTTGTTAAATGTATTACATACTGTGTTCTTATGATAAAATAAGGTAAAGAAAAGGAAATGTTATTAAGAAAATCATAAGGAAGGTAAATACATTTCCTGTACTATAAAAAATCCACATATAAGTGAACCCACCTAGTTCAAACCTTAGTTTTTCAAGAATCAACTATAATTTGCAGTTTTGGGCCCCTGCCTTGCTACCTGTGGACGAGATAAGCCAGTCCTCAGCTTATGGCTGACCACAGGCCCAGGCTCATTGCCTGTTAGGTGTAGATGGAGGTCATTTTGCAAGAATAGGTCCAGTAATATAGTCCCTTAAGATTCCTTTCCTTGGGGCACCTGGGTGGCTCAGTCAGTTAAATGGCTGCCTTCGGCTCAGGTCATGATCTCAGGACCCTAGGATCATGACCTGAGCCGAAGGCAGACGCTTAACTGACTGAGCCACCCATGTTCCCCAATAAATAAAATTCTTAAAAAAAAAAAGTTAAAAAAAGATTTTTATTTATTTGAGAGAGAGAGGGAGAGAGAGAGAGAGAGGGAGAGCATGGGTGGAGGGAGCTGCAGAGGGAGAGGGACAATCAGACTTTCCGCTGAGCAGGGAGCCTGACTTGGGCTCGATCCCAGGACCCTGAGATCATGACCTGAGCCCAAGTCGGATGCTTAACCAACTCAACCACTGAGGTGCCCCTTCTTTTGAATACTTTTATTCATATTAGATTTTTCTGAGTCGTATTCATCAGCGGCTCTTTTCCAGCAAATTACAGTTAATTGTTGATTATCCATTAGCAAGCCCTTTTAGGAGGATTTCTTCAATCATCACTGTGTCAGATATCACAGTATCTCTTTACAACACAAAAAATATAGCCCAAAGATTTTGGCTGGAATAGGTGATTATACCTACCTAATCCTTTAGAATTGATTTTATTTTTTTATTTGTTTGTTTATTTGTTTTTAAAAATTTATGTATTTATTTGAGAGAGTGAGAAAGAGAAAGCATGGGGGGAGGGGCAGTGGGAGAGAGAGTCTCAAGAAGACTCCGTGCTAAGTGCAGAACCCCATGCAGGACTCGATCCACAACCCCGAGATCACAACCTGAGCAGAAACCAAGAGTGGGCCGGTCAACCTACTGTGCCACCCAAGCACTCCAAGAACTGATTTTAATAGTCTTTCTAGTAGAATATTTTTGGATACTGAGCTTTTTTGGGTTTGGCAGATTTTGCTAATTTTGCCAAATATGTAGTATTTAGTAATCCCCATGTTTACCAGATGGGTGGACGTTTCTTGCTATGTATGTAAATGGACGTATGTTTAGATGACTGTATTAGTGAGGCTAGAAACAAAGGGAAGGAAGACATAAAAATTTAAGCTGAAAAGGAATAAAGGAAACACAATCCTGAACCTGTTGGAAAAATAATTCATTGATCAGAACCAGCAGTGGTCTCTACCAGAAAACTAATGAAATGTACTCTGCTCACTGTCACCAGAAGCCAGAATTGAAGACTTAAGTGAACAGATAGAAATGATCATTTGTATTTGAATCCAGTTTTTTTCAGAGTAGGAAGAATGCTTGGATGCTATCTAGTGAAACCCACACACACCTTTTACTGAGAAGCAGTAAAAGCCAACACATCTTTCAGCTCTAGGAGAATGTACACATGTGCACACACACACACTTATATGACACACATATATTATTAATTTACTTTTATTTTGAAACATTGTTTCAAACATAAAGGTTTTATTTTGAAACGTTTAAATTATTTCAGCTGAACATTTCTTTTCTTTGCAGACTTCTCTCTAATCTCAACAGAGGAGTCGGGAGTAAAATAGATTGCATTTACCGGAATTCGTTTTGTAGCCACACTTTACATCTATTCCATACTCAGAAAATCATTGCCTAAACTCATGAGAAGCAGGGTGACAATAGTAGGTTGAAACTGTAATCTTTCCCTTCAGTTTTATTCAGCTTAGTTTTGGTTTGTTGGTCTAACTTTAAGGACTTAAAATGTGTCTAAGATACTCTATTCACCTGGTTAAAGAACGGCTCTGCTCCTCACCCTGGCCTCTCCCACTCCAGTCCTGCTCCAGCCTGGGTCTCCTTGTTCTTGTTCTTCTGGTTTTGACTCTGGTATTTTAAGTTTGCTGATTCAGTTTGGTTAGCGACACGGCTATTGCCTTTAGGCTGTCACAGGTTAGGATTTAGGTATTTCCCGACACTTCCCTCCTCCCCGTTCCTTCCAGTACAGTTAATACTGCTCTTCTGGCTTCCCTCTAATAATTCTTCCTTAAACTTTAAATAATATGCTCCAGGTTATTTTGTTGTTGTCTCACCAACTTCAGATAATGTCTGCTGCAGCCCCAACCACCTCATACAATTAGGCGACCAGTGTCTACCTTTCCCTCCTCCTAGTCTGAACCTGAACTGTTCTAGCTTCTACCAAGAGCACATTTATCCTTAGGGTATATTTTTAAGGTTAATTTTTAATTTTATTTTAAGAGTTGAAAACATTTGGACACTGTAACTATTGCCCTGCAGAGGCAATAGCATGCTCTGATTTCATTTCTTTCTTTCTTTCTTTTTTTAAAGATTTTATTTATTTATTTGAGACAGAGAGAATGAGAGACAGAGAGCATGAGGGGGGGAGGGTCAGAGGGAGAAGCAGACTCCCCACCGAGCAGGGAGCCCGATGCGGGACTCGATCCCGGGACTCCAGGATCATGACCCGAGCCAAAGGCAGGCGCTTAACCAACTGAGCTACCCAGGCGCCCTGATTTCATTTCTTTCTTAATATCCCAGTATCACAGCCCCCAGGCCACTCAAACATGGGTGTTCCTAGGGTTAAGTTCCAATAGATTCTGTTATTTTAATAAACAGTCACTTGCTCAAAAGTATCCCATATTTAGTTCAGTTTACATTGGATTTATCCCTTTTTTTAAAGATTTTATTTATTTATTTGACAGAGAGAGAGGACAAGCAGGGGCAGAGGGAGAGGGAGAAACAGACTCCCCACCGAGCAGGGAGCCTCCTGCCCTCCTCCCCACCTCAGGACCTTGAGATCATGACCTGGGTACCTGGCACTTCCTTTCTGTGCCTCCAAACTCTGTCCTTTACCATGCGGAAGGGCTATCAGTTTCACAACTGTCTATACTTCCTCTCACCTCTGGAGCTCTGTGAGTACTACTGCTTCTGCTCCCAAGCTATTATTACTGTGTTAAGCTCTACTTTTTTTTTTTTT
>NC_058408.1:59209677-59219772 GCF_002201575.2 Neomonachus schauinslandi
CTCCACTTAAGAGGTTAGGACATTTACCCAAGGTCACAGATTAAAATTTTTCATGTGCAATAACAGTGCACATGAAACCTCTGGAGTTATTTTAAATATTAAATGAGATTGATAAAGCATGGCACAATTCCTGGCACATAATAAGTCCCCAGTAAATATTAGCAATTACTATTTTAAATTATTATATTTCAAGTTCCTATCATAGAACCTGGTGTAGCCCTTCAATAAATATGCCTTGATTTCATAAAGAAGAGGGCTGTAAGGAAAACCTTAGTGACAGAGAAGAGGAACTAGAGAATCCATTAAGTGAATTGTCTTGAATGATCAAGCATTACCTATATTTAATAATCTGGTAAACACTTGGATGGAGAGCAGATGGAGGATGGGATGGAATATGGATTTGCTCAGAAATAAGTTGGCTTGAGAATTGACTGTGTTGGATCTCTGCTTCTGGGCTTATTGCCCTTCTTTCTTAATCCATTTGATAGTCATGATTTTACTGCTGTGATTACCATATTTTCCCCCCAAACCTCTCTCCCAACATCTTTCTGGATGGAGTGGAATGGAGATGGAGGAAGGAGGAGAATCTATGGGGGAGGTAACTGCAAACTGTGAAGGGGAGCCATCATGCCCACTTGGTGCTGGGTTCATGACCACTTCATAGAGACTGTATGCTGTCTCTGGTTCTGAGAAGTATTCTATTCAAATCTTGGCAGATAACTTACATATTTGCTGCTTTAGCTCTCAGTGTTTATGTGTGTGAATGTCTGGCATACTTTACAGATAACGTGGCATGAATGAATGGCTTTCTGTAACACCTCCCCAAAGAATGAGGACCTCTGTTTCACTCAGCATTCCTAAAACAGAGGAGCCAGAAAGACAGAGATTGGTTTGCTATACAACATTGCTCCTCTCTTTCAAAGAACTCTACCTCATGGAATAAGTTTGATTTTCTTGGCTGGATAATTCAATAACATAATTGAAGGAAATAGTCAATAAATATAAACAGGAAAAAATCTGCTTACTATTCTTCATTTTCTCCAAAAGGTATATTTTCTTTATTTTTATTTTTAGTTATGAAATAGATTTATTTCAAAGAATGTAATAAGTGGATATTATCAAGAAGTTCCTATTTGCTTTCTTTCTTTGCAGGCTGCACATTTGTATGGTTTAAAAAAACATTGCTTTGCAGTACTAACCTTTCTTTACCACAGGATTGATTGTGTGTTGGGTTAAATTATTAGGTCTGCCATGTTTGTAGTCCATACAGTTCAGTGTGAAGCAGAAGGCTTTTAATATATATTTTAAACATTGTAATTTCTCTGGACTCCATTATTTTAAAAAGTGTTCTGTCACACTCTTTTTATCCTGACAATTTATTTTTATTAAAAAAATTTTTTTTAAACATTTTATTTATTTGTCAGAGTGAGAGAGAGAGAGCACGAGCAGGGGGAGGGGCAGAGGGAGAAGCAGGCTCCCCACTGAGCAAGGAGCCCGATGCGGGGCTCGATCCCAGGACCCTGGGGTTATGACCTGAGCAGAAGGCAGACGCTTAACCATCTGAGCCACCCAGGTGTCCCAATCCTGACAATTTGTCCCTCATTACTGTTCAGTGAATGGATGTATGACCAGATCCTATAGTAATCAGTGTCCAAGTTTTTTACATTTGGAGTTTAAGCATATATATTTTGAGATTATTTGATTTTTTTGATCTGATATGTAAATTTTAGTAAATTTCTAACACATGCTGCTTTTGTGTATTTTGTTTAAGAAGGTAAAACAAGGTTTCTTAAAAATAAAAAGGGGGGGGTGCCTGGGTTGCTCAGTCATTAAACGTCTGCCTTCGGCTCAGGTCATGATCCCGGGGTCCTGGGATCGAGCCCTGCATAGGGCTCCCTGCTCTGCGGGAAGCCTGCTTCTCCCTCTCCCACTCCCCCTGCTTGGGTTCCCTCTCTCTTGCTGTGTCTCTCTCTGTCAAATAAATAAATAAAATCTTTAAAAAAAAAGGGGGGGTCATTAGTTCAAGCCCCACATTGGGGGTAAAGGTTACTTAAAAAATAAATAAAAATAAAAACAATAAATACCACAGATTTAGTGGCTTAAACAGCAGAGACTGTGGCTCCTGGCGGGCTCAGTCAGTAGAGTGTGGTACTCTTGATTTCAGGGTTGTGAGTTCCAGCCCCACATTGGGTGTAGAGATTACTTAACAACAACAAAAAAGAAGGTAACACAGGTGAATCCCCCCACAAATTAGGCTGAATTTGAGAGTGTTGTTACAAAAGTGGTAAGGGTAACTAATTGTTATTCTCTCACCACTAAGTTTTCTGAGCTTAGAGGAACTGTTACCAGTACTTTTGTGGATTTTAGAGTAATCCCCAACCATAAAGCTAATTGAAATTTAGAAAAATCAATTTCTAAAAATAAATTATTGGTAGTCAGACTTTTTAAGGCAGTGACATACTTTCTTGTTAATGATTTGCTTTTTTCTCATTTAAGAGTATTAAACTATTAGAGGTATCTGTTTTGGCTTTTCACAACTGATTCTTTTTATCACCCCACTTGGCCAACAGTGCTGAGTGACTCAGAATTCATTTTGAATTTATATGATGGACTTTTATTAAAATGGGTGACTTAGCCCAACTTTTCTGTCATGACTTTCTTTTCTTATCCTTCTCCTGGATATGCATTGAATAATAAGTTCTGTTCATGTGACTCACATTTCCTGTGCCCTTTCTTATCTCAAGAGCCAGGAGAAGTATAGAATTATGGATCTACGGCCAAGTGAAGGTAACTCGTATTGAGAAAACATCACCCAACCAGAAATTTAGAGGGTTATTATTTTCTCTTTGGATACCTGAAAGAAGATTTATTCCATTTTTATTATCTTTATTGTCTAGATCAGGGGTTGGCAAAGTTTTTCAAAGTTGGCCAGATAGAAGATATTTTAGGCTTTAATAAATATTTACAGTCTTTGTCACAACCACTCAGCTCTGCTGTTGTTGTGTGAAAGCAGCCATAGCCAATGTATAATGAATAAGCGTGGCTATGTTTCCTAACAAAACTATTTTAAAAAATGGGCACCTGGCCAGATTTGGCCTGTGGACTGTGGTTTGCTGACCCCCGGTCTATGCTCAGGTAAGATCTAAAAAGTAAATCTGTTGTGTGAGTTTGATTTTTCTGTCTCCAACCATGTGTGGTCACTGACCAGTTACACAATATTTATTGAATTTTTCCATGAAAAATGCAGATAGTCTCCTGTGTTTGTTTGCTTACTGTCAAAAGGATGAAAAGACTCTTTAATAGGAGGGGTGTTGGTAGAAGAGTTTTGAGGTTTGAGAGGTCAGCATGACTAGAGCATAGAGTCACAGCATGAGGAGACAGGGACAGAGGAGACAACATTAGATGCTAGATGGTATCCAGAGCCATTTATGAAGGCTTCTGAAAGAATGTTTAGGACTTGGAATTCAATCCTGAGAGCACTGAGGGTTTTAGGTAGAGGAACGTGATGTGATCAGATCCATGTTTTAGAAAGAGCATTCTGGGTGTTTGTGGAGTATGGACTGAGAGCTGTTGGATGTGTACGGTTGGAGGCTGGAAGATTCTGAAGAGGTGTTGCAATAATCCAGGAGAGGGGAGATAATTGCCTTCAACTATGTAAGTAGCAGTGGGGATGAACAAAGGGCAATTCTTTTTTCTTTTAAAAATTTTATTCATTTATCGGAGAGAGAGAGAGCATGCATACGCATGTGTGTGGGGAGGGGGAGTAGAAGGAGCGGTACAAGCATAATCTCTGCTGAGCAGGGGGCCTGACATGGGGCTGAGCTGAAGTCAGACGCTTAATCGACTGAGCCACCCAGGCACCCCAACAAAGGTCAATTCTGATGGTTCTTAGTTCTCAAACTCTAGTAGGCATTGGAATCACCTGGAGGATTTGTTAAAAGATAAATTGCTGGGCTCTACCTCTAGAGTTTCTGATTCCATGGGTCTGAGGATGGGGTTGGAGGATCTGCATTTCTAACAAATTCCCCGGTGATGCTGATATTTCTCATCTGGGGACCACACTTTGAGAAGCAAGGGTTGAAATGCTTTAGAAGGTTGAGATGGTAAGGCTTGGGAATTTGGTTGATTGTATAAAGATGAAGGAGAGGCAGAAACAAGGAAGATGTGCCCAGGTTTCTGGCTTGTGTGATAAGGTAGAGAGTGATCCTCTTTCCTAAGTATAAAACAGGAGGAGCGGGTTGGGTGTACAATTTAGGTCTTACTGAATTTGAGGCTATCTACCAAAACATATGCAAAATAATCAGTCATTTGTATCTAGGGGTCAGAAGAGTGAGCCTAGGGGGAGAGAGATTGAGGAATCTTTAGTGTGTAGATGACACCCAAAGCCATTATTCATTGAAAAGTGCTTGTAGAGTGAGAAGAGCGAGGGGCCTGATATATAGGTGAACATTTATGCAAAGAGCCGGGTGAAAAAAGATGCTGCAGGGAGACAGATAAGGAGCAGTCATAGAGGTGGGACAGAAAAAAAGATATTGGAATATTAAGTGATATAAAATGTTGCCAAGAGGTCAAGTAAGATTAAGACTGAAAAGTAGTTACTGAATTTACCAAAAGTTATTCTTAATGACCTTCTAGAGAGAATTTGAGTTGGGTGTTGTGGATGCTGCTCAGATTTCAGGAAGCTGAGGTTTAATGGAAGGGTAAGGGTGAGTGAGGAGGTGGGAGGTAGGATTAATGGAGGCGTGTGGTTAGCTCCAGGGTAAAGAAAAATAAGGTGGGTTATCAGTTGGGAAGGAAAGCTGCCTTTTTTTTTTTTTTTTAAGGCATAGAAGGGTTTAGAGCATGTGTAGATGCTGATGGGAGGACCCAATAAAGAAAGACACATTGAAAATTAGGGGGAGAAAGAATTGATTGCCCGTGGTCAAGAGAAAGCCAGAGGGATAGGATGCATGGCACGAGTGGGGGGATTGGCCTGGGACAGGAATGGGAGCTTCTGTGTGTGAAGGCAGATGCAGATAGAAGGGCACAGAAGCAGAAGGAAGGGCGTAGAAGCAGGTGGGCTGCTTTGTAGGTTGATGATGGGAAGTTGAGAGAGAGTCTCTTGCTTTAGTGTTTTCTGTCAATTAGGAGGCATAGTCCTCCACATTGGGTGAAGAAGGATGTGTGAGGACAGATGTTTAAAAAATGGTATGAAAACAATTGATCTGAAAATCAGAATATGGGACTGAGAACTGAATAGAGGGATGCCTGTGGAGGGCCAGTTGAGGTAGAAGATAATGGGCATGGCAAAGTCAAAACATTGGACTGATCTCAGGTTGGCATTGTACCCTTGGATGCATCCCTATGGATGGGGATGCAAGTGCTGGAAAGAGTGGGTTACAATATTAGAAGACCAGACCAGGGGGACCAATGATAGAAGTTGGGGAGTCAAGATTCTCAAGGTCTGCAGGATGAGGAAGTTCAGACAGGATGTCTACATGTATTATTTGACAAGTACAGGGGTTTTTGGTGATGAAGTGGTTGAGGGTATGGCCAGATGAGTGGACTGTTGCTTGAGGTAGGGTGAAAGTGAGATCAAGGTGTAGGGTGGATCGTTCACAAGGCAAATGGTGTCACCCAACATTGTGATGAAGGGTAGACTTTATTTTGGAAGCAATTCTAGAAGGGATCCTTTAATTGATGATAACAAATGTATTAGTTTAGGATGATAATTCATATATGGCATGAACTATATGCATTTACAAAGCAAAAAAACAGAATGGATTACATATGCAATAATGGCAATTAAAATATAGGTGATCCTATTTTAATCTTAGTGGGAAATTGGGGTAAAAGCCATGGTGAGGTGTGGCTAGGAGATGGAAGTATTCTTGTTCGTGTTGTGCTTGCATTTACTTCACTCTTTTCTCTTTTTTGGACAGGAGTTATTTGCTAATCGTGGTTGTATTCCACTGTCTGACCATCCAGTCTGCAGGAGGGCATTGTCAATTTAGGTGCCTTTATTTATTTTTAAACTTTCAATCTCTAAAAATGACTTATGCTTATTAAGCACTTTACAAATATTAATTCATTTAATCTTTATAATGTCCCTGGCGACATAGGTTTTATTTCCATTTTCTAGAAGAAACTGAAGCACCGGAGTATTATGTTCATTCTTTCTCTTGTTTAAAGTTCAGTTATCAGCACAAAATCTTCAATTGAAAAAAAAACAAAAACAAAAAAACAAAAAACCCCACAAAACCTTCAATTGCTTTTGTGCGGTGTTGGCTTTCTTTAGCCACTGCACAGATCCACACACAGGTTTTCCTCCTTTGGGTGAATATTCTGTAAAATCATGGCTGGAGCCTATGGTTTTAATGGGAATGACTTGTCTTCTTGTGCTTTGTTCTTATCTTTTATGATGTTTACAGGATTTTATATGTAGAACAACTGATATACACCAGCTTCCAGGCTAAATGCTTTGGAAAAAGTCTCCCCCACTCAGTAGAAAGTTATCGATTTGTGGTATCTCCTGGTTCACATTATCAAACAGGCTACGGGAAAGATTTGCCCCTTTTAGTTGTTTCAAGCCATGTGTCTGTGCAGTGTATATACCTGATTGATTTTCTGTCTTGCAATGAAACAATAAAATATCAAAACTTAGAGAATCTAATGAAGACTTAATTTAGGCCATTTCTCTTAAACTGACAAATGAGGTCACTCAGGATCACAAAGGTGAAGTGACTTATCTGTGCTTGAGATAGTTTTGACAGAGCCAGAATCTTAGTCTTCTGACATTCAGGTCAATTCGCTTTCCCCATGCCATGTTGCCTTCATTATAGAGTTAACAGTCCCTGTGCATTAATGCATTAAATGTAGTTAGGTAATTACTTTTAACAAAGCAATTGTGTACTTCTTTTTTTAAAAGATTTTATTTATTTATTTGACAGAGAGAGACACAGCTAGAGAGGGAACACAAGCAGGGGGGAGTGGGGGAGGGAGAAGCAGGCCTCCCGCGGAGCAGGGAGCCCGATGTGAGGCTCGATCCCAGGATCCTGGGATCGTGACCTGAGCCGAAGGCAGACGCTTCATGACTGAGCCACCCAGGTATCCCAATAAATGAAATCTTTAAAAAAAAAATGCAACCAATATTTACTACGATGTGAGGTGATTTTCAGATTTAAAATAAATGGCAGAAGAACCCAAGGCAAGGTCTGAGACAAATCTTGTGTTATTTACCATAGAATGCTATAGCTCTTACCAAATACCCTGCAAAAAGGGGGTGCTCAGTAGACAGATAATGAGATCATGCAAGAAGTATCAAAGATCTTTGCAGTGCCATCTTTTGGTGCTTATAATCACTCCTTCCTAGGTGTGATTTATGAAATTGAAAGACAGCGGTCTAAGTATATTGTTTTTCAAAGTAATTTGAAAAAAAAGTATACACTGAGGAATATAATGTCTGGTTTGCTATCCAATAAGAAAACATTTACTCTTAATGTAGGTTATATTGACTAGACATATAAGAGCTTGTTCCTGAATTAGCAGACAGCAATCTCGATAATCAGTATTGTGCCGTTTCTGTTAACAACTGCTATAGGGTGCATCCTTTAAAATGGTATCTTGACAAAGTGGGAATTCCAGACTCATTTTGGACATAGGCAATGAAGACCTAATGTTGGGTGATCTTTTCCTCCATGTAAGCAGGAAAATGGGAGAGGGAGTGATTACATCCTATGGCGAATGCAGATTAGTGAATCCACATGTGTCTATTTGGTGTCTCCAGGCCAGATGGTGGGAATGGAGAAGAGAGTTAGAAACTTGGAACTTATTTCTTCTTTATGCCATGGTGGTCAGTATAAAGTCTGTGGCTTTGAGGATCATCATAACTAAACTAATTGTTTCCATACTTCAGCATTTCTCTTTCTGTTTTTGGAAAAAAAATCCTCAGCAGTAGTGCGAAAGTGGTCTTGGGTTCCCATCCTCATTGTCAGGGAGGAAGTTTTTTTCCTCCCTCAAAAAAATATACCTTTATTTTCACATTGCCTTGCTCAGAGTAGGCCTCCTGGATTATCTTTTTATAGGAACATCATTAACAACCAAAATGATGGAAAACAGCCAACATTTAGTGCTTACTAAGGGCCAACCACTATGCTAAGTGGTTGATTAATTTCAAATAAATTATTTATTTATTTAATCCGATTTCCACTTTCTAATGTAGAAACTGAGGCTTAGGGTAATTTGCGCAGTCACACAGTTTTGAAAGTGGGAGAGATGGAATTCAAACCCAAGAAAGCTGACTCCGTATCTGTGCCTTTTCGTCATCTTCCAGAGCCAATCTATTGCTAAATCCCGTTGATTCAAAGTATATTTGGAAACTTTGGTCTTGTTTGATTTTCCATTGCCATCACTCTGGTGCAAGCCACCTTTGTCTTGTGTCTGGACCACAAAAGTAGTCTCCTAATTAGTCTGCCTGGTTCCATTCTTGCCCCTTCCAGTTCTTTCTCCCCAAAAGAGTGATCATGGTACACTTGCTAGAGATGCTTTACCTTTAGGATAATACCAGAGCTCTTATTCATGGCCTCTAAGGCCCTCCCTTATCTACATCCTGGCTGGGTCTGCAGCTTCATCTACTTCTCCTCTCTCCCACAGTTCTGTGCTTTCCAGGGAGCTTCCTAAAATGCTAACTTTGGGGTTCTACTTTGGCAAAGTCCAGTGGACTAGGTATGAAGATGGACTCTGGATATAAGGGTTTTTGATCAGCCTGGTTTGGGAGAGCTTTGCTCTAGAAAATGTGTTCTTTCAATATTAGTTATAGCTTAGATGTGGAAGCTGCTCTTGGTCTTTTGTAAACTCCAAGGAGGGCCTACCCTGAATTCTCCAGAGTTTTAGCTCAGCTGATGAGCCCTGCTGTGCTAGAACTAAGCTTAATGAAGGAACATTTTCCCCAACTGCTCATTAAGGCTTTGCTTCCCTTTCTGTAATTGAGAAGCTGCTTAGGTGAGAGAGAAAGAGATCAAGTTGGTTTCTAGGTGGCTTACTGAATCTTCAGCACAACTAATGCCACCTTTAATTTCTTACAGGAACTTCCTCCGTTTAACTTTCATTGCTCTTATTAAAAAAACAAAAACCAAAACAAAACAAAAAACCTTGAGATGTCAAATGCAGATATTCAGACCTGGAAATGTAATTGAATAAATCCTTATCTTTAACAAAAAATATATTACACTTAATCCCATTCCATATTTACTGTGGCCCCAGGCCTAACCCTGGGATTTTTCTTCCTTTTGATTTTTCCTTTATAGATTTATAAGTGTGTTCTTTTGGTTTTTACTTTTGAAGTATTAGAGGTTGTGGAACATTGAAGTTACAGAACATTAAGAATAAAATAATTGCTTAGAAGTTACAGAACATTAAGAATAAAATAGTTGCTTACAAGTTTATCGAAGTTTCAAACAAAGTTTCAAATCCTAGAGAAAAATTTTAAAACCTCTTCAATAGGAGCGCCTGGGTGGCTCAGTCAGTTAAGCGTCTGCCTTCGGCTCAGCTCATGATCGAAGGGTCCTGGGATTGAGCCCAGCATCGGGCTCCTTGCTCAGCCGGGAGCCTGCTTCTCCCTCTCCCTCTGCTGTTCCTCCTGCTTGTGCTCTCTCTCTCTCTGTCAAATAAATAAATAAAATCTTTAAAACAAAACAAAAAAACCCTCTTCAATAATTTTGTCTATAGTGTGTGTATTCCAGATTAAGGAAATATTATGGAATGCATATACAGATATAAATTATATTTATAGATTAAATTTTGTATATTTTTTTATCTCTACCCTTAGCACATATACCAAGTATTTCTGATTTGATTTGTAAGCTATTTAATTGTACCACATGTGTATGCATAAGATGAACAAAGTACTATTAACGTTACAGTATTTCGTTTGTTTATTCTGTTAATTCCAAGCTCTTTCTTTCTTTCTTTCTTCTTTTCTTTCTTCCTTTCTTTCTTCCTTTCTTTCTTCCTTCCTTCCTTTCTTTCTTTCTTTCCTTCTTTCTTTCCTTCTTTCTTTCTTCTTTCTTTCTTCTTTCTTTCTTTCTTTCTTTCTTTCTTTCTTTCTTTCTTTCTTTC
>NC_058408.1:59219782-59225521 GCF_002201575.2 Neomonachus schauinslandi
TTCTTTCTTTCTTTCTTTCTTTCTTTCTTTCTTTCTTTCTTTCTTTCTTTCTTTCTTTCTTTCTTTCTTTCTTTCTTTTTCTTTCTTTCTTTTTCTTTCTTTCTTTCTTCTTTTACTATTATGTTATGTTAATCACCATACATTACATCATCAGTTTTTGATGTAGTGTTCCAGGATTCATTGTTTGCGTATAACACCCAGTGCTCCATTCGATATGTGCCCTCTTTAATACCCATCACCAGGCTAACCCACCTCCCACCCCCCTCCCCTCTAGAACCCTCAGTTTGTTTCTCAGAGTCCATAGTCTCTCATGGTTCGTCCAAGCACTTCTAACTACAGTTATTTATTCTATTGCAATGTTGATTTTTATTTCCTCATTTGTACCAAAGAGAATTTTATTAGGTTGACATTTCTTCTTGGCATGTCTCTAATTCAGGAAATATAGCAACTGAAGTGTTAAATTTCAGTCAAAAATAGAACTCCTCAGCCTCCTTTTGGAAATTTTTTCTCATTTGTGCTCAGGGATGCAAGTAGCAAGTGTTTAGTTCTGCCCTCTGCTGGTCATTTCAAATTATGGGGAGGGAATTGGAATTCTCAGAATAGTGTTAATTTCCTTCCAAGTTTACAGAGTGGCGGGAAGACATTTTAAAATGTCAGCACTGCAAAATCTGTTCACTAGGAAATTAATTGTAATAGTTTTGATTTTTAAAATATAAAAATTTGTTCATTTAGTAAATTTTTAAAACTGAGGAGAAGTAGAAGTTTCTACTTTTTTTAATTGCTGAAGAAAATAGTATTTGTGGTTTTCTTCAAGTACAGATGAAAACAAATATGCATATAGTTAAGGTTACAATAACAATAGAGAAAAAATGTCCAATATTTTAAATGCTGATGTTAATAAAGGAATTTTTTTTTTGTACTACTGGTACGGCACTTACTCAGTTAAAGCTCTTGATAACTCCCTTGAGTTTTAGGTTAAAACAATATACCTTCTTTTTTAGATAGAACAGATTTTTCTTTTTTTTTTTTTTAAGATTTTATTTATTTATTTGACAGAGAGAGAGATAGCGAGAGCAGGAACACAAGCAGGGGGAGTGGGAGAGGGAGAAGCAGGCTTCCCGCGGAGCAGGGAGCCCGATGTGGGGCTCGATCCCAGGACCCTGGGATCATGACCTGAGCTGAAGGCAGACGCTTAACGACTGAGCCACCCAGGCGCCCCGATAGAACAGATTTTTCAAGTTGAATTTGCTAAATGATTATCTCTTTTAGCTAAAGGATTAACTCCTATTGAAATGTTCTTTCACCCTTAAGGTTTTGCACAGAATTTTGTAAAGGAGCTTTTATCAAGATATAAAGATGATGAAAGTTTACAGATAGGATGGGCTGCAAATGCAAATTTGAGGTCAACCATCCATCAGATATAGTCAACACCTATCAACACCTAGAACTGATGGAAACCAGTTAGTCTCTCCTGTGTACCTACCCGTAAAATGACTACTGATTAAACAAGACTTCCTTAATTCCATGTTCTCCTTAGCTATGAGAAGCTGTATCTGTAAGCATGAAGAAGGTTTCCACTGGATAAGGTTAAGCACTATACAATTAAGGCATATCCTGCTCAGAACCTTGTTGGATTATGGCTTTAAGGTCACACTGACATTTAATAATTTGAGACTAAAATCCCACTAAAGAGTACTGAGCTAGGTGATGAGACTTGCTTTTGTTTTTAAACTTTACTAATTGTGTGACCTCGCTATGAAATGAAGCACAGCTCAGTGATCTCTAATGGTCCTTTTAATAATAATAGTTAACTGTTTTTGTGTGATCTTACTTTGCTAACGATTTTCCACATGTCATTTGGAACATAACATAACACCCCTTATAACATAACACCCCTGGGAGCTATTATTATGTCCATTTTAAAGAGAGGAAGACTGGACATAGTAATTAGCAGAGGAATGGTTCCCATCTAAGTCTGTTGAACTTTAAATGCTTGCTCTTAATCCTCGTGCCTATTATGCAGGTCTTTGAGTCTATTTTAGAATAATCATTATTGGCTGTGAATACAAACCTGTTAGCACTTCACAAGTCTGTTCAGAAGCAAAGGTGCAAGTTCTCACAGGAGCCTCTCCTTTATCATTAACTTCAGAAAATAAGTAATAGGTAGTAGAAACAAGAGTAAGGTAATAGGGGCGCCTGGGTGGTTCAGTGGGTTAAGCATCTGCCTTCGGCTCAGGTCATGATGCCAGGGTCCTGGGATCGAGTCCTGCATCGAGTCCTGCATCGGGCTCCCTGCTCAGAGGGAGCCTGCTTCTCCCCCTCTCTTCCCGCTTGTGATCTCTCTTGCTGTCTCTGTCACTATCTCTCTCAAATAAATAAATAAATAAATAAAATCTTAAAAAAAAAAAGAGTAAGGTAATAAACTGCCTTCCCAATGGGACTGTACATGGATATATTGATAAATTTGTTGGTTCCTAAGTCCCAATCATTACATCAGTTTAAGTACTTGTTTTTTAGAAATGGCTTTCAAAGTCTTCTATTTTGTTTAGTTATGTTTGAGCTCTGTAGATCAAGACTCTGCGTATGAAGGTAGGCCTTGTTTTTCAATGGCGATGATAATAGCTTTAGCCATAATGGCAATGCATTCTACTAATTACTGAATCATTTTCCCTTCTAAGCACCCTGTAGGCACTCTTGTCTGTAAGCAGCGGAGCTTATTACAGATCTTTATCTCACTTCCAGGTTGCTTCCTCAGCTACACATGGCTGGTGACAAATTTTAAGGCTGAGTCTTTATTTTAGCTTCTCTTTCTGTGAATAGAGGCTCAACAGGCAGCTTTAAAATATGTGCTACTTCTGCTTGGTCTGTGTTTTCCTGGAGCAAATTGTCAAAACTCACCTTCAGCTAACACCTTTGAGAAAATGTTAGCTCTGCTGTATGAAGTCTGCATTCTGAGGGAAGGGAGTCCTAAAAAAAAATCAGGAATGTAGTTTCCTGCAATACTTCCTTGTGATGGAGAATGTTCCAGTATAGGCATTTAGATATTCTCCCCCTCCGTTTGAGATTTGTCGGTATTTACTTATAAGGCTGGATTGCTAATGAGCGTGAATCTACCTCTCACTGAGCAGAACCCTGTAGTCCCAGCAGAGGGACTGAGAGCCCCTGCCCTCAGCTGTCCTCTTATTCCCTCATTGGTGGTTACCACCATGGGCTGTGATGCTTACCGTTTACACATCATCTAATTGAGTTCGGACCCTCTCTCTTCTCCAGGCCCAATCGGAGCCTAAGTGTCCTTCTCTGGGCCCTTTTGATACTCGGAGCTCATTTTTTAAAAACAAGCTATTTTTCCCCCCTCAAAAAATTCCTTTTACTTCTTTCTTTAACTCAACACTGGTTTCCTTTTATCAAACCATAGTTTTTGAAATCTGCTTCTTTGTTGGCCTTCTCTTTGGATCTTCTAATCTCACAGTGCCAAGAGGTAGGGCGCACCTGCGTTTGTTCAAGCTGTAGCTTCCTACCACGCTCTCCTCTTCCTGGGCCTGTTCCCATGTTGTTGGGAACCTCAGCACAAGGGCCGTACTGCCCGTGCCCACTTCTGGTGTGAGCTGGATGGTGAGGCACCCATAGAAACTAAGTCATGCTGGATACCAATTCAGGAAATTCTGCTTCTGGATCCCTGCTCTACTAAGCAGATCTGTGCAGAGACAAACTTACTCCTGAGCATTCCATAGACTTTTGACCTGGAGTTTCTAACTTGCTACCCACCACCTGCTCTCTTGCACAGAGCTGGCGGCAATTACTGGAGAAAACAACAAAATGGTGGCCATAAAGTCCACTATGCCTTCCAGAGGCCCAGTCTGAGCAGATATTTTATTTCCATTTGAAACATGCCTTCTCTTCTTATCAACAACCATGTAGTCCACTGACTGTGAGTGGGGACCCTCTAATTTTACCAGGAAGTTTGCATTTTTATGTGATCTTTCTCTTCCTCTTGTATGAAGTAACTCTTGCAAGATTTGTGAAAAGTTATTTCTACTTTTTTACCACTATTTTGTCCTTTATTATCCAATGTCCAGGCCCATCAGTGTATTTAAGATATTTCTGAAAACATGTCTGCTCCCTTAGTTTTGAGAATTCACCTTCCTTTACTACTTTCTAGGAGAATTTGAGGCCATTTATCCGTATTTCCAGAAAACCCCTCTTCACTGGGCTGGCTGCAAAACAGTATTTTTTTTTTCTACTTCCTGCTGCTAAAATGTAGAAGTTTCCCAAAATAAAGCCCTTAGATTTGTCTTCCCACCTTGTCCCCTCCTCTTACTCATACGTATGTGTATGAATCCTGGCTTTCGTGCAAATTCCCAATGCCAGTCACGTCTGCGAGCTCTGTGTGCATCTGCTTGCCTGCTGGAAACCTCCACTTTGGTGCTCCACTGGCATCTTAGATTCAACATATCTGAAATCAGACTCTTTCACAAAGTGTCATCAAGTGGTCCTGCTTCCTTAGAGTGGCATTATTCTCTCTTTTTCTCCCAGGTGCAAAGCCTTGACTGCCAGTCTGTACCGATGGCACTGTGGCCTCTCGCCTGTGTCCAGTCAAGCTGTGAGGCGGGTCTGCCTCTTGAGCCTCAAGGTGCCACCACCACTCTGCTCCAGGCCTTTTGCCTGGATCGGTCCCCCTAATTCCAGGCCCCCTACTCATTCTGACTCATTTTTACAATGACTGAGTCTGATTTATTTTACTTTAATTTGCAAACATCACCGTGAACTCCCCAGTCCCACCTAACGTAGACCTGCCCCGACTACATTCAAGGCCCTCTTTGCGCCTTCTCTTGTTCTCTCCTTTCTTCTCCCCTTGTTGAGTTGGACTCTGTCCCTGGCACACTCCACGATTCTGTGTCCCTGATTTGCTGATAGCCCCCTTTTCCTGAATGCTCTCCAGCCATTGTTTTTGGTTTTCAATACTAATTTTCAATTATTTTATTTTTTTAAAGAAGATTTTATTTATTTGAGAGAGAGAGAGAGCATGAGAGAGGGATAGATCATGAGCAGAGGGCAGAGGGAGAGGGAGAAGCAAACTCCCCGCTGAGCAGGGAGCCCAATGCGGGGCTGGATTCCAGGGTCCTGGGATCATGAGCTGAGCCGAAGGCAGATGCTTAACCCACTGAGCCACCCAGGCGCCCCAATTATTTTATTTTTAAAATGCTTTTTTAAAAACCTTCTGAAAAGCTTTTCCTGGTAACCTCAGCCAGGAGGAATCTGACCTTATTTTGATTACTATAACACAGGTACTTTTCGTACGGTACATATTATTCTTCTCTGTTTTGTAGTATATTTGTACCTTTTAGAAAAGTCTATGGGATTTTGACTGAAGCACTTTGAGTTTAGGCACACTTGGGTTTGAATCCGAGCATGTTTACCCTGCAGCTATATGACTTGGGCGCAAGTTATTTACTTGAGGCTCAGTTTCTTCATCTGTAAAATGAGGAAAGTAGAAGGGATTTTGGAGAGCATCAAATAAAATATTGCGCACTTGGGGAAAGTGAAATAACTTCATAGGGCCTATGGTTGAATCCCCAGCTGTTTGAGTTGGCTTTGCCTCATACTTACCATGTGGCCTTGGTTGGCTCACTTGTCCTTCTGCGGGCCTCCGTTCCTAGATGGTAGATGGGGAGGATAGTGGCCACATGTGTTGTAATGTAATGCACAGCACAGAATGGGTGCTCAGTAGTGCAGAGCCAT
>NC_058408.1:59225531-59269124 GCF_002201575.2 Neomonachus schauinslandi
TAATGTAATGCACAGCACAGAATGGGTGCTCAGTAGTGCAGAGCCATTGTATATATTGTTATGTTCATTCCAGGACTTTCCCAGGCAATGTTCATATGTCATCTCATTTTATCTTAGTTCTCAAGAAGATCCCTCTCTCCCCATGAGCTGGTTGTATTACTAATTTATAGGCAAGGAAGCCAAGTTTCCATGGTTGTTTCTAGAAAAATATGGAACTATGATGTATGATTTGAACCCAGAAGTTACCTGGCTTAAATGTCATGTACTTTTTGTTAGATCATGATAAGCTAATATGTAGTAGGAGATTCAGTAAATGCTAATATCCATATCCACTTAAGAACAATACATAGTCCATGTCTTAGGAAAGCTTGTGGTCTGGTTGGGGGTGGAGAGCAGACAGACAACATAAGAAAGAGAATTTAGAGAAAATGCTGCTACAGAAGCTACAAAGTGTTGTGGGAATATGGAAGATGACACAATTAACTCTACCTGGGAAAGGACAGAGGAAGAAGGTCCTCACTTTATAGAGATGACATTTGAATGTCACTTGAAAGTTAAGTATAAGTTTGCTAGGTGGAAAAGCCAAGTTGTTCTTGGGAGAAGAACTAAATTATGTCCCAGGGGCATGGGGCTCTGAAAGATCCTGGCACATTCAGGAAATGGTGAGCATTCCCAGGTGGTAGAAACAAAGGGTGATGGAGAAGGATGGGAGCAGAGAGGGATGGGCCATTGGCCATTTGTAAGGATGGCTTCACAGGCCAGAGTAGAATTCTATCTCAGAAGCATTGGAGATCTGAAAGGTATTTAGCAGCAAGAAAAGAACATGTTCATATTTGCTTTTGACGAAGACTTACTGCATGGTGGAAGGTGAGCTCCAGGGGTATGGTGGCTGCATATGACATTATTGAAATCTTTTAAACTGGGTCTGAGTGGTTGGGACAAGGAGAGGCTAATTCTAAAGACACATCTGAGATGGAGATAATTGGTTTGCTGACTTATCGGATTTAGGAGGTGCAGGTTTGTCAAAGATAAAGGTTTCTAGTTTAGGAGACTGGATGGGGACGTGTAGTGATTTTTAGTAATTCATACTCTTAAAATTTTTGATGAACAATATGCAATTTGTTAGTCCATAGAAGAACTCCTTAGCTATATCATAAAAAAAAAAAAAAAAAAAAAGCTGGCCATCTGGTTACTGGCACGTCAAACCTAATTAGATGCCTTTTGTTTTTGTTTTTGTTTTTTAGAGTGGCTAAAACTTGGGATTTTTATAAATGTTTCACTGAAAAGAGTCCCAAGCAGACGTCAACATTCAGCTGGGTTTGAGGCAGATCAAACCATTTGTTTAAATTCCAAACCAGTGACTGCTTGTGAAATTTTATTTTAGGATACTTATATTTTATTGATTACCTACTCAAAAGCTGTAAGTCTCTGCAGAGGGCTTTCTTTTTAATTCATCCATGTTGCTCATGCTGCATTTTCAAAGGAAGTGCTAGGGGGGAAAGCTGAGTCAGGAAACCGGTCCCAGTATGGTGTGGGAGGTGGTAAGAGCAGGTTGAAGTCTGAAACAAAGACCCTGAACTTGCTTCAAAGGAGGGATTTTTTTTTTTTCTTTTTTAAAACACTTTCAGCAGCTAGAGTAGCGCATGCTAGAGCTGTTAGGCTGGAGATCCTGGTTGGCCCTGGGGATGGTAAGAGAAATAATCCACTTTTGTTGTGGGAAGGCCTCATGCAAAATAGAAAAGGTGTGTCAGGACCTATGTCCAGAAAAGATAAAGCAAAATGTTTTGACCAGAATGATGGAACTTGAACATCTGCAGGTTAGTATGAATCACTGAGGAAGTCATGTATGTGTCAGATTAATAGACACAGTTATTAATCATCTGAGTCATAATACTAGGAAAATACAAGAAGAAAGAAAAATGAAGTCTAGAAACATACAAAAGATTTATTTTGTTAGTTAAGAAGGCTTCTAAAAGTTTTAGAGTGGCAGAGCAATAGAATTATGCAATTTTAAGCTCATTTACTCTTAATCATACTTGCTGAAATCTAGAAAATGAAAGTTAAATTTTTTTTTTTTTGGTGATAGCAGGCATGTAACTATCAGCTTTATAAACTGTAGATTTACCTAACAGCTTACATTGTTTACTGTGACAAATTATTGTTTACCTTACAGTGCTTTGCTATTAGTGATTACTTTATAGGATGACCATCTTCTGAAGCTGTAGAAATGTAGATAACTTTGTAGCATTTCCCAGTGTATCTGGAATAAAGTAGTTCCTTACCATTAATTACTCCGGAGAACTGAAGTATGTGTGTGGTAGGGAGAAATGTGTGGGAGTGTGTGGCTTCATTAAGATGGTGCCTTCTTAGTCATCATTATATTAGTTTAATGCTTTCCATGAAATGTCAGTTACTGAGAGAGATAATAGCTTTTGTTATGGCTATGCACTGCTTCATACTGTATGATTTATTCCTACTTTTTCTGGAAGAAGTATTACAATAAAACAGTCTCCTTCATGGCTACATTATTGAAAGTAAAAGTAGTAAATGATTATAATATTAACTATTATTAATAATTGTATTTGGTACTATTTATTGAATACTTACTAGAGCTTGAAGCACTGTGATTTGCAAAAATTATATCATAATTTCCCCATTTTACAGAGGGAATATTGAAGTTCAGGGAAATTAAGTAACTCGTTCAAAATTAAGAGTAGAAACCAAGGTTTAAATTAATTTTTTTAAACTCTAAAAGTATCCTCTTAATTGCCGTAAGATCCTACCTCTTCCATTTGTTTTTTATTTCTGTCAGCTGGATAATGCTAGAAGTTTTGTTAAATATTGAATCCAACCAGATGCCAAGTTATATTCAACTTGGATTTTAAAAAAAACACATTATTTTTCAAGGTCTCAGAATTATAAGCCCTGTGTATTACAGGAGAGCTTACATGCTTAGTTGGTTGTAGGAAAATCTTGCTTTCTTTTTTTGGATTTGCTATGATCTTGGGTAAGTCAACTGACCTTCTTGGGTGATATTCAGAGCATTATTAATGTTACATAATGCATTCTTATCAATGCTATAAGCAACATTGGTTAAACATGTTTCCTTCCTAATGTTTGATAAGGAAAGAGACATTTAGACTTAAGTGATGGTTTTTTTCCCCTCATGGTCAATCAACAATTCAGATGTCAAGTTGAACAGAAATGGACTTCTAAATATAGGTCAAATACTTTTTTTAAAATCACATAACGGTGTCTCCTCCCCCGTGCCCAAATTTGATCCACCTACTAAGAGGATCTCTGCAGGTCCTGCCCAGTTCCTCTTGTCAGTACATTACTGACAGACTGACCAGAGCACCTGTCGCATATCTATGCCTGATTAATTATGAATGAATTTCCTTCTGAGTGCCTAATGCATCCTCTGTTTTGACCACATTCTCTTAAAGTTTCTAGTGGAGACAATGATAGGCTGAATATTGCTAACTTAAAATTTTTAATTCAGATGTAATATCTCTTAAGAATTGAGCTAATTAATAACATGTTTATATGTTTAATATTATATTATTCATTCTTTGGAATATTAATTCTTACTCTTGTCCGCATGTGAATAGCCCTTCTTTCCCACTGTGTTAGTGGTGCCTGGTAAAGAAAATTCATGTGATATTTCCTTTCAACTGGTATCTTAAGTATTTGATTAACAGTAGTCATAGTATGACCAATCACATCCTCTGTAAAGATAATCAGAAACAGAAGTTACACTATTTCCAGTTCCTATCTTTAGTTGCTGGGGGAGTAGCTCAAGTGCTGCATGTATTTAAAAATACTCTTTTATCTGGAGCCAACAAAAAGGTTTGAGAAAAGTCATTATAAAAACCATTTCCCCTCTAACCTGACAGCTTTGTTCTGTTTCCTTTAATTCTGTGCTTCTATGTTATTTGCATTATGTTGCTGATGGTAGAAAAATCTTGTTACAATAAAGACACTCATAAGAAATTGAGAAGTTGGCCTGTTTGTTCAACCAATACAAAATTATAAAGATTACCTTTTCATGTGGTTTTTGAAATACAACTTACGAAAATTTTTTTTAATATTTGTCTTCCATCTGATACACTGGAGCTTAAAGTAAGTTGCTGTAGCTTCATTAGAAATGAAATGTATTACATTAGTGTCTTCTAAACAACCTCTAGTCTTTTGGAAGATATTCTCCTTTATTCCAGGCTCAATATTATTTTTCTCTGTTCTTATTTCTAACTCCTTTGGCTTCTTTATTGGACAGTAACAGCCTCACTCCTTTCAAACCTCAACCATCAATCTCTGTTTTTGGTATGGATTTCAGAATAGTACACCTCACTCTTCTGAGGCAGGTGTTACTTTGTTCTGATTATGGGAAGTGAAAGGCTAGTGTTATAAACTAATAGTATCTTCAAGGTGAAATACACTTTATTCCAAACTCATAGCAAGTCCGAAAGCCCCTCTGCAACATCATTACACGGTCAGGAGAGGGTGGGAAGAGATCCCAGTCCATTTATGGACAACTCTGACTGCCATTTATTGTTCTTGGTTCTAGTTACAATAACGCATGTTCACTGAGAGGATTTGAAAAACTTATGAAAGCTCAAGAGAAAGTAAAAACATCCATACTTCCATGACTTTGGGCTTTTATAAATTTTCAAACTCACTGAACAAGAATTATTTGCACTATGTGTACCTATACATATGCATAGTTCACTTTTAGTATTAAGTTTGCACATACCCCTACCTTTTAAAATGTTTTTGTCATTAATAAAACAAGCTTGTTAACAGAACAAAGAAAACCCGGGGCTGAGGTGGCTTCATTGGTGAGTACCACCAAACCTTAAAAGAAGAAATAATACCAGTCCTGCATAAGCTCCATCCAAAAATAGAGAAGGGGACACTGTCCTACTTACTTATGAGGCTAAACTTTCCCTGACACCAGAACTAGACAAGTCATTGGAAAAATACAGAGAAGTATCCCTGATCAAAACATAACTAGGACATTCCCTAACAAAATATTTGCACATTTAATCCAGTAATGTATAAAAAGGATTGTGAGGTTGGTTTAACATTTGAAACTCAACAAAGCATAAAGGAAAAAATTACATAATCTCAATAGACGCAGAGAAAGCATTTAGCAAAATTCAATGCCCATTCATAATAAAAAATCTTGGCAAACTAGGAAGAGAAGGGAAGGGCCTCACCCTGGTTAAGTACAAACCTGTGAAAAGCCTAGAGCTGACAGCGAGTTTAATGGTGAAAGATAATATTTTCTCCCAAACAATGGGAACAAGTTAAGGATGCCCATTTTTACCATTTCTACTCAACATTTTGCTGGGGATTCTAGCCATTGAACTAAGGCAAGAAAAATAAATATAAGACATAACCATTAGAAAAGAATAAAACTTTCTCAATGTGCAGATGGCATGATTGTTTACGTAGAAAATTTTGATAACGTACTTTTTTTTGTTTCAAGTTTTTATTTAAATTTTATTTAGTTAACATATTGTGTAATATTAGTTTCAGGAGTAAAATTTGGTGATTCATCACTTACATATAACACTCAGTGCCCATTACAAGTGCCCTCCTAAATACCCATTACCCATTTAACCCATCCACCTGCCCACCTTCCTTCCAGCAACCCTCAGTTTGTTCTCTGTATAAGAGTCTGTTTTATGGTTTCTCTCTCTTTTTTTCCCCTATATTCATCTGTTTCATTTTTTAAATTCCACATATGAGTGAAATCATATGGTATTTGTCTTTCTTTGACTTATTTCATTTAGCATCATACACTCTATCTCCATCCATGTCATTGCAAATGGCAAGATGTCATTTTTTTTTTTTATGGCTGAGTGTATTCCATTGTATATATATACCACATCTTTTTTATCCCTTCATCAGTTCTGATGACAATACTAAACAACCATTAGAACTAATATATGAATTTAAGAAGTTTATGAAGCAGAGGCAAACATATGAAAATCAATCATACTTCCATGTCCTAGCAGAGAACAATTGGAAAATAAAGTTGAAGAAACAATACCATTTAAAATAGCATGATAACTGGAATTTAAATAAAAATTTGGAGAAAGAAGAAAATAGCATGAAAAGCATGAAATATGTAGAGATAAATTTAACAAAATTTAGGCCAGTCTATATGCTGAAAACTACCTAACATTGCTAAGGTTACTTAAAGAACTAAGTAAATAGGAGATTTCTCACCAAGAAGTGGAAGATTCAATATTAAGATGTCACTTTACTCCCAGATTGATCCAGAGATTCAACATAATCCCGATAAGCATTCCAGCAGGCATTTTGTAGATACTGACAATTGATTCTAAAATATATGTTGAGGTACAAAAGAACTAGAAAGATAAAAATAGTTTCAGAAAGATAAACAAAGTTGGCAGACTAACAAATACTACCTGATTTCAAGACTGATGGTAAAGCTATATCTATTAGGACAGTGTGCTATGGGCGTGAAAATACACTGTAGACCTAGAGATCAACAAAACAGAACAGAGTACATAGAAATTAGACCCACATATATGTGGTCAGTTTATTTTTCAACATATATGTCATGGCAATTCAAACTTTTTGAAAAGAGAAAGAGAGAGAGAGCAGGCAGTGAGGGAGGGGCAGAGGGAGAGAGAATATTTAGCAGGCTCTGCACCCATTGCGTAGCTGCACACGGGGCTCGATCTTACAACCCTGAGATCATAACCTGAGCCGAAATCAAGAGTTGGACGCTTAACTGACTGAGCCACCCAGGCAATTCAGCATTTTAAAAAGCTTTTATGCTGGGAAATACAGCTTACATATAGAAAAGTACAGAAGTGTAGCTCAGTGATTTATCACAGATACATCACCTGTTACTGTCTCCTGGGTCAAGAAATAAAACATTGACAGCATCTCAAAAAATTCCTCTCCATTCCCATTCCTTGCTGCCAAAGGTAATTAATGTCCTGACTTGTAATCACAATTTACTTTTCCTTATGATTTTACTACACTAGTTTCAGTTCTAAAATACCGTAGTTTCATTTTATCTGCTTCTAGAACTTTGAATGAATAGCCAAAAGTATGCATTTTTCTATTTTGCTCACATTAAGTTTGTAGTTTGTGCAGAGTTGTAGTTTATTTTCTTTTTTTGTGTAGTTTCTCCATTGTATGAAGATTTCATATTTTATCTAGCTGTTCTGCTGTTTATGAACATAACTGTTTTCTGTTTTGAGTGATTACAAATAATGCTGTTATGGATATTCTTGTACAATTTCTGTGGATGAACATGTGCACATTTCTGTTGGGTATATCCCAAGGAGTAGAATTGCTGGGTTATATGATATGCATGTTTTCAGTTTTTTTTTTTTTTTTTTTTTTTTTTTAAAGATTTTTATTTATTTATTTGAGAGAGAGCACATGAGAGGGGGGAGGGTCGGGAGGGTCAGAGGGAGAAGCAGACTCCCTGCCGAGCAGGGAACCCGATGCGGGACTCGATCCAGGGACTCCAGGATCATGACCTGAGCTGAAGGCAGTTGCTCAACCAACTGAGCCACACAGGCGCCCTGCATGTTTTCAGTTTTATGAGATGTGGCTTAATGCTTTTCGAAAATGGTTTTACCAATTTACAATTTCATCAGCAGCATGTGAGAATTCCCATTGTTTTACATTCTTGGCAATTTTGGTATTGTCACTCTTTTATTATTGTTATTGCTACTATATTGATGACTTTAACTACTTTGATGGATGTGTAATGTTATGCCACTCTGATTTTAATTTACCTTTCTCTGATCATTAATGTAGGTGATATTTTCATACATTTATTTGTACAGTCTTCTTTGAAACTTCTTATTCATTTTTTCTATAGGTTGATTATAATTTCTTGGTGACTGTAGCAATTATGGATTCGAATCCTTTGTTTTATTTTATGGTGTCTTTTGGTGATTACTTTAAACGTAGTCCAAATTATTAGCCCTTTCCTTGACAGCTAGTATATCAAATGTCCTGTTTAAAAGTCTTTGCCTACTGTACAAGCAACAAGATATCCTCCTAATATTATCTTTGCAAAGCTTTGTTGTTTTGTCTTTTCTATATTGATCTACAATCACCTTAGACGTTTTAGGTGTGTAAGGTAAAGAGGTCCTATTTTATTATCTGTCTGTATGGGTGAGAGACTGGTGTGTGGATCTCTATTCTATTCCATTGTGTGTTTGTGCATTCTTGTCCAACTATTATCGTGCTTCACTAGTGCTCTATTGTAATAAGTCTTGATGTCTAGAATAGCAAGGCTTTCCACTTTGAGTTTTTTTAAAAGACTGTTTTAGGTCCTCTTATAAATTTTAGAAAGAGTTTGTCATATCCACTGAAATACACATGCATACTTGGGATGTTGATTAGAATTGCATTCAAGGGATGCCTGGGTAGCTCATTTGGTTAAGCGTCTGCCTTCGGCTCAGGTCATGGTCCCAGGGTCCTGGGATCGAGCTCCGCATCAGGCTCCCTGCTCAGTGGGAAGCCTGCTCCTCTCTCTCCCACTCCCCCCTGCTTGTGTTCCCTCTCTCACTGTGTCTCTCTTTGTCAAATAAATAAATAAAATCTTTTAAAAAAAAGAATTGCTTTTAATTTAAATATCAGTTTGGAGAAAAGTGAAATAACTGAGACTTAAATCCACAAATGTAATAAATCCATTCTTATATATTTAAGTCATTTTTATTTTCTCTCATTGCAATTTGAGAGGTTTCTTCCTAGAGGCCAGACATGTTTTTATTCGGTGGCTCCTTAGGGATTTGATTTTTTAAATGCTACTTGAACGTACTTTGTCAGTTAAGTTGTGTTTGATGTATAACACTGTGTATATTTAATGTGTACATGTTAATTTGATACATTTATATTGCAATAAGGTTGCCATGGTAGCATTAGTTAACACCTCTATCTTGTCACATAATTATCATTTCTTCTAATATTGGGAACAATGAAAATCTGTCCTCTTAGCAGTGTTTAAATATGGTTTTGTTGTCTATAATCACTGTACTGTATTAGGTCTCCAGGACTTATTTTTCTGTTTGCAAGTATGTGCCCTTAAACATCTCTCTCATTCCCTCCCTCCCCCCAGTTCCTGGTAACCTCCAGTTTATTCTCTGCTTTTACAATTAAATAATTAATTTCCATATATAAGAGATACCATTTCTCTGTCTGACTTATCTCAGCATAATGTCCTCCAGATCCATCCATGTTATTGCAAATGGAGATTTTCCTTTTTTCTCATGGCTGAATAGTATTTCATTGTATATTTATACCACGTCATCTTTGTCCATTTATCTGTTGATGAACACTTAGGTTGTTTCCATATCTTGGCTATTGTGAATAATGCTGCGGTAAACATGGGAGTGCAGATGATCTCTTCAATACCGTATTTTCATTTCCTTTGGACATGCACCTAGAAGTGGAATTGCTGGATCATATGGCACTTGTATTTTTTTTTTAATTTAAATTTTAGTTAGTTAACACACAGTGCAATAATTGTTTTCTGGAGTAGAATTCAGTGATTCATCACTTACATACAACACCTAGTGCTCATCACAAGTGCCCTCTTTAGTACCCATCACCCATCTAGCCCAGCCCCCCACCCACCTCCTTCCATCAGCCCTCAATTTGTTCTCCATCCTCAAGAGTCTCTTATGGCTTATTTCCCTCATCCTTTTTTTCTTTACCCCCTTCCTATGTGTTCATCTGTTTTCTTTCTTAAGTTCCACATGGGTGGGATCATATGGTATTGTCTTTCTCTGACTGACATTTCAATTAGCATAATATACTCTAGCTCCAAACATGTCATTGCAAATGGCAAGATTTCTTTCTTTTTGATGGCTGAGTATCATTCTAGTGTGTGTGTGTGTGTGTGTGTGTGTGTGTGTGTGTGTGTGTGTGTAAGTCAAAATTTCTTTATCCATTCATGAGTTGATGGACATACATTTGGGCTCTTTCTATAGTTTGGCTATTGTAGATAATGCTGCTATAAACATTAGGGTACATGTATCTCTTTGAATTAGTAGTTTTGCATTCTTTGGGTAAATATTTATAGTGCCATTGCTGGATTGTAAGGTAGTTCTATTTTTAACTTTTTGAGGAACCTCCATACTGTTTTTCACAGTTGGCGTTTCCACCAACAATGGAAAGCGGTCCTTTTTCTCCATGTCCTTGTCAACACCTGTTGTTTCTTGTGTTGTTGTTTTTAGCCACTCTGACAGGAGTAAGGTGATATCTCATTGTGCTTTAGATTTGTATTTTCTCTGAGGATCAGTGATGTTGAACATTTTTCATGTGCCTATTGGTCATCTGTATGTCTTTTTTGGAAAAATGTCTATATATGTCTTCTGCCCATTTTTTCATTGGATTGTTTGTTTTCTTGGTGTTGACTTCTATAAGTTCTTTCTATATTTTGAATTTGGGTGTTGACTTCTATAAGTTCTTTCTATATTTTGTTAGATATGTCATTTGCAAATATCTTCTCCCTTTCTGTAGGTTGACTTCTTGTTGGGTTGATTGTTTTCTTCACTGTGCAGAAGCTTTTTATTTTGATGAAGTTCCAGTAGTTTATTTTTGATTTTGTTTCCCTTGCCTCAGGACACATCTCTAAAAGGAAATTGCTACAGCTGATGTCAAAGAGGTTATTGCCTGTGTTCTTTTCTGGGATTTTTATGTTTTCTGGTCTCACATGTAGGTCTTAATCCACTTTGAATTTATTTTTGTGTTTGGTTTAAGAAAGTGGTCCAGTTTCATTCTTTTACATGTTGCTGTCCAGTTTTCCCAACACAATTTGTTGAAGAGACTGTCTTTTTCCTGTGGGATATTCTTTTCTGTTTTGTCAAAGATTAATTGAACATATGATTGTGGGCTCACTTCTGGGTTTACTGTTCTGTTCCATCATTCTAGGTATCTATTTTTGTGCCAGTACCATAATGTTTTGATCACTACTGCTTTGTAATATATCTTGATATCTGGACTTGTGATGCCTCCAGTTTTGCTTTTCTTTTTCAAGACTGCTTTGGTTATTCAGGGTCTTTTGTGGTTCCATAGAAATTTTAGGGCTGTTCTAGCCCTGTGAAAAATGCTGGCAGTATTTTAGTAAGGATCGCATTAAATGTGTAGATTGCTTTGGATAGTGTACACATTTTAACAATATTTGTTCTTCCAGTTGATCAGCATGGAATGTTTTTCTATAGCTAAGAAAATACCCTTTTATATTATCCTGAAACATTTTCAAAGACTTCAGCTCTTTTATAGATTTAGTCTTTTTGATGTTACCATTGTTATTCTTTTGTATTTGTCATTTTTATATACCCTTCTAGGTTTATAACTTCTCATTTAAATGCCAAGCAGGGATGCTTTGAGCAGTCACATTCATATGTTCTGTTTAGAGTTAAGTGAGTATAATATAATGTTAATTGTGTCAAGACTGTGGCAGGAATATAATTTATAAGTGTGATGCTGCTGCAATGGTTTAAAAACATCTATAGTAAAGCATGTGCACTATGATTATAGCTACATAAAACATTCAATATAGACAATAATATACCCAGTGCATGCTGTCATGTGTGGTACTGATTAGATATTATTTTTCTTATCTCCCCTACCCAAGAGCAATTCTATAGAGTTGTGCTATTGGGTTGTTTTTTTGTTTTGTTTTGTTTACAATTAAATTGTGAATGCAAACCAAAATTTGCAGACCACAATTTGGTCTACTCTCATGGATCTACCTTTTATCCAGACAGTCATCCAATAAAAAGTTCAAATGAGCTAAAGTAGGCATATAAATGGATCTTTCATCATTCCTCTAATACTAATTATGTGTTTATTGCTGGCTTATTACAAAAAGTACTTACAATGATTAATAAGAAAAGTAAGATATTATAAAATAAAAAAAAATTAGCTACCAGTGGAAAGAAAAAAAAAGACAAAGAATAAAATAGAGCCCATGAATGAGGCTGATAAAAAACATGTATTCTGGAATTCCAAAACATGTGGCAGGTGGGCCATTTACTTAAGTTTTTTAATAGCCAAAACAATAAACAAATTTGGTTAACAAAGTGGTCCATAAGATGAAAAAAGTACAAATAAACTCAAAATGCCATCTAACTATTTAATTTTTTAGGTTAAGCTATAAAATTCTAAGATTAGAAATGAAGTTATCTTCAGAACTCTCCCATAGAAAATATTGTGTGATGGGATGGATATTTTCAGCTGTGTTCTTTTAGTGGACATAGCTGTCTCTTTTTCTTCGTGGTCGCACCCAAGCACAGTTCAGGTGAATTTATTCTTGAGACCAGTATGACCAGGTATAGGTAAAAGAGCCCTTGGGTGACCTGAGGTAGATTTTATCTATGCACTCTGTGGGCAAATAGAATATATGTAAAGAAATGGATGAGCTGCATACTTTTTGGAATTTTTTTTTTAGTTATCTCCTTCAGTCAAACTAAAAAATATTATTTATGGATAGTTGACATACAATGTTATAAAGTTTCAAATGCACAGCATAGTGATTCAATAATTCTATACATTGGGACACCTGGTCTCAGTTGGTTAAGTGGCCAACTCTTGATTTCAACTCAGGTCATGATTTCAGGGTCCTGGAATCGAGCCCCACATCTGGCTCCACGCTCAGTGGAGAGTCTGCTTGAGGATTCTCTCTCTCTCTCCCCCTTTTCCTCTGTCCCTACCCCCACTGTTGATCTCAGTCTCTCTCTAAAATAAATAAATAAATCTTTAAAAAATTGAATACATTTTTCACCACAGTAAATATAGTTACCATCTGTCACCGTAAAACATTATTACAATATTATTGACTATAATTCCCTATCCTGTACTTTTCATCTTCCTGACTTACCTGTTTTATAACTGGAAGTTAGTACCTCTTGAATCCCCTTCACCTATTTCTCCTATCCTTTCTGGCAACTACCAGTTCTCTGTATTTATGAGTCTGTATCTCTTGTTTGTTCTTTCTTTTAAAGATTTTATTTATTTATTTGAGAGAGCGAAAGTGAGAGAGATCACAGAGGGAGAGAGAGACACAGACTTGCCATGGAGCAGGGAGCCCGATGCAGGGCTTGATCCCAGGACCCTGAGATCATGACCTGAGCTGAAGCTTAACCGACTGAGCCACCCAGGCACCCCTCTTATTTGTTTTTTCATTTGTTTTTCTTTTTAGATTCCACAAAAAAGTGAAAGCATATAGTATTTGTTTTTCTCTGTCTGATTTATTTCACTTAGTATAATACCCCTTATGGCTATCTATATCACAAATGATAAGATCCCATTCTTTTTCAGGGCCGAGTAATAATCCACTGTGTGTGTGTGTGTGTGTGTGTGTGTGTGTGTACGTACCCCACACCTTCTTTATCCATTCATCTATTGATGGACACCAGCTGCTTCCGTATCTTTGCTATTGTAAATTATGCTGCAATGAACATAGGGACAGAGGACGTGAATAGACGTTTTCCCAAGGAGACATATTGTTGGCCCACAGAAAGAAATGATTCTCAACATCATTAATCATCTGGTAAATGTAAATCAAAACCACAGTGAAATAATACCTCACACAGGTCCGAATGGCTAATATCAAAAAGACAAGAAATAACAAGTGTTGGTGAGGATGTGGAGAAAATTTTAGCTTTGTATGCTGTGGTGGGAATGTAAATTGGTGCAACTGCTGCTGAAAACAGGGTGGAGTTTCCTCAAAAAATAAAAAAAAAAGTATTACCATATGATCCAGAAATTCCACCATGGGTATTTACTTAAAAAAAAAACAGAAACAAAAACAAAAACAAAACACCTCAAACACTAATTTGAAAAGATATATTCACCCTCAGTCAAACTTCTGATATTTGATGGCCGATTGTACTTCCTGGACTATGTGAGATAGGTTCTATATTTCACCACTCAAATACGGATCTATTAGCCTTGATAGACGCTGGAGCAGGGGCAGTGGTGAGAGTTTCTGAGGACGTGAGGAACCCCAAACTAAGATTTATTCTTATGTATGGACATCCCATCTGATGAGTTATAAGAACACCAGTGGGAAGGACAATACTTCCTCTCAGAGGGTAGTTTAGATTCTGCTTTAACATACGGATTGATGGACAATGAAATTTTCTTGCATAAAGCACCATCAGAAAAATGTGAACATGAGACATTTTAAGGTGGTAACCATACCCTCACTTTGGCTTGAAAAATCTCAATGAAGCACTCTTAGAATGCCTACCTCTGAGCATTTTATTTTCCAGTGGGTTCTCTAAAATAAACTATTTATGGGTTATAGCTCTGATTTATTTTGGGGTCATTATGAAATATCTGCTATGAGTAACTATTGTTTCTTTTTTGAGATAGTGGGCTTATGGTCTATTTATGTCACTTTTAGTATGTGATTTTAAATCTTCTGATCTGCCTGTGGTAGAAAGCTTCTATTTGTTTTCTTTAACAGGAAGAAATGATCCAGTTCAGCAAAAGTCAAAACAGATTTCAAGAATTTAAAGGAGTGGAGTAGTGTCATGGGAACATAACCCTGTTTTAACCCAGATAATAAAATTATGATTTGATTTGTCAGATCAAATTTTTATTGCTCTTGACCCTTGTAGTTCCTTAATACTCATGGTGTGTCTGCTATGTGTACAGAACAATATTCTGGGGAAAATGGGGGATATAGGATATGTTAGCTGGAACAAGGGGCTTATAACCCTATTTGGGAAAATAACAAATATCTTTCTGAAATGTTAGAAAGAAATACAACAGAAAAAAAGACATTCATGGATAGTTGAGGAACGACCACAGGGCAATCATCAGTTAAACTGAAAATTTAGGAACAATCAGTGCAAATGCCAACAAAACTCTGGAGACCAAAATTTGCTGAACTAGCTTCCCATCATAAAGTAAAGATTTAGCGCTGGTTCTGTATCTTGATGTGTACATCTGATGATGATTTTGAATTCCTCTGAAAAGGATTTTTTAAATACAAGAAATGTTCTAATCAAACATAGATTTTAAAAAATCAAAACAAGTAGCACTCATGGTGTGTTATTTTTGAATCACAGCATGTCATTTTCATAGCTCTTTCCACATAGTATTTGCTCCTGCTTCATGCAAGCCCTATAAAAAAGACTGGAGCAGGCGTTTTTCCTGATTTACTGATGAGAACATCAAGACCTCATAAAGTTAAGAGATTTATCTCTGGTGCAGCACTGATAATATCCTAGGAGTTTTATCAACTATATTTTTCTTTATATTGTAGAATTGCCGATAGGGTTAGGTAGAACAGATGCCTTAATAGCTTTGTTTTCTGTATGATATCTACAAAGTACCTTTTCAGTACCTTGTTGAGTAAATGAAGGAAAATGAAATTACCAGCTATGGCCACTGCTTATATTGACAAGCTGTCTCTTTTATTTCTTTTGTATCTGGTTATTCTGTTAATTTAGTAGACAGTTAAGTAGCTTTATGTAGTCATCATCACATTGTCAAGTGCTATGGGAGATTTATAGGACCTGTGGACATAACTTCACGTGATAAAGGAGTTTTCAGTCAATCTGGGGAAAGATCAGATGCACTCAGGAAAATGTTAAGCCACCAACCTGGAAGGCATACCATTACTTCTCAAAATGAGGGGTGGCAGGGTGCTGTATCAGTGTTCTGATGCAGGAGTGATCCAGGTGAGGTGGGACTTCAGTGAGACTTTTACTGAGAGATTAGATTCCATGAGTGGGGAGAAGTAGGGAGGCATTGAGTGGAGTGAAGCTTGATTTAGGGAACATGAAGAAATGAATTTTGGGGAGGGAGGAAGTCATATAGAAAAATTTAAATGATAGGTTGAAGAGTTGGTGTCTGTAGGTGTTAAAAAGCCATGAAAGAAATTTGTGTTTTGCTTAATTTCTCCATGCTACGAAGGAGCAATTTTGAGATTACCATCGCAGCATTGTGATGTATTACAATCCTGGGGTGTGGCTAAAAAACTAGAGGACTGACCAAAATTTATTGTTGTTGTGTTTTATATGAGGTTTATAAAGTGCTTTTAGCATACTTTGTATTTTGGTGAATTGTGAAATCCTAAATGAAACTGCTCATCCCCTTGACTATTGCTGCCTTTTTTTATATGGCGCCAAATTTGAGGCTGAGTGGGTCTGTCATTAGGATGATGAAGCTCTCTAGGCAAGAGCTCCTTTGTCAGGGAAGGTACAGCTTGCCACCCAGGTAGGTGCTTGATTACACTTTCCATGGAAGGTTCATGTGCTGTCGACATGAAAGAGGCAGGATTCTGTGCCTAATGGTTGGCCACAGGCAAGGAGACATTGTCAAGCAGTGGCTAGATGGTGCACTGTCAGGGCATCAAGCCTTAACATCATCCCTTGCCCAAGTCTTACTCTGTTCTTGTAGGATATCCTCTGATATTTTTGCCAATCCTCATAAATTGAATTACTTTAGTTTCACTAATGAGAGCTTATTTCTAACATCATTTTAATTAAACAAACTACTAATTTCACCAATGAAGAGCTATTTCTGACATTCAGTGTGCTAAATAGCAAAACCTTTGGTGTTGATCAAGATATAAATAGTTGAAAGAGATATGGATGGCTGAACTGCTTGGCCAGGTCTGAAATGTGGCCCTTTCTTATGTGATTACTAGCCAATCCCAGGAATCTGAATTCTCAATTAGGGCCAAGGTCCTAAATCTACAGATACATTGTATCTTACTGTCTATGCTGACTGATAGTTTGTGAATTTCTTAGATTAATTTATTAAACACATTATGGAAATAGCAATGCCTGTCCTCAGTTAACCCTGTTTACAGTCTCAACATGGTGATTATGATACATTATAGAGAGATATATATGATATATATAAAAATATATATGATATATATATATTGTTTTGTTTTGTTTTTAATTTGCTCTTAACCTCTACCATACTGTTACTCTCTTTGCTTTACTTTATATTGATCAAAAGCTATAGGGAAATATACCTATAAGTAAGGAAAGTGTCACAAAGAGACCTAGGGCATGCATATATTATGCGCATGTGTCCTGAAATGGTTAAACATGTTATTCTGAAATCCTAATGAGCAGTTTTCCAAGGTGTTTATAAGCCTCGAAGTGGCCTCCTTTGTAAGAGTTCCACTCTGCTCCCTGACACTAAGTCTAGTTTTGAGCCTTCTTCTCATTCTGTCCAGATTCTGTTGGTCTGCAGCTGGGAAGCACTTTCTTTGCCAGAGGATCCCTGTCCAATTCTCTTATTCTTGGCAGGTTCATTTACTTTTTCATGGTTTCAGTCCTAAACAGTTCCCAGCCTGGACCCAAGATAAGTTGGTTTCCTAGGCATTTTGTTGTTGAAGGCAAGGACGCTAGTATTGTCCTGTGGGGCCCAAGTACAGCCTGTCCTTTGCCTTTGCTACAAGTGTTTAAACCGATGTTAAAGGGACATGATATTCAAATGTCTTAAAGATGCTAGTTCAGGGAGTTCTCTGATTGAATGTCTGGATTTTCTGATCTTATAATTCCTTGCAGACCCACATGGCATCTCTACCACTAAGAAAGACTTAGATTTTGCTTTAGAAAAGAAGTTAAGACAAGTATGGTCATGAAAATGAAATGACTGTGTGAAAGAATGTTTATATTATGAGTCTACATTAGATAGTATGCAATGCTATTTTAATGTTTTATATATATATATACACACACACACACACACATATGTGGGTATATATATGTGTATATATATATATGATAGAAATGATGTAATGTAATAATCAAAAAACCTTCATTTTTTTCATAATTGAATTAAAATAGCTTTACATTTATTTATTTATTTATTTATTTATTTATTTATTTATTTATTTATTTATTTTTCATTTTTAAATATAGCAAGATCAACTTTATACCTGGGCTGCAGTCAGCCAACCCACTCACTCACTGGATTACACAGAAGGGCAGTTTCCCAGGCGAGTCCCGTCTGTTTGGCCCCCATCGAAACCTCCTGATGAAGAACACAGGCCGAAGGATGCTGAAACAGGTGGGACCCCAGGAACAGTGCATGTTCTTCTGAAAGTGCGTAACATGAAGTACCTATACAGTGCTTACGGGGTAGTGAGTCTGCATTTCTCTTCCAAGTATTTCTTCGATTATGATCTGCAGCTATCTCAAGTAAAATCACTGGGAGCCTTGTTAAATTGTAAATTCTTATGCCCCACCTTCAGAATTTTAGGGAAGGGGACACTGGATTTATCCAGTTATTATTGTGTATACAAAAGTTTGTGAACTACCACTTCAGGAGGCCAACTGTAGCCACCACCTGAGATGATATGAGCCACATATCCTGTGTGGACTGAGAACTCCAAAGGGAAATTTCTGTGTATTACCTTCAAAGGTGGTGTCCACCTCACTTCTCCACTCTGGCTCTCTTCCCTTACTGCTTTCCTTGTGCTTTTCTTGATCCTTTTCTTTACCTTCAGAGATAATGGGGACATAGAGATAAAAGGTTCATTAAATCTAAATTTTAAGTAATCTTTTCAAAACTGTACAGTGTTCAGATGTATTTATTCTTCTTTAAAATTTTTCTTTTTGGTTGTTTTTCTCTTTGCATCTTCTGTTGTCTTATTTTGTGTTATTGGCTGGGAAGATAGCATGAGATTAATATCAGCTTTCTATGGAGCCTGAAAGTGGGAGAACACTTTGTGTTTGTCTTAGGAATTAAGAATTGTATTTGTGTAATAATGTTTTATGAAATTTGGTTGTTTAATTCCTTTTTAAAAAAAATTTCCAATTTGGTATAAAAATTCCTGACTTCTTCTCTGTGGACTGATTCATAAGTGGAGAGTACATTGAAGAGCATTATTACTATTCAGAAATCTATCCCTCACCAAATTTTCCTAAATAGTAGCATGAGTGTTAGAATTAAGAATTTTGATTTTGGGGGGCACCTGGGTGGCTCAGTTGGTTAAGCATCTGACTCTTGATTTTGGCTCAGGTCATGATCTCAGGGTCATGAGATTGAGCCCCGCATTGGGCTCCACGCTCAGCAGGGAGTCTGCTTGAGATTCTTTCTCTCTCTCCCTCAGATCCTGCCCCCACTCTCTCTCTCTCAAATAAATAAATAAATCTAAAAAAAAAAAAAGAATTTTGATTTTTCTTCCTCATTGGTTTATAGAGAGAAAGTCATTAATCTGGATTTGTAATAAAAGAGTACAACATAAGAACATGGAGCTTTGTAACCTTGGGCAAAGTTCTTAATCCCTGTACTCAGTTTCCTAACCTGTAAAATGTCGGTAAGAATAGCATCTCCTGAATAGGGCTGTTTTGAGAATTATATGAATTAATGCATGTTAAAGCGTAGAGTTAGCATTCAGAATACAATGTCAGGCTTAGTATAAGTGTTTGCTTTTGTTATCATTATTACCATTATTTGATATCTTTATTTGTTACTTCCTCATGAGTTCCCTTTAAAGCCAACAATGACCCACAGTGTTAAGGATTTTATTCTAGGCCTCTTTCCAAAGTGAATGTAGTGTTTATAATCCTCTTTTTATCCCAGTCTCTGAAGGGATGCATTTACCTTTCTTCTTTCTACAGAAGCCCGGAATGGGGGCACACACCCAACCGTGCGTGTCCCCTTTTTAATGTCCGATGCTTTTGAAACACTGCTTAGTGTTCACTGGGTGGACTATACTCCCTGAAATGAACAACCCATGAAAGAGAGGAGTAAGAAACATTGTTCCATGTAGGGCTCTGAGTTTCTTGTAACACAGTACAGTTGATCAAGGGCCAAGGTGTAGAGTTCCTTAGTGCATGTATCTTCAGAAATGAAGGGGTTCTAACATGATAATACCTGAAAATAAAGCAATCACACAAAAGCATACTTAGTTTTAAAAAGGAAAACACACAACTAAAAGTATTGCTCCTGTTAAGTACACTATGTTATTCATGTTAAAAATCACTTTAACTTCTTGGTAGGAAATAGCCAGGTGTAGATATAATAGAATTGATCAGTTTCATTGAGTGCTCTCTTAACAGTTGTCCATGTCTTGTGTTTTACATTATGATTAGTGTGGTATTTTCATTTTTTTCTTCCCTAGTATGTTTTCCCCACTTTTTTGAAATACTTATATTTTCCTTTAAAATTTTAAGGCACCTTAAAAAAGTTTCAAAATATTTTATATTATTGATTTTGTATACCAGAGGAGGACTAGATAGAAAGCTAGTGATAATCTAAATTTTAGTTTGGTAAAAGATGATCATTGGAATGGATACCAGGAACTTTGTAACTTAGTTTTCTCTTTGTTATTTGGTGTAGCCTGCAAAATGCCAGTCAAGTAATTTTTAATATAGTAACTTGTATCCTTTTAAAGTATGCATTCTTGAAGAGGATGATGGAGGTAAGTAGAAAATAATTTTGTGTAGTGACTTGTTTTTCTCCAGTTGATCTGTTATAAACCTCAACAGCCATATAGCATTCTTTTGTCCAAATGATCTAATGGCATTTTCTAAACTTATCCTGCTGTGACTCTGTGGACCATTCTCCTTCTGAGAGCCATACCACCCTCTCCCTTCTAGTCAGTCAGTCAGTTTTAAGAGTGAGAATGTCAGTAATATAGCAAAAACCTTGCATAGAATCTACAGCTTTCAAATATATAGATTTGGTGCAAACTTTGATAACATAATTATTAATAGTAATAAACTCTTTGCAGTACACTTAATGATTGGTTGCTCTACCTTGTTGTGTAGTGACATCATGGTTATAAAACCAGTATTTGCAACATGTGGCTCCTTTCAATTTTAGTTTAAAGTAAAAGAGTTCAATGACTTTTTTTTCTTTTGAAGAAGAAGGATTTTTAGTTACATCTTAGAAAACTTTGTTTTGTTTTTGTTTTTCTGTCTTGCGGCTCATTTTCATTGTTGATTACTAATTCACACGTCCAGCTAATTCAGATTTCTCATGCATCTGACTTACATGTTTTTGTAATCCCTTCTGTAAGAGAGGCTCTTCTCCACCTTTCATATAATGGTGAAAGAACCAACCCTCCTTTGTATGGATTGGAAGTGCAGAGGTCAAGGTGAATAAAGCCTTGGTGCCTCTCCCCACCCTCTGTGGTGGTTCTTTTTTCTGGAGTCCCATGGCATTTTATTCATATCTCTATCATTCATATTACTTATGCATTATAATTTTTCTGTTTATACATATCTGTATTCCTTGGAGACTCCCAACATTTCAAGACCTTTGGGCACATAGTATATGTTTAAATATTTAAGCCAGTAAATTAAGATCTTTTGTTGAAAAAGATCTAAATAAATATCTCCTTGGCACATTCATGAAGGCGTTTGAGAGAGAGTTTTGTGTGTGTGCTGAAACAGCCCATGGACCATTTTACCAGGCTCAATACCAAATTTCAAAAGTTATTCACTGATTCAAGAAATCAAAGAGATAATTAACTTTAGTTTTCAAATTTATGGAGAATAGGGGCAGGATGTCTAGATGTGTATAAGGAATTGATCATTCTTATTGTGTCTTTGAAACATCAAGCCCCTTATCTTTCTCTGAAAATGTAAATGGCCAAGAGGAGTGATATTTAGGAAGGCAATTTGGGGACAGAAAATCCTGGAGGAAACTATGTGGAAGGACAGGTGGTAGAAACATGGCAGAGACTTTTTATATAGAAATCCTAAAAGTCGTGGTTACATGCTGGCTGAAAGCAGTGTAACCCACCTTTGCTCCAGAAAAGGTTTGAGCAGCATATAAATATCTAAGGTATACAGAAGGATTACAAAGGAAAATAAATCAAACTGAAAGGAATTTAGGATGGAAGAATAAAATGAAGCCAGGGGTAAGGTAGCACACAAATGTATTGCAGAAGCACTTGGAATTTTCAAAGGTAGTTGGAAATTTTTCCTCAGGTTTAAAGCAAAGAGGGAAATGGGGACAATTCTATAATCATCCCCTGTGTCCATGAGGTTAAAAGCAAAAGTGTTTCAGAGAAGCCCTTTTCTGGCCTTCTATATAAAAAAATAAGTGTTTCTGATGGTTCCTAATAAGATTCTGTGTGATGCAATGCAAACAGTATCATCAACTCATTTCCAGATGTAGCTGAATGCTTTAACAAATATTCAGTTGGGGTAATGAAGAAATTCTATAAGGAACCCAGGAAGAGTTTGATAGTGTTCTATTTCTCAGCTTTCCACGTGGTCAAGGGATAAAATGTGCTAGAAAAGACTGAAAGATTGACCATGTCTCCTATAGATGATAATAATAATAATAATAATAATATAATAATAATAATAAATTCTTCTTCTTTTTTGTAATTTTGGCTTTCATTTCTCTCTCATATATGCAAGCTAAAGCTTGTGTGTCCATATCCTTTGTTAGCAATGAGGGGCATATCCATACTGTGAGATAATCAAATAAGCAGATCATAGGGTTGGGACCTTTTAGGAAAATTACATGTTTAACTCTATCTTCATTTATGGAAGGACATGGTATACCAGAATTAAAAACATCTCCCATAAGTCATACTATTTAAATAAAGTTTAATAAGTTCTCTCTCAATTAAATTGACTAGACTTGAATCAAATTGATGTATATATCATTAGAGAAACTGTATTTTAATAATTTTATGTAAGTGCCTTTTTACTTACAGTGTAAAACTGTTTGGAGACTGCTCAATTCATTTTTAAAAGGCATGCTTTATATGCTTTAAAAGGGTGATTTAATTTATTTTCCATTCATAGCAGGGAGGCATATCCTACTTATTTCCTTTCTCCTTATAAATGTAAAACTCATCCAAGTATGTTTTGTTTTACAAGTCATAGGCTTATTTTGTGATGATAAAGAAGAGTTCATCTCTGAAACATGTTTGGAATTGTGGGGAGCCCAGAATTTTAGATTATCAATTTTTAGGACACTTAAAGTCAGGAATGTTCTTTCTCCTACTTTGCTTCACAGTGATGTTTGTTTTGTTTTGGTTTTAAAAACAGTCTAGTTTCTGAATTCTTAAAAAGGGAGAGAGAAGGAGTTGGCAGTTTTAAATGTACCTTTGAGAGAGCTCTCACTGGGTTACTCTTTAAAAACAACCATCCTGGTTGATGAATATGTAATGGGAACTGTCAGTTCTAGAGCTGAGTGGAAGGCAATTCCGGAAAGCCCCTGGATGCTGGAAGATGAGAGTGTTGGTAACAAGTGTCATGGGAGTTTGTACCTGAGGTGATCATTCTAAGAATGTTAGAACTAAGTGGATTTCTCAAATTCACTTGCCCAGTGACCCTAGCCTTGAGCAGATACTCAGAAACCAGCTTACTTATCATTTGCTGCAAACATGCCATTTTCTCTCTAATCACACCACTCTGTGCCATATCTCATGCTTCTCTTTATTCTCTCCCTCCTATCCCTTCTTTGGGTTTTTTTTTTCTTATTTACCTTCTCCTTAATTTTTATTTTTTTTTTCTCTTAGTTCTCTTCATTTTACCTTTTGTTTTTGCAGTACAGTTACTCTGTACATCTTTTTCATCTTAAAATCTTGACACTCTAGAACTCCTATGCTTCAGTTTATGATTTTGAAGAGAGCATTTTGCCATAAATTTCTGTTAGATGTTTTCTCTTACACTGATTCAAAGAAATAAGTATAGTGGAAGAGGGGGGTGGGGGGAATTAATTCATTTCAGGCACCATTTATAATTCAACAGAGGGAAACTAAAAGTTTGGGAGGAGGGGGATTCCAAAAAGTGACTGAGTGTCTTTCTAGTTCATTGTTCTGGTAAACTGTATGCATTCTTCTTTGTAGAGAATATCTTCATTTATTGAAGGACATGGTATACTAGAATTAAAAACATCTCCCATAAATCATACTATTTAAATAAAGTTTAATAAGTTCTCTTATTAAAGAGAACACAGATTGCTTTTTAGGGTAGGTCACCAGGCCTAGGGCTATAGGGGAAATGCTAAGAAATACTGTGTGTATTTCTAATGCAAAGAACTGTTGGTGTTCCCCCGGGAGATCCTTTGGATTCTCCCTGCGCTATCTAAATAGAAAGAAGAGGAAGAAAAGTGTTCTCCATCAATACAAAGCCCCAGGACCTTATCTAGAGTCTATTGTGTTTGGGGATTTGGAGGTAACTAAAACCAAAAGTGTTCCAGGGTTTGGATTTGCTAATATTAACTGCTGGTTGGCTTTGACGTTAGGATCCTTATTCAAAAGTGGCTAACTCTGCTGTTAAGGTCAGAGTAGAGATTTGTCGGTATAAGAAAGAAGAATCCCTTTTCGATTACCTCAACGAAGTCGAATACTTGTCTGGGAAAATGCTTGTGTTTTAAGGCCACTTGTTAATATTCTATTGCCACAGTGACATCTGTTGGTAAGTGACTACTTCATGCTCTTCTCAAGGATTTTTGTTTTGAGACATACACCTTAAGCCGAGCTGCAGGAAGTAGCTAAAGACAAAGGGATATCTTTGCCCCTTATAAAATCCTTACTCCTCTTTTCCCTTTCCCAGGATACCCCCTTTCATGGTTTGATTATTCTTTTGATCACTCCTTCTATTCACTCCTACAATGACTCAGCAAATATTTTAAGCACCTACTGTGTGCCAGACACTATTCTAGATGCTGGGGATATAAGGGGGAAAAAGGACAAAAATCCCTGCCTTATGTTCTAGTAGAGTAAGAGAATTAAAATTAGGAGGCAAACAAGTGAATTATGTAGTATATTATGTGATGTTCCATGTTACAAAGAAAGTAAGAGACAGGGAATGAGGAGTGCTAGCAGTGGGTGGGATTGCCACTTTATTAAAAAGAGTGCCGAAGTCTGGAACAAAGCCCTAGGGAAGGGGCAAGGCAGGGGGGGATATGCAGAGACCCTGTGGAGGGAACATGGCAGCATGTTAAAGGGTAGCAAGAAGGCCAGTGTGGACACAGCCCAGTGAGCAGGTGGGGAAAGGCAGAGGTGATCAGAGAGGTCAGGGACTGTGGACAGATGAAAGAAGGTCATTGGGCCTGTGCAGAGACTGTGCTTTAATCTCAGTGAAATGGAAACTTTCAATGTAGTTTAACATATAAAATTTAAATGATGGGCACCTTTTATTTTTCTATAGAAGTGTCACATGTATCAACTAAAATGCTGCTAAAATAGGAATTAAATTATCCTCAAGAGTGACTGTTATTTCTTGTCAAGTGTCTGGTCTTCATGCCAGTTGGGGGTGGGGAGCGGTATGACAGGAGACAAGCTCTAGTCTTCAGCTTCCCACCAATTGCTTATATTATGTGCCTCTGATTTCTCAGCTGTAAAATGTGAACAGTAGACCTGAGGAGTTGTTCTCAGACAGAACAGTTGTTTTCAGTTCTCCGTGGAGCACTGGGGATTTCTGAAGGCCCTTTTGTTTTTATTTTCTGTTTTTAAACTTTCATGCAAGCTTCACTTAGAAGAAATTTGTCCCTTAGCTTAAAAAATAATCCTGGAATTGGTTATCCCTTAGGTTTTCCATCAGGAATTTGCAGTCTCATAGACTCTTAAGTGACAAAGGGAGGAACGAAATCCCTTTAGAACCCCTTATTACTAATGCCTCTTGGTGGTAGTGGAATTAGAAGGTAATTTGTCAATAGTCAGATAAGACAATTGAATTCTGTCTTTCAAGGTTGGTGAGTTGGCTTCTTTCATTGTGCAGACTTTAGCTAAGTGAAAAATAAAATAAGTGAATGTTTCAATAGGTACTTCCTGGCACAAAAAAGAAGCTGGCAATTGTGAACAATAATGATTGATGTGTCAAGAAGGACATGAGGCTATTCAATTTTAAAAATAATGACGTGAGTGTTTGTCATTATATGTGTTATATATACTGAAAAGTAGTCATGTCTTTCTAATACAGAAGTATAATTGGAAGATAAATGGGATGTTTTTGGTACTTCTGGTTAAGGATATGTTTTAGTTAGTTTTGTTTTCTGGGTGAGGAAATGGGAGAAATTTTCTTCTTTAAGATACTGACTATCTTCTTCTTTTCCAAACCAGAATCTCAGTCTGCTGTTCTGGAAACTCCAAAAAAATGTTCAGATGCTGTTCAGCGGGTAAGAAGAGCTTATTAGGATGTCGAATCCTACTCTCTTTCTTTCTCACTTTCTCTCTTACTTGTCTTAAAATTATGACCGACTCTGATTTATTTTTTCATCTGCCAGCTAGCTTAGGTCGCCCTTATTTCTCCAAGCCTTTAGGGGAATCCAGTCATGTGGAAGGGGATGTTTTCTTCCATTTAGGCTTTGCAAAGAAAATCAACCTTGAAGTGGAACTGAGTACAAGCTTTTTAGAGGGTGCATCATTCTATATCTGGCCAAAGAGTTGGGCCTGACAGCAGCTGGTTCCAGCAGGAAATGGCGGCCATTCCAGATGTCACGTGGAGATGTGCCTGGCTGAACTACCAGTCACATGGATACGAGTTTAAAAAAAAAATGCCACAGCTTTTCTAAAATCAAATCATATTCTTAAGTTGCTTTGGTGGATGAAACACTAGTGTCTGTTTAATTTCCACAGAAACCTTTATATGGTTACTAAAAAAGCCAAATTTTATGTGTTTTTTCTTATGTCAAAATACTAGTAAAGAAAAAAGACTGCAAGAAAGGAAAAACTTATGGAGTAGTAATTGTGGATAGCAGTTGTTCTTTTGGATACAAAACCATTTTTTTTAAATGTATTTATACTTTCTCCCGACAAATCTTTAGAAAATCGCTTAGTATTAGAAACTCTCAGTAAGAAGAGTCTGTCCTCCAGTGTGGTCTAGTAGAAGAAAAGACTCTCATCAGGTTCTAGGCCCAGCTCAGTTTCTGGTTAGTATGTAACAACATACTAAGCTATCTGGGACATAGTATTTTTCTCTGTAAAATTAAAGAATTTGATGGTTTTTTGAGAACTTTCCCAAGTTAAAAAATGGCTTCCCCTTTAAAAAGCGTCAGTCCTGCAGTGTACATGAAAAGTTGTGCTCCCCCTGGAGGAGAAGTGAGGGTATAACATTGGTCAAGAACTTTATTTTAAAACTTACTCATACTTAAGAAAAATACAGCTATAAAGTTATTACAATATTACTGACACCTACACTATACTTTTCATCCCTATGACTTATTTATTTTATTACTGGAAGTTTGTACCTCTTAATCCCCTTCACCTATCTTACCTATCTGAAACTAAGATGTCAACTATACTTCAATTAAAAAAATTAATAATTGGGGTGTCTGGGTGGCTCAGTTGGTTAAGCATCTGACTCTTGATTTCAGCTCAGGTCATGATCTCAGAGTCCTGAAATTAAGGTGGGGCTTGGAGCCTGCTTAAGACTCTCTCTCTCTCCCTCTGTGCCGTCCCACCCTGTGTGCGCTCTCTCTCTCAATTAAAATAATAATAATAATTCAAAAATGTAGATACATTGGCCGTTATTTTAACATTAAGGACACTCTTAAGGGTAGTGTCATAAAACATGTTCTCCTAGTTTTTTGTCAGAGCAGAGACCTACATGAGGCCAGGGCACTTGGAGATGGGGAAATGGTTGGTGTTCTCAGGTGATGGTTATTTAATTAACTGTGTAATGATTAGCCAGCAGTATTGAGATGAAGAAAGATAAAAAGAGGTAAAGTGAAATAAATTCAGAAATAATTAAGAAAAACAGTGCCCTCAAAATATCCTCTCATTTTTTTACAGGCTTTTTTTTTTGAGGCATGATTAAGTTGTGATCTGAGATAATATATTAGATTTTTCTAAATTCTTATTTCCAGGGCATATGTTACTGAATTTTTGTTATATATGATAATGCCAAAGAAAGCCTCAACAAAACATAATCTGTACTATCAAAAATGATAAACATGTGCAACATTGCTCTATATATTAAGACTCAAGATATCCATGTGTGTACAATTACAGTGATTTTTCTATTTCTCTTGAACTGTGAACCATGGTAAAATATATTATAATAAGCAGAAAACCTGATGCACTGGGTGATTTACAAATGCTTGATGTTACAGCTTTGGAAACTCAAGGGTGAATTAGATTGGTTTAAATTTCACATCTTCTTTCCTTGTTGCCAGTGAACTCTCTAGAAGACAGAAAATACAATTAATTGAGAGGAAACAATATTTGGAAGCAATTGAGGTTAAGTCCTCAACAGTGACATCGCTTACTTTCTTTGTCATAAGTTTACTTATGGATTGGTTCTTTTCTTAGATATGTGTATGTTTCATAAGTGCTTAAAGTAACTGGCCATCAAAGGGATACAGGAAACTAGAATTAATTACCAATCTGCTGTGCACGTACTCTTTTACTGTATTATCTTATGCAATTCTTACAATAGTCTTTTAAAGTAACTATTATAATTCATATTTAACTGATACAGAAAAAGATGTTTATAGTAGTTCACTTGCTTACAGTCACAAAATTAAGAAAGGGTTAGGAGCCAGGATTTGAATATAGGTCTCTTTGATTTTATACCTCATATTCGTTACACTATGATAAAATATACTTTTACGTGAGGAATTGCCCTATGGCTATTGCCAAAATCATTAGATTGGTGGATGAGAAGTTTCTTTTCAAAGTTATTCTATTGTATTTAAACTCTATCATTTGTAAGGGTCAGATGTCAAGGTATGTTTCAGAGAGACTCATTAGCTTACCTGTAAATTTTTAAGTTTTAGTATAACTTTGGTATGCTAAACTGTGCCAATTTTGCTAACTTCAGTGTTTCACTGCTCTTTAAAAAGAAAAAAAAACCTTACAATTTTCATGTAAAGCACCTTGCTTTTTTCTTCTTAGTCACTAGATGGCAGTTCTGTATCTCTATAAATTACCACTACGGAAGGAAATGCGAGGTTTTAAGCCAGATTCTTCTGTATGAATGATGAACAGAAGAGGGTTTCTTGTCCATCGCAGGCTGCCTGCATTATTCTGTGGGGGTAAAGCGAGATCTCTAGGACTGCTTAGTCAGAGGCATGGAGCAGGGTTGGAAAGCGCCCTCTAAGTTTCTCTTCAGATGTGAGTTCAGGCACCTGTTCTCTCAATCTGAGCATACTGGAATTTATTGAATGAGTTTTGACTTTTACTCTCTCCCTGTAGTTAATAATTCCGAGAGCTCCATATCCCTAGAAAGAAACCCATGACTCATAAGGCCTTTTCTCAACTAAAAGGAGGTAAAGGCTGTGGTGTTGCCAGAGAATCTGATGCTTAAAGCAAATACAGCTGACATTCAAGCAAAAAGAAAGAGCTATGGCTTTCTCCCTGAGGGCTTTTATTGATGGCCCTATGGAATTAGAAGGTTTTCAGATAAAACTATATTATTTAGGACCTCATTTATTGATTATTTACTTTCAAGTGATACACTCTGAAAATCTGCTATGTCGAAAGGATTATTTCAAAGAACTATAATAGGACTCTCTTTCAATTCTATTTTATATTTTTTGGTATTTGAGATACTGAACTGTAAACCTTTCATATTCTGCAATATATAATTATCTTTAAAAATGTTTGTTCCTATGTTAAAGATTAATATACAATAGCAAAACGGTTACTGCCAAATTTTTAAGTTATTTTTTGCTTTTGAAATTATAGTTGACCCTTGAACTACACGGGTTTGAACTGTGCAGGTTCATTTATATGTGGATTTTGTTCCCAAAAATACAGTACTATAAATGTATTTTCTCTTCCTTATGATTTTCCTAATAATATTTTCTTTTTTCTAGCTTAGTTTATGGTAAGAATGCAGTATATAACGCATATGACATACAAAATTTGTGTTAATCAGCTGTTTATGTTATGGCTAAGGCTTCCAGTCTATAGGTAGTTAAGTTTAGGGGGAGTCAAAAGTAATACACGGATTTTTGACTTTGTGGGTGGTTGGTGCTTCTAACTCTCATGCTGGTCAAGAGTAAACTGTACATATAAAATTGTATTTTGAAGCATTTTCCTAAAACTCCTCGCACCTTTCTAATGCAAATGGACTAGATGAAAGGTACATAGAATAAAATTTGATCTTTTAAAAATTCAAGCTTTGGGTAAGAATTGATAATATCAGGCAAACGAAAGTAGTCTCTCTACACATTATGGTTTTTATTAATTGTGAATAGCCACATCTATTACAAAGTCCTGGATAATAAAAAGAAATTAAACAGTGTCAGGACTCTTACCCCATATGTTGGATTATTTATATGTAAATAAATTCTCAAAGGTCAGCAAAATGCTTATGACTTGAGATGACTGGCAAAATCTTATCTCAGTCCAATTTTAACCTCCTTTGAATACAAACTCTTCTCTTAGGATCCTGCTCTGATCAGCTCCTGGGTCCCCTTGATGCCTAATTTGATTGCAAACTTATTTGAGGAATTAAATATTCTTTCCCATTGGTTCTCCTTAAAGTGTCTGTTATAGTGCTCTTCATACAATAACCACTCAGTACAATTTATTATTAGTTTCAGAAACATCTTTATTTGGGGACAAATCAAGGAAACAGATGTGAGTAATTGCGAGGTAGCCTAGTTGATGGTGCTTGAGGGATTACTCACATGTGTCTTGCCATTGAAAAGTTTAGAGAATAAAAGAAGTATTGGTCAGATCAAAAGAAAGGTGTGGGATGACTATAATTCTAAAAGGTAATGATGAAGACTTACAAAAACAAGAAGCCACTTGAATTTTGTTGGAACATATCACACACATCAAAGGGTTGGAAAAACATTGTTTAATGTAAGTTCCTTCTAAACTCTATGGCAAAAAGCAGTATGAATTTCCATGGTTATTAAAAACCTACAAAATGATGATTTACAAGACAAGTAAACAACTAAAATATAAACCAGGGTAAGAAAAATAGGGGTTAAAGGAGAGAGGGAGAGAGATGGCCGAGGGAAGAAAACATGAGTCAGTCTAGTCATCCTTGAAGTTTACCTCAGACTGATCATTCTTAGGTGTTTCACAAACACTTCGACCCAGTGAGTCTAGGGAGGGGCAGAGTGAGAGGTGGTTGGGAAGGGTAGAGACGCAGGACACCCTGGTGGAGGCACTGACATTGAAAATGGGTAGCATTTGGGCAAGGTATTTACCAGAATATGTTAAGGGGAAGAAAGGATTTTTCTGGAAAATATATTTTCATTTTGTGGAAACCCCCAACTAGCTCAGAGAAAAATTTAGACATTTTAACTCCAGAAATAAAGAGAAAAGAGAAACTGTTCTGTTAATTTTAAGAATGAAAAGCAGTTAGCATCTGGAAAACAGTTAAAATTTGAGATGAGAATGTGAGGAAAGAATTAGATATTACACTTTGTTTTCACTTTTCTCTAGGGCAGTAGGGCTGGGAGGTGAAATGAAGTTATATCTTTGTTCTGTTGAGTGTGTCAGATGGTATAAAAGTCATTTGTGCCAGACAACACTGTTGATGTCCTAGAGAGAATGACAAATTGTCCAAGCAGCTGATCTGAAAGAATAGCTGAGCCGATAAAAGTTCTTAACTTATAATGGTTGCTTATCCTTTATTGGGCATCTGTTGAAGTACTATGTACAAGGTATTTGTGGTAGGTATTGAAGGAAATACAAATGGCTATAAGGTCCCAGGCTCTTCTGTATACAGGAAATGATTTGTAAGATGTAATGTGATTCTGCTGAGGTGTTTAATATAATGTATTGCAAAACTTAAAAAAAAGGAATATTGTTGAGAAATTGTAATTAAGGACAACTTCTTAGGAAGGGTGCAACTAGTGATCATTTTTGGACAGTTGGAGGGAAGGAGAGTGAGAATTTCAGACGAGAAAAGAGAATAAAGGCATAAGAGTGAAAGTGAATGTGGCATTTTGGCAGGGGGCTTGGGGGAGGACATGATAGGCACAGTAGTCCAGGTGACCAGTTGATGTTAAGAGGTGGCTCAGTTTACTCCTCCAGCAACCCAGCTTTGCCTTCCACCTCCTGGGCCTCTGCCCGTGGCCCAGTCTTATCTGGAGTGCTGGGATAGTCCCCAACAGGGCTCTGTACTTCCTCTCTTAATCCCCTCTAATCTTTCCTCCACAATGCCTTGAGTGATCTTTCTAAAATCCAAATTTACTTATGTCTGATATCTGCTAAGACTCATTTAATGACTGTTCCTAGCATTTGCGAAAAAATTCAGACTCCTGAGTTTGACATACAGGCTTTTCCTTGCCATCCTCCATCTTTAGCCTTACCACCAACTGTTTCCTATGTTTGGTTTGTTCCAGTCTTAAAAAAATGCCCTAGTTTTCTGAAAAATAACCTAATATTAGGATCCTTCATATCTGTCTTTTTATATGTTTCTTTGGTACTCCCCCCCCCCCTTTAAAATCTAGTTAATTCCTGTTTCTTAATCTAAACTCATGTTAAACTTTACTTCCACTTAGACACTTTCCCTGAGACTTCAATCTGGAGAGTCCTTTTGGCATCCCTACTCTGGGACCCCCTATACTTATTTTGCTTTTCTGTAATGGTTGAATTATGCATGTCTCATAGACAGTTGAGCTCCTTAAAACCAAGACTGTCCTTATTTTCTTTGTCCCTCCTGTATCTAACATAGCACCTGACATTTTTTAGGAACTCGGAAAATGTTTGATGAATGGCTAATTAGTAGGAGACCACACTGACTAGAGCAGAGGGTGCTTATTGGGGAGTGATAGAAAATTTGCCTCTATTCATACATGGTGATTGAGGATATGGACTTTGGACCAGTTTCCCTGGGCATAAATACCACTTATTCTTTTAACTGGCAAATCTGAGTACAGTATTTTACTTTCTGTGCCTTAGTTTCCTCATCTATAAAGTTTTATCATAAGGGGCTTTGTGAGATTTAAATGCATTAATTTAAGTGCGTTCGTTTAAAAGCATTAATTTATGTGCTCCTGGAACATAATAGGCCCTCAAAATGTTAGCTGTTATTATTATTGTTGTTATATCTGGTTTTGAAAGTTGCTTTCATAATTTAGTTGATCCTCATTATTCATAGATTCTGTATTTGCTGAATACATATCCACAATGTTTGTAGCCCTAAAATCAATACTCATAGGGCTTTCATGTTCATTTGTAGACATGCACAAAACAGGGAGCAATTTGAGTTGCCCTACATGCACTTTCCCAGCTGAGGTGGAACAAGGTGACACTCTGCCTTTTTGTTTCAGCTCATACTATAAACAAATATCCTTTTTGCAATCCGTTTAGTGCCATATTTTTTTTGCCTCTTTGTGCTTTTTGTTGGTCTCACTGCTTAAAATGGCCCCCTGGGCATAGTACTGCAGGGCTGTCTAGTGCTCCCACGCGCGGGAAGTGTGACGTGCCTCACCGAGACAATGCATGTATTAGATGTGCTTCATTCAGACAAGAGTTATAATGCTATTGTGTGGGTACAATGGCAATAAATCCATAATATATATTACAAGAGATGACTTTAAACAGAAATGTAGAGAAAACAAGGTTACGTAGCGATCAGTTGATGAAAATGTGGCCAAAGGCTTGTAGGAACCTAACTCTGTGTTTTCCTTAGGATCCATGGTTGAATGTTCACTAATTCATTATTCACTTTATAGAGTATAACAACTGTGAATAATGATAATTGACTGTATCTATGTAATCCTCACAGTATCCCTTTGCAGTAGGGCAGGGTACGTAGTAGGATGTCTACTTTTTACAAGCTATGAAAGACCTTATGAACCAAGTAGAGAATTTAAAATGTCTTATGCTTAGCATATGAACATAAGAGCCATAAGATTTTGAGCAAGAAAGCACACGAGTTGACGTACAATTACCTGGTATGATTACCTGGCAAGAGAATGTAGAATTAATAGGAGGAGGGTAAGTAGAGCCAGGAAGGAGGACCAGTTATTAAACTCTTCATGTATCCCCACTGTCAGGTAAGGAGGATCTGGACTAAGGTGCTATTCTGATAAAAGGGAAGGCAGCAGCCAAAGGTTGAAACAGTAGTTAGCCAAAGGTAACCATATCTAGCATATACATTGACTGTAGTTCTCAAAGTGTGGTCCTTGGGCCAGCAGCATTAGCATTACTTGGCAACTGGTCAGAAATGAAAATTCCCAGGCCCTGCTCCAGACCTACTGAATTGGAAACTCTGAGGGTAAGAACTAGCAATTTGTGTTTTAACAAGTCCTCTGTGTGATTCTGGTACACATTATGAGCCCAATGGATTAGAAAAAGTGATTGAAGGATATTACTACGCCTAGACGAACTGCAAGATGGGGAGTTAATATTTCTTTGGAAATCAGTGCATTTTAAATTTAAGGAAAATATAGTGTAATGAAAAAGCAATGATAGCTAAGCAGTCACAATATGGAAGTGAAGTATTGATGGGAGAGGAAAACTTGGAAATAATCGTATAGAGATCAAGACTACAGACGTAAAAATTGATGTTCTCTCCCAGCATATATAGAGAGGATAGTGGGCTAAGGACAAAGTCTTCGGAGTTACTGTAGATTTGGTACACTACGCCCCAAAAAAATCCAAAGGCGGGAACAGAGAAAAAGAAATGGGAAGGAGAGAGTAGAAAATTATAGACAATAAGAACAGGAGGGATTACTGGACAGCAATTGGGGGAGAACAGCAGGGTCGAAAGGCAGCCCTACCACTCTGGCTAACGTTTCTAATCCATCCCATTTGATTTCTTCCAAGCTTTGCTTTTTATGAAGTCTTTGATGTTGGAGATTAGTTGGGTGTTAAGGAAGGAAGGTGGTGAGGAGGTGGAAAACTGAGTTGCACTTTATAACCACAGAGCATTAATGAAAATGAAACTATAATAAAATAATGTTTTTCTTCCTTGTGCTGTTTGGGACTGTATTGCTTTAGAGTATGATCCAGAATGTTGCCACAACTCTAGCTCAAATAACTAGAGAGAAAATTAAGAGATGTAGGGGAACCAAAAAGGCAGGTTCTTTTTGCTGTTTCTTTCTCTTTTTCCTGACCCCCTTTCCCAAACATGTTTATTACTTCTACTTTGGTTATTCACTAATGATGTTGACGTTCCATTGATCAAATTGTTATCAACTATTGCAATAAAGAGATGTTAAAAGGAATACAGCCAATTATGAGTTCTAACTAATCCCTCTCCCTCACATTTCTCATCTATGCAATGAAGGGATTGGAAGAGATTGTCATCCATTCCAGTTTGACAGTAGCATAATTTCACTAGTTCATCTTTTCATTGTAAGGATTCCAGAGGTGCCATTTTAGCTCTCTGTGTGTGAAGCTCTTCTTTTCCATAATATGTTCTTCTTTAAGAAGACCTAGGTAAGTTATTTTCTACTTACCATATGTTCTGATATTCCCTCCTTTCTTGAAATTCCTTTTCAAACTGGAAATTGATGGTACTTTATTTTTGTCCATAATCTTATCTATTTAAAACCTGGATTTGCTTTCCTGTAGAATCATGTATAGCATATGTTGGCTTATTGTAAATCTGGAATGCCACTGGTTTGTTCAAAAACCTTAGAATGTTGTTTAGAATTTAGATCATGACAAATAGAGAATTTATATGCTTCTGGGAAGAGTAGGATTTATATTTTACAGATGTCCAGAGGTATCCTAACTTGGCAGTAACATGGCCTTAGAATTTAGCAGAACTTGAAAATCTGAATATGATAGAAAATAAACTACATATCTCATATTAACACTTACAAAATAAATTATCACAGTATTAACTTACCAATAGCTGTTTTTATATTCCAGGCTCTGAAAGTATCTTGCTTACATTATAAATATCATAAAGTTTCAAAGACAAAGCAAATTAACTTTTCAGCAAAAGCTTTACTTGAGTGTATCTTGGCTTCCTTTTTGACAGTTTTAGCCTTAATGTTACATTAATGTTTCTTTTTCTGGGAATCAGATAATCTTGTAATTGGAAAAAAATTTTGGTGAACATTTTATTTTTTAATGGAAACTTGTATTTTGTGATATGCAAGTGTTCAAACAATTTATAAGAACTAACCATCACCACCCACATATAAGATTATACAGGAATGGAAGAATTTTGGCTGGTGTATTGTATATAATTGTTCAGCCAAAGTGGATGGCAGACTTTACTACTTATAATGATTTAGGGGATTGAAGTAATATTTTAAAATACAAACAATCTCAACATTGGTAATATATAAGGTATATTAGATACTGTTTTGAATAACTAAAATAGATTTGTTATCTTTCTTCCATTTGTAGGGATGTATCCATTATTTTGATTCTGTGCAAAATTATAAAGATTACTTTTATTCTACTCTCCTTTTAAAAAACTTGTTTATTTTAACTTGTAATAGTGAGAACCATTAGCATTGGATAAACTGTCACACAATTACTGGAAATGCTGTCTTTTTGAAAAGTGTAGAAGTCTAAAGATAATAGAAAGTACGTTTTACCACTGTCAAATCCTTTGAGGATCTGATAGGCCTCTATCTAGTTATACCCCTAAAGAGATGGAAGATTAAGTACCAGGCACAGGACACAAGGAACAGGCTCTCAACTTGAGGGCCTTCCATGGACCACAGAGTGCCTGGCAGGCTCTTAGAGATTAAATCTGAGCTTTGTGGGTGGGCCCTGACAGGACTTTTGTTCAAATGGCCAGAGAATAGAGAGTATTTTTTTTTCTTGATAATAACTATTATTTACCATATAAATTTCTTTAATAATCTTTGAAAAAAATGAAAAATATACCCAAATAGAAACCAGCTCTTTACTGCTGATAGACAACATAGCCTTGGCTGAATAGCTCTATAGAACGTCTCAGCTGACGGAATTGGTACTCTCTGAGAGCCAGCCAGCCCTCTACTGATAGCCCTGGATAAGGAAGGTCAGATAAGATTCTTTGAAGACTCTCAGCTGAATTCAGAACCAAAAATCTTACATACATTTGGCTACTCTGTGAGAATAGATGGCTGACCTTATTTTATGGGTTAATCAGTTAATGTTTGAGATGAGCTTAATTGCTGTTTCCTGGAATGGAGAAGGAGGATTGTAACACTGAGGGCTGGGATTTTGAAGGTAAAGATCGGGTCATAGAGGGGAATCAGGATTTCAGGAAATTGTTTTTTTGTTCTCTCTACATTGGGATTAATGTAAGAAGCACACAGTCTCTCACTCCAACTTTTTTCCATGTCCTCTATCTGTAATAATTATCTCTACACAACAATTCTCTGCACAAATGTCAGCCTTTTGTCTTTGCAGTCTGTTTACTCTCTGTAAATTCATTGACTTTGCCACCTTCCTGGCACCACAAGCCTAGCATCGCCATATTTACTGCAAAGTCAGTTTTGGAGTTTTGTTCTCTTGTCTGTTTCCTCTGCCGCTTCCCTGTTCTAGTTCTGATTGTATCTGACATTTGAAGACCTGTGAAGCTTATGAAGTGTGTCACTCCCTTATTTTCTCATCTTTTTCTTATCTGAGTGCCCTCAATGATCACTTTGTTTAAAAAATAAGTAAAATACATAACAGAACAATATAGTCTAATAAAATTGACCACTTGCAAAATTAGGTCCAACCCCAAATCTATCCCCCCTTAACTTGGACCATCTGTTATTATCTCCCAAGCTTTAGTTTTGGCAGTATCAGTTTATCAAGTTTGTGGATGTTTTAAGCCACATGATACAAATACAGTGTAAGGTGAAATTGCTAATCTTGCAGAAGGTGTAGAATTTCCTGAAGTCAGGGAAGGTGATGGAGAACCTGAATCACATGAAGTGATTGATTCATGAGTACCTGACAGAGTTAGATAATTTGGTAAGGATGGTAATTGACATATATGTTTGAAAAGATTAATTTGCTTATCAGAGGATTGTCAGAGGTCACTGGGGAAAAGGATGAATTTCTCCAATGCTATAAAAAAATGACCATCTTTTCATAAAAGATGTCATATATCATGGTATTATATATATGTGTCAGAAAGTTTGTGCTGTAGAAAATGAACACTTGAATCATTTTAATTCTGACAATTTGTTCATGCTTACCATTAGGAGAAAAAATTGTTTTAGAAATAAAGATATAGTTGCTTTCTTTTTTCTTTCTTTTTTTTTTAAATTTTATTTTATTGTGTTATGTTAGTCACCATACATGACATCATTAGTTTTCGATGTAGTGTTCCACGATTCATTGTTTGTGTATAACACCCAGTGCTCCATTCAATACGTGCCCTCCTTAATACCTATCACCAGGCTAACCCATCCCCCCACCCCCTCCCCTCTAAAACCCTGTTTGTTTCTCAGAGTCCATAGTCTCTCATGGTTTGTCTCCCCCTCTGATTTCTCCCCCTTCATTTTTCCCTTCTTACTATCTTTTTTTTTTTAAATATATAATGATTATTTGTTTCAGAGGTACAGATCTGTGATTCATCAGTCTTACACAATTCACAGTGCTCACTGTAGCACATACCCTCCCCAGTGTCCATCACCCAGCCACCCCATCCCTCCCACCCCCACCACTCCAGCAATCCTCAGTTTGTTTCCTGAGATTAAGAATTCCTCATATCAGTGAGATCATATGATACTTGTCTTTCTCTGATTGACTTATTTCGCTTAGTTGCTTTATTTTTTCTTTCTTTTTTTTTTTGGAAGAGAGGATCTTTTTTCCACAATTAAAAAAAACCACACTTTTATTTGCATTTATTTTATGCTGAATTTATTCCTAGGCTATAATTTTTTGTTTCTTCATTTTCTTCTGGGATATCTTTTTTTTTTTTTAATCCTGTACAATCTCCTCTTCTTTTAGAAACAATTTTTTTCTTTTTCAGTAAGGATCATCTCAATGTGGCAATGGGAGCTCATGTATGGGTTAATCTGACTGTGAGCTCTGTAAATCTGGCTGTATATGTCTGGGGGCTTTTGTTTACGTGGATGTGCTCTATGACCAGATAATCTACATCTAAACCCTTTTGTTCAGCATTACTGCCTGCATTTTTAATCATGTACAACAAAAATTCAGCATTCTTTTTGGGCCATTGACTCTGTGTCCAGCTCTATTCTTTGGCCTGGGCATACTTACCAACTGCACCATTGTAATTATGGGATGGCATCCATTGCTTCTATAAAGTGACATCTTTCAGATACTTAGTGGCTTTTCCCATATGCATACCCTGAGTGGTTTCACTAGTGTTCTTAAAGTGAACATGAAAATTTGAACCTCTTGATTTGCGTGATGTTGTTAGATTTTCTGGGTCAAGTGAATAGTGAACCATTTTTAGAGATTACTTCAGGCTGCTTACAGGAGGAGCCTTTTTTCCCCTCCATATTTTATTCTGAAATATTGGTACATGGTTATATCAGTCAGGCTTTATTGAGGAACCAGAAACCATAGTAGATATGTTAAACAGAAGGGTTTACTATATATATAAAGTTAACTTTTTCATAAAAAGGTTAGGAAGTTTGAAAGATCTACTTCTAGGCTGAAACTTTTCAAAGGGATCATATACAACTGGTATACCAGGGAAGCTAAAACTTTTGAGGCTACCATTGGAAACTGGAGAGTGGACAGTGGAATGTTGTTCCAGAGCAGCTTCCAGCTAGCAGATCTTGATTGCTAACAGAACAGTTAAGGACACTGGAGTATGGCTCCTATCTCATTCCACTTTCTAAATCTCTGTGCAAGTACATCTAATTGGATGAACATAACTGCAAGGGGGTCTGTAAATGTAGTTTTTCTTTCCACTTCTGCACATAGAAGGAGAGGGAGCTGGAGGTTGGGAGTCAATCCGCAGTAACTGCCAGATTGTCTTGATTCCATTTAAGAAGTCTTTTTCTGGTATATCATGTGTAATGGGATGCTCTTTTATCTTTTTTCTGCTGGCTGGTGTAAGTAATTAGAAAGGCTGAAAATCTCAGGAATCTTTCCAGTCACTGGTACTATGACTTTCTACGACCATTGGCTTTGAGTGCTGTGTTGGTCTAGTTGGCTTGTAAATGTGGGAGCATAAATCCATGTAGAAAGAAGTGTAATTGTTGCTCTTGTGCTAGGCTGTTATGATTTAGGATTAATTCCTCCTCTTATTTCTCTTCTTTCTCCTTCATGTCCTTTACTTTTATATTGCTTTCATTATATTCCTTCCCCAGATTAAGGAAGTTTTCAGATATGATTTCCTCAAATAAATTTCCTACCCCTTTTTTTCTCTCTTCATCTTTTGGCACTTCTATAATATGAATGTTACTACGTTTGATGGGGTCACTGAGTTCCCTACGTCTATTCTTGTATTCCATAATTCCTCTTTCTCTCTTTTATTCAGCTCCATTATTTTCCATTATTTTGTCTTCTATATCACTTATTCATTCCTCTGCTTCTTCCTCCTTGTGTTCATTGCATTCAGTCTCTTTGGAATCTCAGTTATTTCAGTTTTCATTTCTGACTGATTGTTTTTTAACTCTTTTATCTCTGTGGTAAGGGTTTCCCTGAAGTCTTCCACACTTTTCGCAAGCCCAGTGAGCATCCTTATGATTGTTGTTTAAAGCCTCCATGAGCCATATTACTTGTATCTGTTTCAGTTAGATCTCTGGCCATGACCTTATCTTGTTGTTTCATTTGGGATGAATTCCTCCATCTTGGCATTTTGTCTAAGTCTCTGTCTTCTTCTTTGTGTTAGAAAGTCCTATTATGTTTCCTGCTCCTGGGAATAATGGCCTTATGAAGAAGAGGTCATATAGTGCTTTCATTATATTCAAATCTATGATGAAAAAGAGCTGACCTCAGTAATAACATTTAAGAAATGAGTTTAGAAAATTCTTCCAGAATTTACTTCTTGTGTGCCTTTCATCACCTAATCTTTTTACTTTTAAGGTTATGCTGGAGAAATGAAAGTAATCTTACATTTTACTAATCCAGGGTAAGAAAGAGGTACTGAATAATTATGTGTTGTATTGGGATTAATTTGGGAGCTAGTCTTTTGGCTTTTGGTTTGTTCTTATAATCACTAGCATCATAATTGGAGAGTGGAATGCAGTACAGTAGTCAAAAAAGATACTATTAATATAGTTATTTTTTTTAACCATGGAGCATTTAGAAAATATATGGCGTGATTTCTCAAACTATGCATTGTAATACTTTAGTCTTTTGTGTAGACATTGATGAAAAATAGCAACAAAGTATCTAAATATATATAGGAATATCTATATTTACAAATAAATAAAAGGTGCCTCTCAAATTTTTGCCTGTTTAAAGTGAATTACATTCTTTTATTAGTTGAAAAGCAAATTAATTTCCTTTTCAGTTTTCTTCCATAGTAAGGGCCATGTGGCATTATATGACAATAGGGAAATAAAGCACCTTGTGTAAGGACCATGACTCTGAAGTTAAAGGTTCTCCTTAGTCCTCAACAAGCATCATAATTGATCTAAAGCAAGTTAAATGTTGTAGTAAGAGATAGGGTTTCCAGGGAAGAAGTAACAGGGGTTAGTATTAAGACTATTAAGTTTATACATTCTTTACTCCCCATGGGAGGGAGGGGGACCTAGCTCTGAAGATTTTTAACAACTATACACATAGCACCAAAAATGCTTCATTTATAGTAAATATTGTAAATACATTTACAGAAAGAACATTTCTGTCCTGTTCACCTGCAGTTTTTCCATTGCAGATGGGTTAGGTATTTGTTTTGAATTTAATAAAGGGGAAATAAAAAGTTTATTTTTTATTTTGTGGAGAGTTTTCTTGGATCCAGAGTTTAGCCTTGGGCAAGCAGGATATGAGTTTGGTTTTACACTGAACAGAATCTTGGTATTATCTCTTAATTATTCTTCCATTATTTGTAAAGAGCAGGTCTGGAGTGGCAGCTTCAGGCTCCCATGTGGGAAAGGTAATAGATGTGTGTGTCTGTGGACTATGGCTCATTATGGAGGCCTCTATTGGAATCATCTATGGAAAGCCCTGGAACACTCTGGAGAAACAGCTCTCAGTAGGAGAACTCTCCCACATTCTCTTTGCCTTGTATTCCAGCCTCGAATGAGCAAATCCATGTCTGCCTGAGCAGTTGTCCAACGTTGCAGCTTCACACAGCTGGGGTTTGTCCTCCCATCTCTTTTACCTTCTCCTATTCCTTTTTTCCCTGCTTTTATCTTTACCCATGACTTGTTCTTCTCTTTTCATTTTGTCATCTGTTATTCATATTTAATTTACCCATAGGACTTTCCCCTTTTTTCACCCCAAAGCGTTTTCTTTTTCTTTAAGGATTTCTGGTTGATTCTATGCCTTGGGAATGGAAGACACCATTTAGAGGTGAGGGTGACCCCTACATTGGCCCAGTTGTTATCAGAAGTCTTTATAAATTGTGCCCAGTCATAGATATCACTTTCTGAAATGCCTTCGGTAAGAGATTAAAATTACAGTAAAACATGATGGAAGTGAAATGATACATGTGCATACAGATGTCAAAGCTATTTCAAATAATCTTATTGGAGACTCTTTCAGTGACTACCTTTAAAATGTAGTGATAACTTTTAAAACTGAGGATTTAAAATGTCTTTAGGGACTATCTTAAGAGCAAGTGTTATTGGGCAGGTATGAGAGGAGGCTGTCTTGGAAATAAATTGGTTTGTCACTCAGGATTTTTCCCCCTATTCTCAGTGACCTACTTGTCTTCAGTGATATCATTTAAAGAATAGACAAACAAGGGCCTTTGGCCTTTATGGTAATGTGTGTGAACCCCTTTGAAGTCCAAGGGTGGAAAAGAGGGGATACATGGAAATACTAATAGCGTCTTTCTATTGAGGGATCTTTCTGGAAGTATTACAACAAACAAATGTATTTTGCAAGTTTTAAAATTATTTTATTATTTTAATATTTTTTTGATCCTTATTTTCTGTTTAACTATGTTTAACTTTGTTGCCCCTCAGGAAGTTTTTGACATGAAGTCTGAAGGACAGGCAACTGTAATTCAGCAGCTGGAACAGACCATTGAGGATCTGAGGACCAAAATAGCTGAGCTGGAGAAGCAGTATCCTGCCCTGGATGTGGAGGTGGCCAGTGGCCGTCATGGGGCTCACAATGGAGTGGCACCGTTAGAAGGTGTCTGTCTTGAAGCTCTCAGGTTAGGAGAAAAGGATGTACATCATCAAAGGATTTTACAGGCAAAGTCAATCCAGACGTCCCCGACGGAAGAGGGTGGGATACCGACACTTCCTTCTGTTAATGCACTACCAGAGTGTCCTCCCTGCCCACCTGGGCCCGAAAGTGGAGACTCAGCTATGCTCTCCTCACCTTCTGGACCTCAGACAAAATTCTGCTCAGAGATTTCTTTGATTGTGTCTCCAAGGCGAATATCAGTACAGCTCGACACACATCAGCCCACTTTGCCTCCAGCACCTCCATCCCTTCCGAGGTCTGACAGTCAAAGACAGGCCGGGTCACAACCTTCCCATCCTTCTCTTCATACTGAGTCTGAAACCAGCCATCAATACTCTGTTTTCTCTTCCTCTGACAACAGCCATAGCATCCAACCCTTCCCATCTCTACCTTGCACAGAGTCTTCCAGCTCCATGGCTGGTGTGGGCGTGGTGGTCCCCCCACCTCCCCCTCTCCCTGGCACAGCAGGGCCTGCTCTGCCCAGTACAGCCATCCCCCCACCTCCTCCTCTGCCTGGTACAGAAATGCTA
>NC_058408.1:59644531-59738766 GCF_002201575.2 Neomonachus schauinslandi
AATCAAATTAGACTATCTAGGTAAAGGCTCTTTAAGCATAACCTACATAAACATAACCTACATAGCAGGGCCAGGACTAGGGTGAAGCAAGTGAGTTGCCCAGGTGCAAAGTTTAAGGAGGCGCTCACTCTCAGGGTTGTGCCAATGCAGGGTGTGAAGGCTGCCTTCAATTTTCCACCCTTAACTGTTGTCACAGGCAACTCAGCTGTGACCAAAGGGTTAAAATCAGAGTGAATGACTGACATTAAGTAGATTCAATACTATTCTTTCTCCCAGGGGAGATGCACTTTAACAGAGACAGGAGTTTAGGGATTAAAGGAAAAGAAATAAAGTTCCTAGCTGGTGAAAGACCCCTCAAAATTTTGCAATAGATTTATGGCGACCTACTCTACCCAGGAATGAGGCTGGTCCTGGGTTTCAAGGACACTGACTTAAGAGTACCAGCAGGGAGGAAGCTTGTTCATTTAAAAAGAATTTGCATCGACTGAGCTCCTTCTCAGAACAATCTTTCCACTTGGGTCCTCAAAGAAAAGAATTTAGAAGAATTTTACTATATTTAATTCAGAACCCACATTAAAAACAAACAAGCAAAACCCACACATAATTAGAGCAGGAAGCCCTCTTTCTGCCTTATACTAGAAACTGTTATGCTTCACAAGCAGATTGAAGGAAAATTTCTCCCTGCCTCAACATAACATAAGACAAAGATTACTACATAGTGACAAAGCTAAATCATTGCAGGAGGATAGAGTTCCTTGCTCACTAATGATTATCATCTGCCAAGAACTAGCATGCTATTAATACTTGCAAAGTTCTCTGGACTAGAAATCCATTACTAGCAAAAGTACAAGTCCATTTTTATTCTAGGTAATTAATCTAATTTGACTTTCTCCTGATTGCTGCTTAGCAGAAATGGATGCTGACTCCCTTCTCTGTAAAGAACAAGCAGATCTTTAGAACAAGTAGATCTTAAAGCATAGTTCTCTCTCTCTATCATACACTCTCTATGTTCTGAATTCTCCAAGTGCAGAAACTTGTCCAGGACTATGATTATTAGCAGAAAAGATACCCAGTACCTGATGGCTGTAATGTAAGAAAGGAGGTGGGCCTGGGGAAAAGGGCTGAGGAGAGACCTATGAACTAGACTCCCAACCCCAAATGAAAACAAAAAGTAAACCCCACACATTCATGGTGATTTTCCAGAGAATATAGAACTGGGGCCCATCAGCCTTCAACCTTCATATGTTGCTTCCTTCAAAGAGAGCTGAAAAAGCATTTATCTCACAATAAATAAGATGGCTCTTAAAGAAGGAAGTTCAAAAGGGTTGATTTCAGTGCTTTATTCAACCTCTAAAGATGCCTCAGGCAAAAAAACTACATGTTTGAAAATGCTTTCCAGGTTCCAGTCAGCCCACTCTTCTACTGAAAGTGAATTTAAACTGGAAAAATCAGAGACTGCAGAAAACTGAGGGAAGGGTTTAATACACATCTGTTACCAAAGCAATCAGTGGAGAATTCTGGAAATATATGTGACATATATTATAGATATTTCTGGATTACATTGATTTTACTCTCTAGTCTGATTATTTGATCCTACTTTTGGGTCTGATTATATTTTTCTATTCTGAAGTTAAGTTGTTCTAAGCTATACATGTCAATTTAAAGAAAAATGAGAAAGTAGAGGTAAGTGGAAAATAAAATCACTGAGAAACCTCCCACCCAAAGATAGCCTCTGCTAAAATGAACACTTTTTATATAAATATTTCCTTCCAGACTTTTATGCATACTTATATATACACACGCTTATGTTAAAAAATTTTTTAACTTGTGTTTTCACTTTCATGAGCATCTTTCCATGTAAATAAGCTTTAATATATTATTCTTATTCACTGCATTATGTTGCACTGTGTATCAACCAATGATTGACAGGTGTAGGGGTATTAATATCTCAGCTGTTTCACTTCAAGGCAATGATTCTGAGGTTGTGTTTTGTACTGTTTGTTTTTTGTTTTTTGGGTTTTTTTTTTGGTGTTGTCCCACTGGATTTAGAACCATTTGCTCACTGTGGTTGCTGGTTTAAAATGCATGCTTTATCGACTGCCTTGCCTTCCCTGGTCACTTCTATCACTCTCCTGTGTTCCTTGCACTTTCCAATACACTGCTTGCACTTGAATCCTTGGCTCAGTGTCTGCTTCTGGGATTGCCCAAACTGAGACACCTGTTACAGTCTCTTCACCAGCAGAGATTCTGAAAGCATGGCCTCTGTGTTGCTGCAGAGGTAATATGGGAATTCTTCAAGTCAGCAAACAGGAACACTCTTCTTACTTCACATCAATATAACATTTGGTGCATTCACAGAAAAGCAGAGCACTTAACACCATATTTATTTGTCATATGGAAAAACTGTAGGCTCTGAGGTTAAGCAAATATTGTACAAGGTCATGCAGCTAGTTGGAAGAAGAGCCAGTACCAGATCTGTTTGTTTGTTTGTTTGTTTTCTAGAAAATTGTATCTTTACTAAGTAGCAGTTATGTGTCAAAAGTGAGGTTGACTTGGGACAAATACGAATTACTTTTAGGAAACCTAACCCTTGAAATACGGTCTATTCAGAGTATTTTAAAAGCATAGTTATTTGCTTACTAAGTATGTTTCATTCCTGGCTCTAATCTCTATTTTTCATCCTCTTTCTGTCACTTCTATAGTACCGGTTTCACTTCCTTTGTCACCTGAGGGTGAACTGTCTCTACCAGGCACTCTACGGGGTCATAAACTCACAAGTGCCATTTAGCTGAACCTTAGTAGGTTGGACTCACGGGGGAGACTGATGTACATAAATAGTTATAGTTCAAGGCAGTGTGTGGTAAGCACTCTAAGAGAGGTGGAAAGTCCTCTGGGAGGACAGAGGAAGGAAAGATAAATTCTGGCAGAGGGGAGCAGAGAAGGCTTGATGGAACAGGTGGCCTTTAAGCTGGATCTGGAAGGATGGGTAGGATTTCAACAGGCGGATGTCAGGGTAGGGAGGGGTGAGGAGAAAGGAGCAGCATGAGCAAAGAAAAATGCAATACGGGTTCAGAGAATGTCGAGTGGAGTGGGGTAACGGGGTAATGTTAGAGATGGAAGAGATGTGTTTAACATTATGTGGCGAAGACCTCTCCCTTCAATGCCTGGGAGTTACCGTTTTATTTGGTGAGCAACAGATCTGTGAGCAGGGAAGTGTCATAATTAAATCTATATTTCAAGGATATTTGTCTGAAGACACAGTTTTTTATTAGACGTGATTAATTGTGTTGTACTCAGTCTTCTTTTACTATAGAATAAAATTCACATAGAATAATATCAGAGTCCTTTACCATGATTCTGACACTGTATAGTATCTGGCCTTTGCCTGCTTTTCCACCTCAAATTGTTCCACTGACATTTGCACACTAAGCTCTGAGCACATTTGCTTCTAGAAGTTCCTAGAAAACACCTGCTTCTGTTTGTCCCTGGCCCAGGGATTCTGCATTGTTTCATTTCCCCACCTTTATTGAGACATAACTGACATACATCATTGTATAAATGTAAGGCATCCAGGATAATGGTTTGACTTATGCATATTGAGAAGTGGCTACCCCAATAACTTTAGTGAGAATCCATCATCTCATGTAGATACAATAAAAAGAGAAAGAAAAGAAAGAAGATTTCTCAAAGAAAATCTCCTTGTCCGCCCAATCTAAAACAACATTCATGCGATTTTCTACATAGAAGCTAACAAAATTATTTATGATTTATTTGTTTAATTTTTCACTCTCTGCCACTGTAAGTGGCTCATGAGGGCATGGATCATCCAGTCATGGTCTTCGGGGTACCCCTAGAGCTCGGCAGAGTGACTAAAACATGCAAGAAGCTAAAAAAATATTTGCTGAATGAATAAATTGAACGAAGTAGGATTAATATTGTTAGAAAACTGGAAAGACATTACATTGCTTAGAGATATACCTAAATAAGATATTCAGCCTCAGATTATGGAGGTTTGTATCGAGGACTCCGGAACATTCTGGTTCAAGTGTGTAGAATATCTTACAACTTTGGCCCTCCTTACTCATGTTAGCCAATATGTCGTTTCTAGGTGGAATTTCCTTTCAATACATTTGTTCCTTCTTCCCCACATTTCCCACCTCCAACATTTTCTGGCCATTATTTCAACTAAGTGCTAGGCTTGGTAATTTTCCTAATGATCTGGAAATGGATTGTTCTTTTGCAGATGGCCATGGATTGAGTTGCCCAAGACCTGGTCATAAGTCATGACTTGCTGAAAAGAAAGGGAGTTTTTTGAAGTGGAAGGGGCCTTTGGAGGTCATCCAGCAGCTTTTGAAACAGCTCCATACCTCATAGTAAATCAGGAAACCAGATTGCCAGGGAAGGTACTGGACCTACTAGTTTGGCTGCTGGAGCTGTTTATGATGCTTTTGATAGAAAATAAATGACTCTTAATTCTACCGCAAGATGAAGTTCATATTTGAAATGTTTGAATAGGTTTTTCAGACCATGGTTCTACAATTGGCTATAAAATTTTACAGTCTTGTTTCAAGGATATAAAAATCTGTGATTGGAGCCTCTACTCCAGGCTGCAACTGGAAGAATTATAAAGGCTGAGGTTACAGCAGAGAGACACTCCTTCCTGGCTTTGGAACAAAAGATGCATCGAACTAAAGAATCAATGTATAAAGGTGGATAGGACTGATTTGAGACTACTTCTAAAATTAAGTTTCACCTGGATGGTGAGTAAAAGAATACCAATTAACAAATTCTATGATTTCTAGAGTGAAATGCAATCAGAACTGTAAGACACAGTTTGTTCTTAAACTGAGTTCATGTGGAAAGAGATTATTCGTTTTAAAATTATTTTGACTGTGCTAATGGACACAATGAGATACCACCACAATAGTGGCCTTTTGGATATTTGGAAAGAAGCTCTACCATTGTTCATCATGTGGAACTTCTTTCTCTTCAAACATATGATTTCTTGCCATAGTTCCACGAACATAATACAATTCATCCTCACCACTTCAATGTTAGAACAAGCCAAAGAACCTATCTATATGAATTGTCCAGAGTTATGCAGAAGGTCAGCATCCATGGTTCTAAATGGAAGTTAAAAGTTCGCATTTCCTAGAGCTGTGCTATTAAAGTGGCTTCTCCTCTAGCTAAATATCATTTACCTGACATCTTTGAACACAGTCAAGAGCTGGAAACCAAGTCAAAATGATCTCTGGATAACAAAAACACATGGCACAAAATTCATGCACAAAATCTTCCATAATTTTTAGAAGACCGTCCTCCACCTCTACCATCTTCCCCACCAGCTTGTGTACTTTTATTTCATACTTAACTTTAAGAAGCTCTGTTATTTGGTTCACTGTTGCTAATAAGGCAAATTCACCATGGTTAAGTGTAAGGAATAAGAAACCACAGCATTGGGGTGTCTGGGTGACTCAGTTGGTTAAGTGCCTGACTCTTGGTTTCAGCTCGGGTCATGATCTCAGCGTCCTCGGATCGAGCCCTGTGTGGGGCTCTGTGCCCAGTGGGGAGTCTGCTTCCCCTCTCTCTCTCCCTCTGCCCCTCTCCCCACTTGTGCACGCTCTCTCTAAAATAAATAAATAAATCTTAAAAAAAAAAGAAGCCACAGCACTTTAGTGAGGAAAAAGCATAGTGTTCTTATGTGATTCAGCACACAGCATGCAGATGAGAAATCTCAGCCTCATAAAGATGACATGACTTAATTATAAAGCATTTGGAACAGTACATGGCACAGAGCAAGCACTCTATAGCTGCTTATTAAATTAATATAAATAAATGTGTATCTTAATAAAAAAATGAGGGCCTAGAGGACAACTGATGTTCTCTAGGATGAGTTTCATCACCTTTAGTACATCATGTTTAATAGTGCAGGAAAATAAACACCATTTTTTAAAAATATTTCCATCAGAAAAAAAAATTTAAACTAAAAAAAATAGCAGTTAAAATGGTACATTTTAATTATTTTCAAAACTCACATAGGTGGAACTCCAACATTGGACATCATCTGACAAATAGGGTTTCTTGAAGTCTTTCTATTCTTGATTTACTCCTTGATTTAATGCTTAACAAGGGGTCTATCAAAATTCTGAAATGTGACAGAAACTACTTTCTAGCAACAGCATTAGAGTTGGAGTCAATTTGTCACGTGAAAGGAAGAGCTCAGGGCAGAATGGGGACCAAGGTTCTGGCCCTAACAGGGATCTTGATCCTAAAGCACAACTCTGCCTACCATCATAGGCTTATGTGCCTTCAAACTGTTGTCACCTTTAGGCCCTCTCCTGCTTTCCACTGCAGAGACAAGTACTTTGAAGGCACAGGTCCTCTCCCTGCCCCTTTATACCCTGGTGCTTTGGGGAGAAATCTGCTCCCCCTGGCCCTTCACCTGGAATATCTCCATCCCACTCCTTGGATTCCTGATGGAATTCTAGGTTTTCATCAAGACCCATCTCAAATGCTACCTCCTCTGTGACCCTTCTCCTCCTCGAGTGCTCCACATGCACCACAGGACGTGGTGGGAGGTTTCTTTGTGCCCCACCATCACTCGGCTCCTACCTCCACTGTGACATGTGTCTTAGTGTCCTCCACAGGGAAGCAGCAAAGCATGGTGGCCATGAGCTCAGGTCTGGAACCTGCACACATAGAGGCCTGAGCCCTGTTTCCACTAGTTGTATGTTGACAGACCTTGGACATGTCCTCCTTGCTGAGTCTCAGTATCCCGATTTGAAAACCCAGCATAGATACACTACTTAGTTCATAGGATTGAGTGAGGATTACATGAGATAACGAACAAAAAATCAACCACATGTCACGTGGACAGTTCTCAGTGAGTGTCGGTTAGCCCTGTTACTATTACGAACTTAAGTCAAGTATGTGTCTTTTTTCACTAGATTGTAAGCATCGTCAGTGACTCCTTAATAGTGACAAGCCCTGCCCTGGTACACACGAGGTTCTTAGTGCTTGTCAATGAATATATGTGATTGCTTTCAGTGTCATATGTGATTTTCCAGGACTGTGAAGGGCTTACACTACCCTAGCGGCCAGACCACTCTTCTTCCTTGCCCTTGTTTGCCCTGCAGTGGCCTGCCTTCTGCCTCTTGTCCCAGCATAATTATTAATAGCACCCCCAGAGAAGTGTCTGGTTTAGACAATAAATTTTATGGTCACCCTAGTTTTGAGAGGTGCCTCATCAGTTTTATTCCCAGAAATTAAGTTCCTTGCTGTGCAAAACACATGCTACTTTTTTTATTTTACATTTTTTTAAATTTTATTATGTTGTGTTAATCACCATATATTACATCATTAGTTTTTGATGTAGTGTTCCATGATTCATTGTTTGCGTATAACACCCAGTGCTCCATTCAGTACGTGCCCTCTGTAATACCCATCACCAGGCTAACCCATCCCCCCACCCTCCTCCCCTCTAGAACCCTCAGTTTGTTTCTCAGAGTCCATAGTCTCTCATGGTTCATCTCCCCCTCCGATTCCCCCCCTTCATTTTTCCCTTCCTACTATCTTCTTCTTCTTCTTTTTTTAACATATAATGTATTATTTGTTTCAGAGGTACATGTCTGTGACATGCTACTTTTTTTAAAAAAGATTTTATTTATTTGCGAGAGAGAGAGTGAGAGAGTACAGGAGCAGGGGCAGAGGGAGAGGAAGAGGGAGAAGCAGGCTTCCCACTGAGCAGGGATCCCAATGTGGAGCTCGATCCCAGGACCCCAGGATCATGACCTGAGCCAAAGGCAGACACTTAATGACTGAGCCATCCAGGAGCCCCCACATGCGACTTTTGACATTATGGGGAGCAGTCAATCAGTTGCTGTATGGGGTTGAATTCCTTCATACAGAGAAAATGTTCAATAAAGAGCTGATAAAAGAATAAAGGGATGAAAATCGGGTCATTATTTTCCTTTTTTGGGGGAAATAAAACAGGGTAGAATATTGGATATGAGTCTAGGAAGATAGGAATATTGGCCCAAGAAATTCTTTCTGCCATTTAGGATTAGAGGTGGGATAACCCTATGTGGGTAGAACTTTAGAGAATTTAATAATAAAAACAAGATATAAAGGCAAGACCCAAGAAAAACCCACGTTAAGGGTATATATGCTCTTTGGCCTCATATCTACTTGTGAATAATATTTTCAGGGAATGCGACAGTGAAATAAAAAAACCTAGTTCAGAGTTTTCTGTTTATTTGTTCGTTTAATACTAGGCAGTGTGGTTCACTGACCTAGCCCTTAGAAAAATGGTGAAGTAGTTGCTTTCTTCATTAATCCTCAGGCTCCTTTCCTTAATTTATTTTGTTCTCTCGGTGTTGTGCCCTCAGACCCTCCCTGTGTACTCTCTCTCCGTTGTCCCCCTCCCCCTGTGCACCTGTATGCTGGCCTTGGCAACCCAGAAGTCTTTGGTCAATCTTCAAATACCCCAGCAGTGTTTTTCTTTCCAAGTCATTTTCCAAATTATGGAATGGAAGGTATTATTTCCTATTAAGGGAATTTCAGGCACCAGAAAACCCACTGGGAAGAAAGGCAATCTGAGGATGAGGATAGCGTCCTGGAACATGTCTGGAGGCAGCATATTGAGTAGATGGAAAGCAAGGGCTTTGGAGTCAGGCCGAGTTGGGTCTGAATTCTGGCTCCTTGCTATTGGCAGTGTGGCTTTGGGTCTTCATGTATACGAAAGGAATAATAGTAAGACTTGACTCTAAGGTTGCTTTGAAAATTAATATGATTATCTTTGTAAAACACCTAATAATGTGTGTAGGTCATAATCTTGCATGAGGGTTATGAGTTAGAGCTTTGGAGGTAGATAGACAGAGGGCCTAACTTTTGCTCAAAGGGGAATAACTTGACTCTCAGACTTCTGGAGAACAGAGATAGCAGTGCTTTTCTCAGCTCTGTTATTAAGGCTTAAATGCATGTGAAAAGACTGACTCCCGTCTTTGGAATATAGTAAGTTCTAAATGAGGTGTGGCCTCCTCTAATCACAGTTACAATTAGATTATTCTACTATGGATGGGCTCAATGAATGACAAAGATTATTTTTCTTGTCATTATTAGTGAATCATTGGCATTTCCGAATTCCTTTGTGAGATGGATATCTTCCTTGTTTAAACATGAGGTAGAATCTTAAATCTAATCAATCATTTTATATAATATTTCTTACGTAAGGGAAACTTAGTCAATGTTTGAAATCCATTATATTTTTCCAGGGGGAAGCTAAGGAAATGCAAAACTACAGAGAAATCTCTTGACCTTTTTTGTCCCCCATTACTACTGACCACAGTCATTTGTGTGCAGCCACCCGATATAACAAGGCGACTGAATTTATGTTTAATGCCATCTGGGCTTGTGGAGAGCTGTTTAGAGCACTCCAGGTAAGCCTCTGTTATGAAACAGGATTCTAGTTCAGCTGCTTCTAGTCACGTAGATGTACCCAAACTTATGTTCTGACAGAAAAACAAACATTTGGTTATCTCCTTGTGCGTACTTGGGGGAGAGGGAAAAAGAAAAAAGAAAAGGATCTGACCTTTTGCTATTCACTTTCTCCATCCTGTGTCTGGCCAGTGCACAAGTAAATAAAGGGTGGAAACTATAAGCCCACTGTGCCCTTCTTCGTCATGAACTAAAATTCAGCCAACGCCAGATATGAAACCAGAAACAAGGAGCATTACTACTCTACTGAGGCACATTGCCTTCTTCAGATCATGTTTTTTCCAAAGAGCTACACCTGAATGTGACTTGCTGGGATTCCAATAATCCTTTTTTATGATCGTGGTTACGATCCTTTCGGAAAAAGCCAGGAATGAGACCACTGTCTCTGGTGTGCAGCAAAACCCAGAGGCCAGAATGTTCAGAGTGCAATGCCGAAAGAGTCTCCTGAGCCACAAGCAGGCGAACCAGCAGGACATTTTAGAGGCCACGAACCATTTGCATTTCACTAGTAGTCCAAGGGACCAGGAGAAAGTTGCACAGCAGGTCTATTGTCCTGTCACAAGGACAAAAACAAAAACAAAAACAAAAAACAACAAAACCAAAAAACCAAAAAATGAAAGTGCAGAACAGATGATGTATGGGAGCTGTAAACTCCTTAGCATAATAGGCAGATGGTCTTCCTCCAGTATGACGTGTGCTTTACAGTCTCTACAGAGCAAAACTAGCGATCCACATTGCCGTTTTTGCCCTGTTCCCACTTCACTTGGCTCAGAGGTAGCCCCTCCTATTGAATGTTGCTGTTATCTGTCTAGTGCTTGTCTCCCCTGCTGGACTGGGAGCTGCTGGAGGGCAGGACCCTATCTTCGTCCTTTTTTATATTCCTAGTGCCTCTCACACTGTAAACACTCAGGAATGTCTGTTGATTGTGTATCGATCAGAACCCTGACAAAACAGGGCTAACGTTCTAAACTGATGGTCAATCTGTTAACATTATCCGTGACTTATTTTATATTTAAACAACTACAGTTCCTTACTTTCAAAATCCACATGCTCTAAGTTATTCGTTTTTTCATGCACCCCAAAGACATTTTCAATGTACCTACCCCATAGGCCAGCTACTACACAGATGGAGAAAATCTCTTCCCCTCCTTTAATGAGATTATTGAGTCTGTGTCAATATTGAGTCTGCCTATATATTCAGAAGCCGCCCTAATAGATATTTTTGGGTTTATTTGATAGCCTTGGCTGTCACTTGAAACAGAAAATCAATTCAACACCACAGCAGTTAATGTTGACTAAATGGCTCCAAACCTCCATTGGCCAATGTTTTAATCATATGGAGACAATCTGAATTTTACCGCCATCAAGAAACAACAGGAATATCTAATGCAGGAATTAGGAATGCATATCAATTTTCACAGTGCAGTTTGGTAATTATGAGAGTACACTTTCTTGTTGTCATTAAAGGGGCTTTCTGGTAGCCAAACTATTGTTCTGGTGTGTGGTGAGTCTAAAGACTCCACTGGTCCCTCTGCCTTTGATCTTTTGAGTTTCTGAAGTTGTGGGATTTTGCATGCTACACTGATAATCTGGGAAAATGTACAATCACTATAAAAGGAAATTTTCCTATTGGCCCAAGAATAATTGTTTATAGCAAAACTACCTGACAGAAACATGTGGGTGCATATCACCCTTATGAAGACCAAAGATATTTTTACAACTGAGGATTATTTTCTTCCTTTTGTACAAATCCATATGGTGCTTATTCAGACATCAGTCATCAGCAATGCTGTCTCATTCAACCCCAAGAATAGAGTTCACAAGTTTTGCTCCAAATTTGGATAAAAAGAAGTTTTATGAACAGTTAGTTGTTCCATCCTCCACTGCCCAATTACTTGAGGTCAATGGCATATAAACTCGACTGGAGTAAGGTAGCAATCAGGAATCAAGTAGCCATGGAGTACGGCTTTCCTGCCTTGAATATACCCTGCTTGATCGATGTCCTGCTTCCTGCTGCCTTCTCTCCTGGAGTAAAACATCTTCCTAACTGTATAAGGGATAGTACTTCTCCCACAGAGAGAAATCTATCTCTTGCTGACCCTCAGAGTCATCTGGGGGCATCACGGGTAGGGACCGCTGCACCTCAGTCATTCATTCAATGGAGAGTAAAGGAGGGAGGTGCCCACTATTTACTGGGCGGCCTGTCCCAGGTGGATGTCTGGTTCTGTGCATGTCTGGTTTTGTGCATGTCTGGTTCCAGGAATAAGAGGAACAAGGAGGGATAAGAAGCACTGTGCCAACATGACCTGGCTGAGGAAGAGCAGAATGTTTTCCTCCAGAGAGTGACCTTCCTCTGACAAATAGGAGGAGGAAAATTCTGGTTGGACTGTGACACCAACTCTTTTCTTTTCGCAAATCCTGTCCAGAGGCTGCATTTGTTGGTAAAAGTAATTCTAAGTATGACCAAATAAACCTGTCTAACTAGGGCATTTGAACTAGAGAAGACACCAGTGGTTGGGCATGTGCAAAAACCTGACTACATATATCACACACACACACACACAAAAAGATCCATCCTTGGTCCAAACAGAGGGAAGGGAAAGTCATTCCTATTACTTTAATAAGCCGAAATGCACTATGACACTTGTCGACCCAGGAAGGAGAATGAAAGGCTACTTTACTCCTCCGCCTACTTCATTCCATTTTCTGTTTGTTCATCACTTGATTTGAAGGCATTGTTGGACTTCTAAAAATGATTGGGACTATCTCAATGGACCTCAGCCTTGGGGATTTCAAGCTCTAGGATTATCTAGTATTGCAGAGAGCAGGAGAAAAGTTCATCCAAATTAAACAACAACAGACTACATGCATTTATACAAAATCTTTCTACTGTCCCCAAAGCAAAATGATTTCTCCCCCACTTTGGCACACATCCCGTAGGCTGCACCTTGGACCTTTGTGAAATCTCCTACAGCACTTCATGTACTGTTGATTTAGGCTTAGCTTAATGGTGGAGGTCCACTGGGGTGTATGGTGTAGTAGAAAGAGGAACAGACAGGGAGACAGGGAACCTGGGTTCTATTTCTAGTTCTACAAAATAACTACTTAGCAGTCTTACAAGGCACATAATTTTCTGGGCTATCAGTTCCTTATATATAAAATTAGAAGATTAAGTAAATCATTTCTTTGTATCTCTAAAACTCAATGAGTTTGAAGACATTAATACATAACACAGGTCATAGGATGGAGAAAACAGAAAGGAAATAATGCAAAGTAACACATGGTGTGATTTGCCCAGGCTTTACTGGAGCATCAAAAATTCTTTATTGGAAGTAACTTCTCACTCCTCCAATGCCCTTGTCACCTTATTTGTCCACATCTTTACCAGTTTTATCCAGTTTTTACCTGGTGTCCTCATTATTGATCTATACATCTTGTCTTCCCCATTAGCTATAAGTTCTTTGAAAATATGATCCGTCTTTTGATATTCTGCCATTTCTAGCTCTGGATCCATACATATTTGTCAAAAGAATCAATGGTTCTAGGGAGAGTGTTTAATTAACTCTTCTAAATAATTATTACATTTAAAAGATAAACTTAAGACTCAAATGCTTTATTTATCTCAGTTCATAAAATTGGATTTGAACTCCCAATTCTAAAGTATTCATAGTAATGCGTTGTTCTTTTATAAAACATTCACAGATACTCATTCTGAAGACCTTTGCTTTTTTGCCCCAATCCACCAATATCAAAAGCCTGCTAAATAAATAAACAAATAATAACAAGAACTGCATTTTTGTGCCTGGGATGAAAGCATTATTTTATATAATTCTTAAAACAATACTATGCAATTTTAGATGAGGATTACTGCTTCTAAGTAATAGTGTCCCTCAGGTAGTAGTGTCCCCCAACACAACACACCTAGACTCTTATCTCTGTGAGTCTCTAGTAGGAACCCTGCATCACTGAGAGGCAACAGAGCCAAAATTATGGAAGAAAAAGGCAGTGTTTTAGAGCTTTGTTGTAGTGAAAAGGCAGTGAATTTTATTTGGGGTTCTTAAGCTCTTAGATTAATGATTACTTAGCCACTTAGTGGCTGTGTGAAGTTAAGAAATTTACTGAAGCTCAATATACTTCAGTTCTTTGTTGGTAAAATGTGGACAATAGCACCTACCGCAAGAAGTTTTTATAAAAATCAATGACATCTTGTATGTTCAAATACCTAAAATGCATAGTATGTGCTCGATAAGTCCTTTCTTGTCCCCTCCCAACTCTGCCTTCCAGCATAAGCACTACCTTCCCAGAGTCCATAACAATGGAAGAGTGAGCTATACATTTGCAGGGACACCTTGGCATCCTCTATGAAGGAGAACTTCTCTCCTCCTCAGCTTAATTAAGTCCCAAATAAAATTTTTTTACCTCCCTAAAAGTTACCAGACCCCACAAGGCCCCAGCCATCCTGAAAGGTATTTGCTATCAACACTTCCATTGAGTTGAATAGAGGTTGCTCATTTTACCATGAACAGGATTCTTCTCTGAGGTTTTTATTTGGGTACTCAGTGGCCCATAACTATGTTCTCCATGAGCCCATCACACAATGATACTTACATTTAGTAAAATCAGAAATATTCTTTCTCGTATTTTCTTCCTTATTTTTAAAAAATGGGGCCACTGGTTCTGCAACAACAGTGACCTCTACAGGGGCATTCATCAATTTGTTTGCCAAACATGAAGTATCTTGGACTAGAGACATCAAGATGCAAATGCATGGCTCCTTAGATATCTCACAGTACAGCAGGGGAGAGAAGAAATGAAAAGATGATTACAATGCAGCCTAGAGCTATCTATGCCTAGGAACCCCATGCAGTGGATCTCTGACTCTTTAGGACACTAGCCAGACCTGATCAGTAACTGTGGCCCTCAGCCATCCAATTCACAAGTACTTACTGATGTTTGAGACTAGCCTAGAAACAAACAGAAAGATAGGTGGTGTGATGTACACCACTGAAGGACTCTTCTCTCCTTACAGAAGCCGGTTGGCTCAAACCCTCGCAAATCGAAATTGAGGAAAGCAATGGACTTTTCTTTGTCTCTTGGTCTTGACCATGTAGCCTCAGTGTTAGGTGGCAGCATCATGCCCAACTCCATGTCTGATGTATAACTTCCCTCAACTGAAATCCATCCAGTACCCCACCTCCGCACTGCCCCTTGCCAGCACAAGCTTCTTTGGCTCACAGGGTGGCCTATTCCATCTGGGGCAACTTCAGTTGATAGAAAGTTTGCCATCTAATAAGCCAAATTTACCAGCCTATAGAGTGAGGTGTTTTACATTTTTTTCCCCAGGGACCTCCTTTGGGTCTCCTGAAGCTCCTTTTTAGGATAATGTTTCTAAGTTCAGAAATGTATACTCTTTTTTTTAAGAGAGAGAGAATAGGGAGGGGCAGAGAGAGAAGGAGAAAGAGAATCTTAAGCAGGCTCCACGCTCAGCTCAGAGTCCAACATGGGGCTGGCTCTCATGACCCTGAGATCACCACCTGAGCTGAAATCAAGAGTCAGATGCTTAACCAACTGAGCCACCCAGGCGCTCCCAGAAATGTATACTCTAAATAGGAAACTATGTATGTGTGTATACACACACACACATATATACATATATACACATATATATGTGTGTATGTGTATAAATACACAAATATGTATATATACCAACATATTTTAAAAACAAAAGTGTGATATAGATTTATGTGGTCTTCTTTACATGTTAATAATAAGATCTAGAAATAGGTATAATAACTACCATAATTTTGAAGTAGTGATACGTGTAAGTGATATTTTGAAACATCTGTATCAACTGTGAGGTGATATGAAAATAGCTCTGATTTCTATTTGGTGATGAGGCGACAGTTCTGCTAATGCTAGTGTGGTATGTTGCTCACATTCATAACTAAAGGGGATGGGATATTTCAGTTTCAGGGCAGTAGAAACATAGATGTAATTTTTTTACCACCCAAATTCATAGACCCTCCTGAATTGTCATAGACTACCCGACGGTAAAGAATTCTTTCACAGAGATTTTTAAAAATCTGCTCTTTGCAACCACATAGGGCAAATCAGTCCTCTTGAACTCTCCTGCTTCTCCCAAATTAAGCCTTCCAATTCAAAACCCGACACTGTTTCCAGAATCTTTGGTAACCTTATCACTTTCTCTGCATGAGCTAGACTTTGTTAATTTCCAAATTAAAGCACAGAGCCCAGAAAGCTAGCAAGCATTCCAGTATGTTATGACCAGCCCACATAACCCCAGAGGAATGAAGGATAAACTTGCAGGAACACCTTGGCACCCTTTAATGATGAAGTTGTCTCCCACTTGGGGAGAAAAATGTGTCAAAATGGTTGATAAAGTATTTTAAAGTCAAAGCAGTAAGTTGTTTAAAAAGAGGATTGACTTTTAATGACAGTTTGATTTTCTTACTGAAATGACCATATTAAACAAAAATGTGTAACACAAGGGATCAGTAACACAAAGCAAAAAGAAAAAAAAATGTTTTTTCCTCAAGATGAATGACTGAGTTTGTCATTTGTTTAGCCTATGCTAGATGTGTGTATTTAAAGCTTTTTGAAGACTGCGCCTTTCAGCAGATAAGCAGGAGTCTCTGATCCTAGCTGTAAATTAGATGTAGCTGGAGCTCAATGGAGGTACAACTAATTAAGCATCGATTCTGTGCTGAGAAACCAAAAGTTGAATAAGATATGGCTTCTGTCCTCAAGGGAAATTTAAAATTTAGTAAAAGATGTAAACATATGACAAAAATAATTACACAAGGAAGACTAACGCCACACTATATTGGAGAGGGAGAAATATCCAAAATGATATAAAGAAAAGAGTTGAGCTATTATAATCAGCAGACTTAAATTGTCCAATGGTTTTGTTAATAAGGCAAAATAATACCATAGATTTGCAAAACATCCTGTATTATCATACTCAGCAAACACCATTATAATTACTAGGGTATTCTCTGTCTTTCCCACTTATTTGAGCTCTTCACGATTATCCCCTATAACCTTGCACAGCACCTTGCACATAGTATTTTCCCCACACATACTATAAATAAGTGAATGAAGGTGCAACATGCTATGCAAAAGGTGGAGGAGGGGGGTGTGAAACCCAGTTCTGCAATTTGCTTGTCTGTGTTAATTTTTGAAAGCTCTTAATCTCTCTAAGCCTTAGTTATCTCACCTGTAAAGTGGGGATAATAAGAATACCAGGCTTTAGAAAAAAAAAAAGAATACTAGAATTTTGATAAAGATTAGATGATACCTATAAAATACTTAACAAATAGTCATCCTTCAAGGAATGTCAGCTATCGTCACAGAAGGAAGCTTGTAGAACTGATGTTTAGGGCTGGCATGAAATAAGATGATCCACTTCCGCTTTCTCTTTTTAAAGAGTGAACTCAAGAGATTGCAGGTTCTCCCTAAGGCCACACTTCCAGTGTGAATAACAGGAACAGGCGCAGACCCGGTCTCCTGAGTTTCCTAGCTTAATAAGTTTCAATAATAACCAGATAACCCTCTAGTAGGTCAAAGGAGTCTTAATACCATTTGGCCCTCTGAAACACAGTGATGCTATTGTCTGCTATTGTCTGTTTTCTCCGAAGTTTACATTCTCTGAATTCACAGAAGTGAGATATCTTAAGTACTTTTTCCATATTATTTGTCAAGATGAAGTCTAGGGTATATATATTTGAAGCCACACATTTCTGTACTGCTCCAAAGATTTAATGAGGAACAATGAGGGGTGCTCTCTGCAGGCTAGAGGAAGTGGCCCCAAAACATGAACACATCCTCAGCAAGGGGTTAAAATGGACACATCTATTTTTTCTCTCCAGTAGTAGGCTTGAGGATGAATATTTTTCATCTGTTTATACTCTATCAAATGACACTCCTATGACTATAGACGTAAATCAAGCAACAATCAAGACTATTTCCATATACATAATTTTAATCACTTAGTGACGAGTTGGTGTATAGAAAGATGTTTGCTTGTTGTTGTTTTTACATGTGTGAGTAACTGGCTTATCCAGGAATTAAGTGCAACCATGTATGTGGAAACATAATATAAAGGATCATGCTAGCGACAATAACCATACTATTTTATTACTGTTGCTGTTACTGCTATACAAAGAAGAAGCTCAATAGCTATCTGTTGAATGAATGCTTGCATAAATGGTTATATTCTTGGTTATAACCAATTGCCTCAATCAATAAAACTTGCATAAGATAAATCCTCAGAGTTGTGGTAAGGATTAAATTACATACTATGCAGGAATGTGTCTAGTATAACCTGGCATGTGTTATGCATTCAACAAATGCTAGATGAATCTTAATTTGTAAAATGATCAAAAAGGGAAAATTAAAGATAGCTTGAAAATTTGATGAGATTTAGATTCCTAGAAAAAGCAGTTGGCAATGAAATCTCATAGAGCTGCTGGGTTTTTATTAACTGTAAGTACAATATCACACATCTATCAACTTTCCTGCAACACTCCTACTACAATTAGAGAATTTAATGCATTATCCAGGGTGTGTGTTGTAATTGCATAAAAGCAGAGTGAGGTGGCGAGTTTCCCATAGGTGATAAGATTAGCTTCCTCCAGCTTTTAGAGTCACAGCTGTAGAAACAGAATAATTTTTAATGCAGATGGTATTTGTACTAGACAAAGTCAACTCAGCTTAGCATTTCACATGAGCTAGTCAAGTGTTCCCCTGCTCTGTGTGTTCTCTTTTTCCCCCTCTCTCGCTGTTTAAATAAATTATAGGAGTGGAGAATTTTAGTTTGGAATGACTACTAATCCATAACATGAAAGTCATGTTTGTGAATATTTGTGCTCGTGGCATCATATCCTTCAAAAACTCTTTTGGGAGAATTTTTTCCTTAAGTCATGTAGTTCCTTTGTCTCTAGTTCCCTTGCATTCACAATTCAGAAGGATTTTCTTATTGTGACTAAGAACTAACTATCGGGTATGTCTTCTCCTGAGGGTTACTGTATCTGCCAGCATTCTGTAATCTTACTTACCCTGCTTTGCCTCTCAAACCGGGAAGTGCCTTCAAAGAGATTTCCCCTTCAGTCATGGGATTCCTTTATTGCAAAGTAATCTAGAAAAAAGAGATGGAACCCAGAGTTTCTCTGACTGCAAGGAGCTCGGAAGGACTATATTAAAAACTGAGAAAGAGCAGTGGAGCTTCTCAGCTCCTAGGATTTACCTCTCCCTCCCTTGTTGCAGGCACCCCACGATTACAGCACTGTGCCTGGTTCTACAGTGACCCTGGACGAATGTACCCCCTTCACCCAAGCATCCACAGAAGCCCTGGGGCAACTGCGTCATTCCAGACAGTACATGGGAGTGCTGCAGAGGCTAATCTGGCTGAGAATGGGGGAGACACACAGTGACCTCCCTTTCTTCCCAGACACCAAGAAATCTTTACTTCGTCCTTGAAAAAAACCTTTTGCTTTGATTCAAGGACACCACACCTCCTAGCAGAGTACAGTGGCACCAGAGAGAAGCACTTCCAAGGCTGAGCCCTGCTGGGCAGACCCTGAGGGTCCCAGGAGTCACACTCTCCAGAAGCCTCAGCACTACCCTTTCATGGCTTCTCGATCACCTCGTGTGCCCATCCCCAGCCCAGTGTCCCTTCTGCCTCCTCTTCTCTCAGGAGAAACCTCAGCTTTTCGCCAAGACTGCTTTTTTCTGGGCCTCCCAGACTTTGTTTTAAAGCACCCCCCCAAGCTGCATTCTACAGCCTTCATATTTAGCAGCAAGTTATGTGGCATTTGAACCAAAGATGGCAAGGTGACAAGGGTGTTCCTGAAGCTAAAGTCACCAATCTAGCTAAATTAGGATGAAGCATGCAGGAATTATCACTGCCAGCTACAGGTTGCCCACTTTAAGAGTGATTTTTCTCTCTTCTATGCACATTTACAGTTTGTCTCTAGAATATGGCTGATCCGTGAAAGTAAGAACAGTGTAGGCTTATTAGCCATGAGTTTCTAAAAGGCTGGACTAGGTGTAGTAGGGATTAGGTTTGACCAATCTCTGACATTTTAAGAGGTAGATGCATAATTCTTATTTTTTAGCACGTCTTAGACTCTGGAAACCAGTAAAAAAAAAAAAAAAGAAAAAGCTATTCTAGCTCTTCTGTTTTGAAACCAAATTCACTAGGATTCTAGAGACACTATTGACTGTCAGTGTACAAAATGTATTCTTGTGGCCCTGAACCTGCCTTTGAGACATGCTTAAAACAAAGGCTAGGTGTATGGAGAAAAGCAGTTCATAAACATTTCCCCTGGAGGACAAACTCAAGAAACCCTGTTCTCTCTCTTCTTTTTTTTTCTCTGTATTCTACTTCCCTTTCTCCTACCCATCTCCTGGCAGAGTAAAGATAAAGAGCACTTGGATAGCTTCAAAGAATGAAGCTAATTCAAAGAAAGAGAAGTTGAGTTCTCTCTTAAATAGGTTGCTTTCTTTATTTTGCTGGGCGGCACCAACTCTGGAGGCAAAAGTAGAAACAAATCTTTCTGAATGGTGTATCCCTTAGCAAGTAAGGCTCTAGACTCAGTTTTTCAAAGGGAAGAAGGCACATACGGTTAGGGAGACAGGTTTAGCTATTTTGGAGATTGGAGTCTCCCCTTGGTCAAGAGGAGACGTCACTTTTTACAGTTTGCGTGCTGCCCTCTCCTGGCCTGTGTGTAGGGGAGTGTTAACAGCGCATCAAATGTCTTTATTTTCATCCCATACCTGTGTGCAAGGTACATGTGTACACATGAGAGTTTGTTTAAAATATTCAGGAAATCTCACTAAAAGTTTATACTGGAAGCGTATTTGAGGAAATAAACTCATTATTCCTTTAACTCTTGGATTCATATTTAAGGATGCCCATCTTTATAACATCTCCCCTCACACCCGTGGTACTTTGACCCTCTCCCTATTCATTCTCTTACTGCCATGTGGCTCTGGGACTCCGCTCTGCAAATCAGTGATCCACATGAGCTGGGTCCTATGGATGAGCTGGCCAATCAAAGACATACTCCCAACTAGAAGTGGTGGCCGTAGGCAATATCTGTTATTTAGATTAGTGGTTTGAGGACCATACTTTAGCCTGACTTGGGATCAAAATTAATTCTATACATTATTAGGTCAGTGTGTCCAATTTATATAAAAGAGAACTCTGTGGTAGGAAGAGAAACAGCTAGGCAAGCAAACACAGGCGTAGATGGCACCAGAGGCCAAGTTTATAATTGTATACTTTCCCCTTCAAAACAATTTGTCTTATTTGCTGGCTCTTTGTGTGACTGGTTTTAAGCCCAATACTTGGCACATTTGGTTGCAATAATTCATCACTTTCTCCTAAATAGTTAAAGGGCCCTGATACTGAGAAAATGCTTGCAACCCGGCCTGACTGCTCTAGCAATGCTGAGGTGCAAACGAGGCTGGTCTAACCTGCGCCTCTGCAGCCTCCCGGTGCTTGTCCTTGACCTAGGCCGGCCAGTCCTCTCCATATCAATAAGAACCGGCGCCCAGACTGGGAGCTTAATTCCATTCCTTTGCTTTAGAAGAAGAGGACTAAGGAAGAGGTGTTTACTTTAAAGAGAGTTAAAGGCATGTGCCTTGTTTAAACTTTACCAAACTTATAACTTGCGGGTATCTAAATCTCTAGCTGGCCATACTAAAATGCACAGGGAATGAACTTTTGATTACTTCTCTCAGTGAAGAATGATAGCACAAAACAACGAGTAATCAAAGCATTGTTGACATTTATCTTTGAAAAGCCATCAGCGTCTCTTAGTCCAGACAAAGTGTGTATATATATATATGTTCAGCCTCACATTTACTTTGTCACTACCGACATGCCCAAAATCGCTTTAGAGTTTGAATGGCAAGAGGGAAATGGGTCTCAATTTATTTCAGATATTATATTTATAGATTGAAAAATGTTTATGGTGATGCAAAACTACACTTTTAGCTGCAAATAGAATTTAGTTGGGTCAATTAATTAGTATTTATTTAAATAGGTAAATTCTTGACAGTTTCCTTTGTGATATAAGAGAAAAATATTCATCTCTAAAATCAAAATGCTCTCTCCTAAATATTCACTTGCCATGTCTATTCTTTGACATGATTTCAAAAATACCCGTGAAATCATTCAAACTTGGCATTGGGCAAAAATATGAACAGTTTTCAAGACTCCGTGGTAGAGCTAAGCATGCACTTTCCTTAATGACAAAAGATTAATTTGATTAAAAAAAACCCCCACAGGTCAATGTAAGTTCTCCATTGTGATATGTAAAACAAATACCTTTCTTATATCTTCCTTATCTACCTTGGGCAGGCACATGTCTTGGATAAGGCGTGCCCTAAAAAGCAGGCATGACAGAATGGGGAATTGATTGTGAATTAGCAATGGAGGGTTTGAATATGTTCTACCAAGAACCCACTGAGAAGAGTGCTAATAAGATAACATCCTCCATTGGTTCTGCACCTGCCATTCTCTTGTGGAACTAGAGTCCCAATCTGTGTATGTTCTTCACTGCAGGAAAAGCTCTTTATCCAGGGATTCAGAGCAGCTATACCCCAGTTATTTGAGGATCGCCCAAAGCAAGACTAATCTTTTAACTCAGCCTTCATTCAATCCCCACTGGCTTTTCCAAGGCAAAGACTGAACTCATTAAGCAATGTTAATTTAATCACAAGTGATCAACAGGAAGAAAAAAGTTACATAACCATCTTCAAAATTCGAAAGCAAACATGGTAAAATCCCCGGAAATAGATTTTTTTTTTTTTTTACAAAATTCATTTCTCAAAATAAAATGAATAGACAGGAAAAGAAGTGGCCAGATGTCTACCGATTTTAGTATCAAATAAAATCAAACCAAAAATGGGCATTTCCTCACAAGTGTCACATTTATGACACAGTTCCAATTCATGACTTTTCAATGTAGTAAACATGAAGTCTTGGAACTCATCCTGCCTGCGGGTGCAGAATACAAATGCATTTTCAACTCATAAGACAATGTAAAAATAAATCAGGTACAGAAGAGGAGTCACTGACCATCACATTGAGAAATCTCGCTCTCCCTTCTCTCCCTTTCTTCAACCACAGCGAAGCGATCCAGTGCTGTTTCACTCATGAGCTTAGTCCACGTTGGCCATACGCTTTAAAGATCAAAACCATGCTCAAGCCCGCTCTGGTTCCTATTCCTTAGAGGAGGATCTTAACCTGATAGGTAGGTGGGAATGCTCAAAGCCTGCTTTCTAACAATCAGACGGTGTTTGACTTGCTATTAGGTCACAACTATAACGGAGGTCACCAAGATCTATAAGTGGGCAGCGTGACAACAGGCAGATACTGATGTTATTTTAAAGAAAGAGACGACGGTCAAGTTTGAAGTTCTTTGCTTTACACCCACGGAGAATTCAATAGGTGAATAAACCCCGTGGCCTCCAAACACACGTTAACAGCTTTATAATCGAAGGTGAATCAAGATAGACAGTGCTTTCTACTCTGACCCACAGTGGAACCAACGACGTCAATTACTTTTCAGTGCCTTGTGAAGGTAGAAATCAGAAACCGTGTCTGTGCCACATTAGTCGTGACAAGCTGCGTACCTGCAATGACGTGATGGAAGCCTCCTCCTCGGGTCCCTCTCCTCTGAGCTATAGAGTCCACCGCGGACTGTGCGCCGGCTCTCCCTCGGCCGCCTTCGGGGGCCCGCGGCCGGACCACCGCGGCCGCGCATGCGGAGGCGCGCGGGCTGGGGGCGGCGGGGAGCCGGCTCCGCGGTGCGCCCTGGGCCGCGGCTCGCAGATGTGCACCGGCCCCAGACTCGGCTCTGACTCCGCGCGGCGCTGCACCGGGATATTATCGCAGTCTGGGATTTCTATTGGCTCCGCACACCAAACAAATCACACCAGCCACCCCCCTTCTCGGTTTCACTCAGCGCTTGTTTCTCATCTAACCCACAAACATTGCAGCCACACACACTTCACTCGCTTGCAATGTTTCTCTTTTTCTCCTTCCAGTCTGGATTTACAACCCTGTGGTCAGCTATAACATTTTTTTTTAGCAGACTTCCAATCCAAACCTTCTTGTTTATGTAGAGAAATTCTCCATCCCTAAACCCGCAAAAACCACTCATTCCCCTCAGATCTTCTTCCTCCTTTTGTTGATGGGTTTGCAATGTGAAGAATGTACAAAGCCTGTGTGTGATGCGTCCCCGTGTGTGTGCGTGCGTGTGTGTGTGTGCGCGCGCGCACACACACACACGCACGCACACACACCGGGCTCCTTTTGTTTAGAATAATTGAGGCCAATGAAATTAAAGGCAAGCTGAGCCTAATAACCTAAGTGAGAGCTCAACTAATAAAATCTTGAATGAATTCAGTGGAAAACACTCATTGCTTGAGTTTGTTTTCTGTTCCAAATAGCGCTTTGGTCATTATCCCTATTTTTGTTTATTGAATGCAGAGGTTTCTAATGCAAATCAGACTTTACAGCATCCAGTGAACATGGAACAATGACGCCAGACCAATTCTCGTGCTGCGTGGGCTCCGTGTGTTATATCAGAAGGCTCCAGTGACGCCTGCATGCTCTTGCATGTTTCCTTTTTTTTTTTTTTTTTAATTTTTTGGTCTTGTCTCCACTGATGGTCTCAAGAGACTCTTAGTGTGATTCACTGGCCAAAGAAAGCTGGAGAGACTCTGCTGATAAAGTTTTCTGAGTTAAAAATTTCAATCTTTGTATGTCAATAGTGATAAACCCTCAGCAGAGAATGAGCCCCCTAATTTTTTTCTGAGATCTGACAAACCTGACTGGGAAAATTGAGAATAAAATAAAATTTCACTATGTTTCCTAAAACAGACCCTCCCTTAGGTTCCATCCCCCCTAAAATCATTTTCACTTATGCCTAATAACATTTTAATGGCAGTTATTCTTGACAAGAAATCTTGCTTCTGAAATCACTGAGCTGTATTTTGATTTTTGACTTGAAATTTTCCCCCCAATGTTATGCCTTTTGTATACTATTTGGTTTTTGATGTTCTGGTTTCAGACCAGCTCATAACACATTTTGTTGCAAAGTCACAGGAAACAAAAATTAGTTTTTGAAATTTATTATCACCAAACTACCTGCTTGCTTTTCTTACTTGGACATGTTCCAAGAAGCCTTATTTTTCAGAATGGGCCAACCCAAAACCAGCTGAAATTGGCAAAAGAAATACAAAACAAAACCACATTTGGCCACATTGGTTTCTGCCAACAACAATCCAACTTCAAATGGCATCTCCTTATTACTTTTTCAACTCTAATCCATCCCTTTTCTTTAGGTAAGCAGTTAGAAAAAATAACACTGACATAAACCTTTGAATGTGTGAAGTGTATTTCCTCTAAAGTTCTCAACAGTCATAGAAAGAAAGGAGTTATAGGTAAGACTTTCCAGATTTTCCAGGTGGAGAAACAGAGTCAGAGAATGATAAAGTGACTTGCCTCAGTTATGAAGGTAGACAGCAAGCAGAGCTGGGAGATTGGATGACTGCTTTCCTTCTTATCTTTTTGAGATTACCATTCTATACAAAGTATTCAGCTCAAAAGAAAGTGAAGTGTTAATACAGCAGATTTGGATTCCTGTGTGCCTTTGCTTAGACGAGCTAACAATTCATGAAATCATCTGACCAACTTGGTAAATAGTTACTTTACACATTATTCTGGGACAGATCATGATATGTTCTGATACGTTGCCAATAATTTGTACTTTCTTAGAGTTGCCTTTCTAAAAAGAAAGAAGTGACTGATAAAAACAAGCAGGTTGTTATATTTTCTGCTTGTTATTTGGGGGGCCCATTATTGCTCTTTCTATTCCTGAAAAGACAGTACAAATAAAAGCATGGATAACTTAAAGTCACAGATAAATCTTAAACTTTATTTTAGTTGCTAATTCAATGCCTTCTTTCTTTCATTAATGGAAAGATATACCTCTTATACCCAGTCAGTCATGTAATTTAGAGAAAATAAATTATTACTATTTGTTTTTCTACATTTTACTCTTTTGATCATTTTGCGACTTTTAAAAGATTTTTTTCAAAAACATTTTCTCAAATGCTGCAATTAAATGAGCTCTTGATAAATGACATAGGTGGTGGTAATAAGAAAAACTGCATCTCAGAAGGCACTACAGCAAACTGCCAAGCGTAGTAATGGCAGAACAAGCCTATTTCATTTTCCACTCATTCGGCCACATCAGGATCATCCTGTTTAGCTCAGTGTGGCACCTTTTACAGGAGACATTCGCAAATTAGCATGTATCCAGAAGAGTCCATAAGATAGTGATTTTGGATATTATAATTTATAGGAGATGATGAAGAGAATTGGACAGTTTGTCTTGGAGAAGGGACTTGGGGTAGACATGATAATTTGCAAATAATATATGTGAAAGAGGAAGTATGTTTATCATCCATATTTGCTTTAAATGTATTGTCATTTTCACAAGTATTTTCTTACTTGAATCTTTTAACAACCCTATGAGGAATATGGGGCAAAAAATATTAGCCTGATTTTATAGATAAAGCCTGTATAGGAAAGTATAGTAAAATAACATGATTTAGTTATGGGTATGCCACTAAAGGATGGGAAAACCTGAAATGCATTCCAAGCCCAGTGCTCTTCTGGGGAGAAGTTAAAGGAGGTGAACAAAATTCAGAATAGGGCAGGACTTTTCATAATTAGAGCACGCAAGCAAATGTAAGGATTTCCTGGCAAACTGATGATTTCCCAGTGACTGAAGTGGTCAAGAAAGGGCTCACAGTCATCTAAAGAGATTATTAAAGCATTGCTGAAAAGGCTAACCTAGATGATCCAGGGTTTATTTCAGTTTGACAACATCTTTGGTTCTGTTATGGACCTTTAAAAAATTGTAAAAGAACTTATAATTTCACTGAATGATCTTCATGACATGTTACTAAGTTTAAAAGGATTATGATTATAATATATTTCTGGACTAAAGATTATAGATGGCCTTTTAACCTTTTACACATATGATGGATATGCACCATTTGTAATAGGAAAAACTTTAAAAAACAACATAAAGGAGAATAAAAGAGGTTACAATTTTTTCTCTACTATTCAAAGATATGAGATTTACACATAGCTAGTATGCTGAAGACTGAATTTCTAATAAGATAAGCATCATACTCTCGATGTTTTCTATACCTATTTATCGTTTTCTTTCCAACTTGTGTTAGATGCATTTTTAATGCTGTTATTTTTTTCTTGGTTATCTCATATTCATCTTGGTAGCTTTCTTCTAACCTGTCAATTTATTGATAAATCTACAAATGCTTGTTTAGTCCTTTTCTAGTTATAGTCATTTTCCTTAGATTATCATGACAGTTTAAATTTAAAATTAAAATGAGTTTAATATATGACATTTTTAATTCTTCAATTTAAATATATATTCTTCCATCAGATTAAAATCTTCATTTTATAGAAAGGCAGAAACTCTATTTATTAATGTTGTATACATACATCAAAATCTCCAAAAGAATTAATATTTAGGATTCACTGATATATATGCATCTATCTCTTAACCACCCACACATTTCTGCTGTTTACATGTATGGAATAGCATTTATCTCTCTTGTGTCACAATATTCCTGCCCTAAATGCATAAGAGTGATTTATAAGATTTATAAGAGTTTTATAGCAAAAAATATAGCCCTTCCTGGGTTGCAGAATAAACTCCTTGGGCATGAGAGTGCCATCTGTCATGTTTGTGTCACCCCAATGGAGCAGAGAACACAACCCACAGAGGAGCTTGGGAAATTAACAGGAATGGGAATGACCACATATTCAGCTCAAGCCTTATATTTTCCCTTAAGACCCAGGGAGCAGGTGGCTGTGGGTTTTTTTGATTCATTAGTTCATGCTTATTAGATGTCAGCAAGGCCTCTGCACTGTACTCTTAGTTCTGAGATATGGATGGAAAGAGGTGAAGAGGGCAGACTTAAGAGTGAAGGGAAGATAGAACCACCTTTGACCTCCATGTGCTTATGACATAGCAAACAGAAGAGATAGCGAAAATAAGATTTAGTAATGACAAATGTAGTTGAGATAATGGCCAGGACAGTCTCAATTATGGTGCCTGCCACCCCACAGCTCTTTCCCCAACTTCACAGCCAGCTAAGGAAGCACTCCTAGATAGTTTCATACATGAGTACAGATGCCTCATATTCATGTCCCTCTGGCTACAGGTATCAGACTAGACTAGGCTCAAAGGCAGGCAATCTGCCATCCATGCAGAGATAATGGTGGTTAGCTGTCAATCAGATTTTCTCTTTTGAGGATCTTGAACTAAGGCTATCTACGTATCTATCTGTCTATCTATCTATCATCTATCTATCTATCATCTATCATCTATCATCTATCTATCTATCTATCATCTATCTATCATCTATCTAATCTATCCATCTATAGTTGGCAGTTGATAGCAATGATGTTATCTTAAAGAGTCTGAAAATCAGAGAAAAGAGAATATACTATGTATGATTATGCTAAAAATGATCTTTTATGAAGTTTTGACTAGGAATGCAGCACTAAGAATGCAAGACAAGAGGAGGTCCAGTTGCTCAATCTTTCTTAGCTTCCACGAGCTCTACCTATATTTCCCTTGTTTCTGTGTGCATTCTTATACTAAATTTCTCGATGCTTGAGGTAAATTTTGTGAATTTCTCCTCCTTGGAAAGGAGACTACAAGAAGAAAAGAATCCAGTGAAATATGGGGGCATCTCCCATAATGTGAAAAGTTAGATTAACCTCGGGCTAGTTTTAGATGATGGAAATTCTTGCACTATCATTTGGTGTGTGGACTTTGATGTCAAAACAGGGTTTGAATGCTGAATCACTTGCTGTTTGGGATTTCTGCTTTTCTTCTTCGGTTTTGGTTTTTGCATATATAAAATAAGGTTAAAATACCTACAATGTAGAATTCTAGGAAGATTAAAGTAGATTTTGCTTCAGAAAGATTATACAGTGCCTGGTCCAGAGAAAATACTTAATAAGATAAGGAATCCAAGCTCACTAGAGCAGGCATTTCATATGCTGTGGCTAGCAAGAGCTGTTGAAACTCACTAATCAGTGTTTGAATGTGGAGGGGAGAATCTATGCTGTTCAAAATGAATTGGGGGGACGGTGTCCTCTCTGGGATTGGCTTTAATACCCACAATATAGTCTACTGATCTGATTTTCAGAAATAATCCCAAGTCATTCTGAGCTGTGCCTTATGGGAAGAGAATAAGCTGCCTATTTCCATTTTAGAACAGATTAACGCAGTGTAATTTTGAGTCTCTCTACACTCCTTGAGGGTAGGGACTATGTCTCATTTGATTTTCTATATCCAGCGCCTACCACTGTGTCTGGTACATAACTGGCACTGAGTAAAGGTTAGTTGAATGACTTGTTTTATAAATACTTTTATGAGAAAATTAACTGATTGATGAGTTAGCTTGTTAATGGAAAGATAACTTCTTTACATGGATTATAAACTTGCTTGAAATGTAATTCTAAAGAAGGGGTTCCAATCTGTTTTGTCCAATAGAAACACTGTTTGAATTAAGTGGTTAATAGTGTTTGGTTGTATTATTGTTCAAAATATTAGTTTTGTCTCCATCCTGCAGGACTTATCCCTAAGAGAGGATTATATATGCCTGCTCCCCCTCTGACTGAGGCTTGGCAATTTGGCTTACTCTGGTCACAAGTTACATGTGTACTTCCCAAGCAAAGCAACAGTCACCATGCATGGCTCCCAATTCTCCACCTGCTCTTGTTTTCTTCCAGGAGACCAGCAAGGTCCTTGGGTCCCCTACTTTACTGCAAACCGCCCAGATTAATGTCACAATTAAGAGAAAGAATTCTGGCCTCAGACAGCCCAGGTTCAAGCCCTAGCTCCATCAGTGTCTCTCATCCTCTCTCTGACTCAGTTTCCTCATCTTGAAAGCGGGATATCAATAACCCTTCCTCATGGATGTATCCAGCAGAGTTCTTGGTAGTAGACATACAAATAACCTTTGTTAAATGAACAAAAGGTTGCCTGTGCCTCTGTGGTAAGAAATACGACTCCTCCCCATCTTCTAGTGTATTTTATTTAATAGACATGTTGCCTAACTGCTGCATAACAGCCATTGATTACATCTCAGAGCAATTTCTGCAGGAACAGGCAGAATTTAAATACTCTGAAGGGATTTTCTCTAGTTGTGCTTATAATAGTAGGAAGTATTAATTTTTAATTTGTTTCTGTTAAGAGTGGCAATATACAATACTATTATTTCTTAACCTCTGCTCTGGGTTATTTACAAAGTAGATTGATCAGGTCTCCCCTCTACAGTCCAGAGCCAGAATTAAAATAAAACAATCTTCACTGCTTCTTCTGTTCTCCCACACGCACATTCCTGCTGTCTGGAAGGACCCGAAGCAAACGTTCCTGATATATTTGGAAGGGAACAAAAGTTAGTACGGAACAGCATTTGACCTCTGTCTTGTATTAATGTGAATCTTAGGCTGCCCTGCACGAACTTCCGAAAGTGACATATCTCCCTGTGGGATCAGTGACAGGGGGACAGCTGGCCAGCCTCAGAACGAGCTTGGCCCCATAAGGACTGCTGGGCTGTCCTGTTAGAAAAGCAAGGGTGAGAGGCTTCTCCCCAGCTGGTGCCTTTGTAGGGACTTTCTCATCAAGAGTGGTTACAGAGCCAGGGTCGAGGAGTCACAGATCTATGGGGATTTGGTAACAATAGGATTATGTTCTGTTAGTCCTGACAATTCAGAAATTCATGAATATTGAAGAAATGCATGTGGTCACCATAAGAAAATATCGATTAAACTTCTGCACCCAAGTGTCAGCATATTCGGAGTTAATAAAGTGAACTAAATTGATTGGTAACATTGATCTCTGACTCAGGCAACAGAATTAGACCTTGGGTGGGTAAAGAAATCAAAACCAGTAGACACACCCCATGTCCTTGCAAGTAGGTCTGAAGTCAGAGTCTATTCTTTGGTTTCATATTATCAAGAAGAGTCTTTAATATTTATGTATGTGTGTATGTATGTATATACACATATGTATGTATGTGTGTATTGGCAGTCATCCATAGACAGGATGCAAGACAGGGTTGAGCTTAGTATGAGACCCCAAGGGATTCATATATATCACATTACAAACCTGAGTACTTCGGCCCTCTACTTTTTTCTTGAATGGTTGGTTGCACTACTGAATAACTCCTTACCACATCTTCACTGGAATTGGGATAAATTAAGAGAAAGAACTAACATTTCTTAAGGGTCTATTGAGCCTTATGCACTTTCAATGGGTTAACTAGTTTTTTTTTTTTTTTAAGATTTTATTTATTTATTTGCGAGAGAGAGAATGAGAGACAGAGAGCACGAGAGGGAGGAGGGTCAGAGGGAGAAGCAGACTCCCCGCCGAGCAGGGAGCCCGATGTGGGACTGGATCCTGGGACTCCAGGACCATGACCTGAGCCGAAGGCAGTCGCCCAACCGACTGAGCCACCCAGGCGCCCGGGTTAACTAGTTTTTTTAAGATTTATTTATTTTAGAGAGAAAGAGAGAGAGAGCAGGGGGAGGGGCAGAGGGAGAGGGAGAGAGAGAGAGAGACTCTCAAGCAGACTCCTCACTGAGTGCGGAGCTGGATGCGGGGCTCGATCCCATGACCTGAGATCATGACTGAGCCAAAACCGAGAGTTGGGCACTTAACCTATTGAGCCACCCAGGGGCCCCGGGTTAACCCATTTAAACTTAACTACAATACTTTAATTTAGGTAGCATTTTTCTCATTTTAAAGGTAAAGAAACAAGAGGCTTCCTCAATCAGAAAACTGAAGATCTAGAATACGAACTTGAATCCTCCATACTCCACAATTTATGCTTTCTGTCTTGCAATAAACATTTTCCCAGAAGAAAAGTAATACATTCTTACTGTAAAGCTCTTTATAGAACAGTAGTGCACAGTTAAAGGAAAGCATATCAGTCATAATTCTACCACAAACTTTTTAGTATTCTGTTTTCCGACTGTTCATTTTTTGCCCAATTGAGATCATACTACATATTAAACTTCCATATTGCTTTTCTATTTAATATTATATCTAGGCATTTCAAATCTGAAACAAGATTATTTATAAATAATTTTGTGATTACATAATATTCTAGATTATAGATACATTAAACCAACCCTTCTTATTGACATTTAAATTACTTTCAGAGATATACTATTATAAATAAATTGTAAAAAGATTTTATTATGTAGGGGCACCTGGGGTGACTCAGTCAGTTAAGTGGCTGCCTTCGGCTCAGGTCATGATCCTGGGGTCCTGAGATCGAGTCCCGCATCCGGCTCCCTGCTCAGCGGGGAGTCTGCGTCTCCCTCTGACCCTCCCCCTTCTTGTGCTCTCTTTCTCTCTCTCTCTCTCTCTCTCTCAAATAAATAAATAAAATCTTTAAAAAAATGTATTATGTAAAAGTATCTGTACATTCTGGGCATACATTTTGTACATTCAGCTTTTAAGTAACACTACTTTTCTTATGGTGACATCCTTAGCTACCTATTACATGCTAAATTTGGAATTCTGTGCATCAACTAACAAATATTTCAAGCTCTTCAGTTCTGGCAATATCTTCTTTAATGTAATATTTATTTGTTTGTGCACTTATTTTTTGGTGATCAACATACCTCAGAGAGGATTCGAGACAGAGCCAAGATTAATGTGAACTTCAAAGAATTCATATAAATCACATTCTAATTCTGAGTACCTTGGTCCCCTCTAATCCTGAATGGTTCACCACTCTGCATCTTCTCTGCCCAGAAAAGAAATTCCAGATATTTTCCAGGTTCCAGTACATTTCTCTGTGAACTTTCATTTGTCTCTATGACACCAAGTGTTAGTCAATCATTTTAATATTTTATAGTATTTATCCTATTTATTTTATAAAAATTAATAAAATTACAGGAGGTAGAAAGTGGAAGGTATTATGTATAGCCAAAGTGGCAAATTTTTATTCTCATTTGACCCTTACCATCCTTCAGTCATTTGGCTATGTGTTCAGTAATGAAAACAAAATTAAGAAACATATGAAATGTTGGAAATACCTCTAAAAGATAGTGCCTAAAAAGTGAAGTGAAATTAGGGATATTAGAATGATTTTAGCAATTTGATAATTGAAACTTCCCCTTAGAACGATTTATTAATATGTGGCCTGTGGATAGTCTGCATCAGAATAACCTGGGGTACTTTTCAAGAATGTGAATTCCTCTGCTTCCACCGGGAGTAAGGGTAGAAATGGAATTTTAATAAAGTCCTCAGGATAATCTTAGCTACGTTAAAATTTGAAGACAACTGCCCTTAAAACTTATTTTTCCACTGGTCCTCTTTCCCCTGTTTTCAGAAACGTGGTAAATTCAAGGAATCTCTATAGTACATAATACTATTAAAGGCTACTCATACACATATCTAAAATTGCTTGATAACTTCTTTCCACATCTGCTATTCTATAATATATGGAATTTCTAGTTTCTTATTAGCAGTGATTCATTTTTTCTCATTTGTCCAAATTGAGATTTGTTGTTTGTTGTTTCTTGTTTTTAATGATAGGACAATTAGATGTTTGTGTGTGTGTTTTAAATTATCAATGTGTGTTAACTAATTTATTTGCTCACAGTTGCCTCTTGCCATTAAATTTTGCCATCCAGGAGATGGTAGAGCATGGTGGCCAAGCGTGAGCCTGGGGTCAGATGCACTGGCAGACCCTCACCAAGGGGAAGACCATGGGCAAGCCAGCCCAAGTTAGGTGTTATTTTCATCTGCATTGTAGGATCCAGTGTTTATGGCAGCCATGTGCATTTGCTATTCTGTAAACTGTTTATTTGTATGTGTTTTATTCCTTTAACTTTTAAGATCTTAGTATATATTTTTCTGAATCTATGCAGGAGCTCTTTAGATAGTAATGGTATTAATCCTTTGTCAGGTTTATCATAAATATTTCCACAGTATATTGTTTCCCTATACATTTACCCATGCTACTGTGGAAATACGGCATACAAGTTTTAAAGTGTATGTTAATATATCAATGTATTTCTTTGTTATTTCTTTCATTATTTTGCAATATTTGAAACCTATTTCTCATCCAAGGATGAAGTCAAATTTGCCTATATTTTCTTTTATTTATATTTGAATTGTAAAACTTAACAGTTTAACGAGTAATTTATTAATATAGGTTAATTTTGAGTAATATTAAGTAAATTCAACTTAATTTAGGTGAAATGTATTTCAATTCCTAGTGTGAGGTGACATTGTTGGTGAATAACCAACGCTTCTAATTTATATTAGACTAGATTTTTGTATGTATGTTAGATCACATGTGTTTTATATATAGATTATATTTTATATAAATGATTTCCCCATGTCCCTGCTTCAGTCAACCCTTAACTAACAAAATAATGGCCCTGATCCTATTGGCTATGGGGATTTTCACAGTAACATAGATACTAATCAACAGATTTGGTTGTTTTTCTCCTGAGTGAAAGTTCTATTTCCCCATTAAGTAAAGTGGGCTATTGGCACATGTAAATATTTCTTATAAATCTTATATTTGTTATTATATGTATATTACATGTTATTATATGTTATTTTATACCTGTTAATTGTGATAGGGAAACATTCTTCTGCAGTAAGAGAATATTTTGAAAATGTAGCTGGTGTGCACTCCTTATGCTCATCCATGCTTTGGGATAAGGTTGAAGAGAGAAAGAATTTATTCAATGCTCAGCTTTTGAGTGTCAAAACAGACCTCCCATCTTCCAAACCAGGACAATTTTGATTATGAAAGGAAACACCATTCATTATACTGGGACAAGAGGTTAGGTCTGGATTGTTCCCAGACACACTGAGAGACTCACAGTCACTCCAACCACAGATGATAGAGTTAGAATAATGCATGCAAATGTAAGAGGAGGAAAAAATCCTCAGAGCTAGTGAAAGACAGAATAGTCTGAGGAAGTACAATGGACTTAGGAATTGTTCAGTGTCCCTTGGAAGGGATTCTGAGGAGATATCCCAATTCCCTTCCAGGGCTAAATCCCATGAAGGCAGAAGGAACCTGTGAAGTCCTAGTTATTCTTATCATGCAGGGTGAAGCTGATATGGCTTAGGGTAAGTTTAGGCACAGGTGGCTCAAGCAGGCTCATAGGACCTTGACCAAACAGAGTGGCATGTGGAGCAGCCAAAGGAGTGAAGCATGTGCATGGAGAGTCAGGGAACCTGGCAAAGCCCCTCAGTGGGGACCAGGAGGATGAAGGAGCAGATATTGGTGTGGACGGAAACCTGGAGTAAGCAGGGAATAATTAGTTTCAGGAAATGACAAGGGAAGGGTGAATGAGAGCTGAGGGCCATGGAGCAAGGATGTGTGTGACAAGATCACAGTCTATATTTGGAAGATAATTCTGACAGAGTTGTAGAGGATGTATAAGGGGAGAGATGTAGATGGCATCTCCAAACATCCAGTTACTAATACTGGAAATCCTCCAGTCATCTTTGTTTTCCCTCTCCCTCAGCCAAGCTTCCTGTATAGCTAATGACTAAGTCCTACTGTGATCTTGAATCTTCTTGCTCTAGTTCAGATCCTCTTTATATCTTTCATGCACTTTTGAAATGACATTTTTTTTCCTGCCACTCCTCTCCCCCATTTCACTAGTTCTTGATCTTCTGATAAGCCATGGATCCCTTTGAGAGTCCATGAAAATGTACAGACCTACACTGTCCAATATCGTAGCCACTAGCCACATGAGGCCATAGAGCACTTGAACAGTGGCTGGTCCAAATTGAGTTGTGCTGTAAGTGTAAGACACATACCTGATTTCAAAGGCTTTATATTAAAAAAGAATGTAAAATACGTTTATTGATTATATGTTGAAACAATAATATTTTGGATATATTGGTTAAGCAAATTAAACTTTTTCTTAAAATTAATTTTACCTGTTCCTTTATTTTTTATGTGACAGCTAAAAAATTAAAATTGCATGTGTAGCTCACATTACATTTTACTGGGCAGTCTCAGTATAGATACTTTCTTTAGAAAAATGCATATAATCACATACACAATTTAAATTCATATTTAATTGTTGGCATCCATAACCCTATTTAGGATTGGTAGAATCCAGGTAGAAAACCATAGATCTAGTCTATGCTCCAGAATGTGCTCTCTGATGGAAATTTCAAGAAAACGTCATGGCTATGGTTTAAAATACTGAATGGATCTCTCATTGCCTACAAGCTGAGGTATGAATTTCTGTAATATTATACTCAGTTCTTCTTAATATTACCAAATTTACTTTCCAGTCCTTTTCCCTGACATATCCTGACCACACACACACATCCTATCCTCAGCTTTTCTAGACAATTTGACCTTCTCCCAAACAGGTATGCACATAGTTTTTGCCCTTTTCTCAGCCTCTTCCCTCAGCCTAAGTATTCTCTCCTTCCTAGTCTTTTATTTTTTTCTCTCCTTCCTAGACTTTCCACCTAAATCCTCCTCATTCAACAAGGCCCCATTCAAGTATCATTTCCTCTGTTAATCCTTTTCTGTCATCAAAGTTTGAGTTAGTTACTGCTATAGAGTTAGTCTGTCCCATTGTAGTGTACTCACATCACTATTATGTTAATTTACTTCATGTTGCAGTTGTATATACGCATAAATGAGGGTATTACACTTAGATGTATGTATCTGTCTTCCATACTGCACTATGAACTCTTTTAATCAATGACCTTATATAGTCATTAATACTGACAAAACTAACAACATAATTAGGCTAAACACAAATAAAGAAGAAAAACACCAAGTGAAAGAGGAGGTTGACCACAAGTTGAATATGAATTGGCCTCTTTCCAGTGCTTTGCCTATGGTGGGTGCACCATAAAAGTTTGCAATGAATGAAAAAGAAATCCTAGAGAAATGATAACACATTAGTTTCCTGGATAAGTTAATAAGGGCCCAAACTATGTGACTGGAATTGTGGAAATAAAGGAGATCTAGCTCATGGTTTGGATAGAAGAAATAAGAGAAACAAGGGGCCAAAGAGCACCTTGAGCCCCTATGACTGAAATGAATGGTGATGGGATTACTGGACATGGCCGGAAGCGGGAAGAGCAGGATTGGCAGAAAGGTTGAGGTATAGCAGACAAAGCTATCTAGGTGCTGAGTTCAACGGGGTCTCAAGCGACAGCCGGGTATACTATGAGGAGTTTCCAGCAATTACAAAACATTTGACTCTAGAGTTTGGGTGACACTTGAAAATTATTGTCTTAAAAGCTGTATACAAAGCCATGGGAGAAGATGCGATCAAGGGAGAGTATATGTGGAGAAAAGGAAAAGAATCAAGGCCAGAGTCCTGGGTGATAACACTTAACAGTTGGGAGGAAGAAGTGAACCCGACAAATGAGATAAAGACAAAGAAATCAGAGGTGGAGAAAGAGACTGGGAGAATGTTGTGTCAGGAAAAAAATGGAACAAAATAAAATACTTGCAAAACTGGTAAAGAATAAGAACCAAGATGATGAGGGGGTCATGGTGTTAAATGCCACAGAAATCAAGTGTGATGAGAAAAAGAGAAGAATCTGCTGGATTCTATGTGAGTAAGAGTTCATTGCAGGGAATAGAAATTGTTTGGTTATTTCAAGCAGAAGGGGTTTATTATATGGAATTAGGTGTTTATGAAGCTGTTGAGAGGGAAGGAATAGTGAAAATCAGGGGCTGATGATTAGTTTCAACCTCACATGATCCTCATGGAAATCCAGTGGTCAGCACAGTTTCGCTCCTGTTCCTGCTGTTGTTACCACACCCCTCCATCCGTGGAGCTGGCCCTAGAACTGCTTGCACCACACTTGTCCACGTCAGCAGGAAGAGGACATCTGCTCCACTTCAGCCTCCTGAGCCTCACAGGGATGCCTCTCATTGCTAAGCCTAATTGTACCTGGAAATCTAGCAGTACTGGAGTCTGGAAATTGTAGTTTTATCCTTTCCTCCCTTTCGATGCTAAGCGGGGGAATGTAGATGGGGGGAAATGGATACCAAATGCCAATTAACTTACCCAACATTTTGGGATGAAGAGGTTACCTCTACCGAGGTCTGCCTTGGAAGAACAGTTTGAGTAAAGTAGTAAGATCTAAAAGCAGGTCGAATGGGTAAGAAATGGAGTAAGAAGGAAGAGTGGCAGTAGAAGCAGATTGTCCTTTTGAAATGGTTACATTATTTTCTTGCAGGTTCTAAAAAACCTCTCATTGGTTAGGAGTATAGCCTCTGGACTTAAATCCCAGCTATACCACTGACTAGTTTTAAAATTCTGAGCAAGTGCCCCAAACTCTTTAATTACCCATTTTCTCTTCTATACAATAAGGGTAATAGGAATACCTGCAGGATTCACTGTGAGGGTGAAATTATTTAATCCCTGCTAAGTGTTCACACCAGTGCGGGGCACACGGCAACATACAGAGGGGCTCTGCTACTCTTAGTTGGGCTCCATGCCCTTTTGAATAGGTCCCCATGGCCACTATAACACAAACTTCCTAATTTGTATTAAGTGTTACATTAGGTTGCTAAGGTTACTATAACAAAGTATACAGAATGGGTAGCCTAACCAACAGAACTTGATTTTCTCACAGTTCTGGAGGTTGGAAGTCCAAGATGAAAGTGTCAGCAGGGTTGGTTTCCCTTATAAGGCCTTTCTCCTTGCCTTAGAAATGGCTGCCTTCTCCCTGTGTCTTCAAATGGTTTTTTCTCTGTGTGTCTCTGAGTCCTAATCTCTTCATATAAGGAGGCCAGTTAAGACTGGATTCGGGCCCACCCTAATGACTTCATTTTAACTTTAACTCTTAAAAGATCCTAAATTAAATATTGTTATATTCTGGGGTACTTGGGGTTAGGACTTGAACATATGAATTTTGGAGGGATGCAATTCAGCCGAGACTGGGTGCATCTGGCTGAAAAAAATATATATTTTATCCTTCAGGGAGGAAAATTTGGAAGCATGTTAAAGGACTAAACTAGACAAAATTTTTCATCAGAGAAAGAACTGGAAAACTCAGTCATTAATCGGTTTGCTTGAATTCACACAGCTGATAAGTGACAACAAATTCTGCCAAATTCTAACGCAACGTTCATATATATCTGACCCTCCTCTGTTCCTCAGCACCTCTTCCTTATGTCATCTAAGTCTGAATGCTTCTTCACGGATAAGAACAATTCTTATAGTTTCTGGTATTTGGATATTGGATTGAATAGTGCTCTTATTTCATTCAGGTGGAAAGGCAGAGAATTAGGTTGTTTCACAATAGAGATTGAATAAAAGACAAAAACACAAAAGGGTGGGGCTGTTCCAAGAAAAGAGCTTCCTACTGTGTGGTTGCATGAAGTCTCCACCAACTCCTTGTAAAACCTGGTGCTGGAATCCCCATGGTTCCTATTATGGCAGCCTGTGCTACATGTGTGGTTAACGGACGTGGTGAGTGTAGCCACATGTGGCTTATTAATAAATTCTTTTTGCCTTGCCGGTTGCCTAGAAGATGCCAGATTTCCCCAACTACTCTGCTGGCTGGACTCTCCATCATCACGTCTCAAGTAGCCATAAACACAGCCATCTCTGCTCTGCCCTTTAATGTCTGGGCATTCTAAGAGTGCAGTGTACTCACTCTGAACAGGTGATCTATGCTAATCAGGGATTAAGTTAAACAGCGCATCACTTCCTTCGTCCTTGTCTTCTGTGAGGCAGTAGATTTTGGAGGTTAAGGAAATACACTTGAATTTGATCCTAGCTCTGTCTGTTCTTTAATGGCTTTGTAACTTGGTGCAGATTACCTAATCTATTTTTCTTACCGGTGAAGAGGTGTTAGTAGCAGTGTCTTCCCTTAAAGGTTATTGTGAGGATTAAGTAAGAAAATGCAGATAACACAGTTGTATAGTCTATGATATATAATATGTACTCAATAAATATTAACGATTATTAATATTAATATTAGTTATATATAATATATAATAAGTTACGATTAATAAGTCTTGGAGGAGGATGCAAATGCACATGGGGAAGATAGATGAGAAATAAGCTTTTAGCTTATATTAAGCAACTGCTGTTTGGGTATTAAGTTTCCAACTGTTTATGTCACATTTAAAATTCTTTTTCAGAGGTCTCATCTCTTTCATAGCTCATTCTTATTATATGAATGTGTTTGATATTTATTTCCCGTTTTTGCCATTTTTTATTATTATAAAGCAATTCTGTGATATAAAAAGCACGTACCTATAACCCAACACGACCTCACAACTTACAAAGCACTGTTGCAGCCTACTGTAAGTTTTTATACACAATCCCCTAAACCTCTCTCTTTCCCTCTAGACCTTCAATCTAAAATCCTGCTACCTTTATTCCACCTTAAAATGGGCAAGTCTTCCCCTAAATTATAGTTCTATTCGATACTTAGTGAAGGAAGAAGGATAGAAACATTTATAACTGGGCCACAGACTCTGAAAACTGTGTTTTCCTGGTGAGCATTGTCCTGTTTGTTCGCTTACAGAGAAAACTGCTGCCACCATATTTTTCTCATCCACTGTACTCAGAGCGGTGATTTTTAAATTCTATGCCCTCACTCATTAGTGAATCATGAAATCAGGTTAGTGGTTTGTGACCAATATGATTAAAAATAATGAGATGGGATGAAATAGAAGAAAAGAGAAATGAGGAGAAAACTCCGAAGTGCACATAATAAGGACAAATTTTCTTGTGTGAACTTTTGTTTCAGATTTGCATATGATCATGTATTTATATATGTATACACAGTTGCTATGTGAATTATGTTTATGTATTATAAATATGATTCAGAAAACTATATTTCTTCCCATGAATTCTATTGAAAACATCCTGAAAGTGGCTTATAGGGAGGACCTGACCATGCCGCAGCAGAGCTGCTGTCCTGTCCTCAGCATCTGGGTGAGGAGTTAGCAATGCAACGACAGGGCAATATCAAGGCAGTGCTTCAAGACCAAGGCTTCCATCTGGAAACTTGAGGCAGGAAATGTGCATCCTCAGCCCTTCTGTTTCCCATGCAAACCATTCACTTTCTGGGGCTCTATGTAGGCAGGAGAGCACCCTCCATCCTGAACACCAACACCTCTGAGAGCCAAGCTGGAGTCTTCCTCCTCCCTGTGTCCTCCATCCCTCCCACGACCCAGTGACTCTCAAAGTAACATGCATGAAGTCAGCTTTTCACTAAATGTTTGTGTTTTATGGGGACCTGGGATTTATACTGATCAGGTACGGTCAGACATGCAGACCCACAAATGGCGGTCATGAAGAAAGAAGTGTTTTATACTCACAGTTTCTAGAGGCAGGAGGCACAACACGCCATGCAGGACCACATGGGGAAGCACCAAGCTCAGTCAGGAGGCAGAAAAAGGGTGGGAAGAACTTAACTGTATATTCTATGGGAAGGAATGGGTGAAACAAGCCAAGTAAGTTTAGGATTAGCTACGTGAATTATTTCAGTGGGCTCTGGGGCCCAGGGGGTGTCCCTAGTTGTCTGGTATCTGGCCCTGGGGTGATTAGGGCAGGTGGATAGTGGCCCAGAGTGTGAGAGCCCATGAAGGAAGTGGTTGGGTATGTGGGCTCTGGATTGTTGATTTGCATGTGAAAGACATACTCAAAGGTGAACCGTTTGCTGTCTCTAGGAACTGGCTGGTCCTGGGAACGTCAGTCCCTCCGGCAGCGGCAAGCCCTCAAGATGTCAGAGCACCAAAAATACAGAAGATAAAGAGATGTGATTAATGATTAATACAGTTTGAGAAATGGGTATAGACTATCTGAGTAATAAAGTTATTTTGTAGTAGTTGTGCTGTGAGGCATAAAGCAGAATATATTTCTATAATTTTATGTTCTTCTCTCTCTCTCTCTCTCTCTCCCCCATTTATATGCCTAGTTTGGTGCTTGGTATATAATACCCATCAAAAGTGTTCGGTTTTTTTTTCCCTTTGTATTTAAATATAATAATAATTTTGAGTTAATAGCTATAAACTAGTTTCTGTGTGAGAGTAGATTCATTAGAATATAACTTCTCATCAAACCAAGAGTTATAATATATTAAATGATTTATCTACACATATGGAATCTTACTTTTTTGGTATAATAAGGCAAAGAAAGAATGATAATTGTGGTTTATATTTGTTAATGTTGCCAGGTAGAATACAGAATGCCCAGTTAAACTTGAATTTCAGATAAACAACAAAAGTTTTATTATGTCTCAAATATTGCATGAAATATACTTAGATTAAAGATTTTGTTGTTTTCCTAAAATTCAGTTTAACTGGGTATCCTATACTTTTTTCTCCTTTGGCTAAGTCTAATACTTTAATGAGGTAGGCAGAATTCTAAAAACGGTCCCCCAAGACTCCACACCCTAATCTCTGGAACTTGTGAACACGAGTAACTTCAACTCCCATGATTATAATATGATATATACAGTTCTCTAGAACACAGCTGACCTTAAGATGGAAATGCCTGATCTAAGCAAATAAGCCTTTACAAGCAGAGAGCTTTCCCTGGCTGACAGCAGAAGAGGAGAATGGAAAAGAAGGCAGAAGAAGGAATCAGAGAGATTCAAAGCATGAGGACTCCACACTGCATGACTGACTTTGAAGATGGAGGAGGGCCATGTGATGAGGAGTGTGCACAGCTTAGAGGAACTAAGGATGGGAAAGTTGCAAGGACCTGAATTCTGCCCAAGTATGTATGAGTTTGGTAATGGATTTTTTTCCTAGACCCTCCAGATAAGAACCCAACCCAGCCAATACCTTAATTTTGGCTTTGGGATGTCCTGCATGTCATACCCAGATGAGCCCATCTAGACTTTGGATCTACAGAATGGTGAGCTTATATTATGGGTATTTAGCTTCTATGTTTGTGGTACTTAGGTAGCAGGAGAAAATGGATACACCTAGCATTTATATGCATTTGCTTTCAAAATACTTCACATACATTTTTTTAAAAGATTATTTATTTATTTGGAGAGAAAGAACAAGAACAAGTGAACAGGAGGAGGGGTAGAGGGAGAGGGAGAGAGAGAATCTCAAGCAAACTTCCCGCTGAGCACAGAGCCTGACACGGGGCTCAATCTCACAACCCTTATATCATGACCTGGGAGCCAAAATCAAGAGTCAGAGGCTTAACTGAGTGAGCCACCCAGGCATCCCTCTTCACATATATTTTTTGACTTGATTTTGAAATGTAAGAGAGACACAGGATGAGTTTTATTGCAAATTTTCAGATATATCCATTGGCATTCAGACAAATTAAATCACTTGTTTAAGCTCCCCTGGCTTTGCAGCTACAAATAGAAATCAGGTTGTCAGGAAGTATTTTTGTTTTTTGTTTGTTTGTTTAACAAGTATTATAATAAAATACCTGGAAAAAACTAGATTATTTGTTCTTTACTTTCTTCATCTCTCCCTTAATTTTCCAGATGTGAAAGCCATCCTTTTGGGAAGGGTTTCCCTAGTTTGGTACCATGAAAGAGTTTTTAAAAGAAGTGAGCTTTAACAGGGGATTGAAAACTAAAGAAGGAGCCAGTTTGGGGACCTAAAGTAGAAGATATAGAGAGGATTAAGGGTCTATGTACAAGATACCAAGAGAGTATTTCCAAAATTATTGTGTCACTTTCGTTGTAGAGATAATCCAAGACTTGGTGTGTGTTCTACAGACTCCTATCTAAGTATTAAGTTCAAAAGCTGCCTGCTCCGTTTTATACTCCAAATCTGAGCATGGCCGAAGAATAGGATTAGAAGGCAGTGATCTGTGGCTCATACACTGGCCCATGGGGTTTTGAGAACATGATCCATGTTTTCACAGAGAATGAAGACTGACAGTGTGGAGACCTGCCTGTTCTGGCCTAAGGATTTACATTGCTGAGAGATGGTGTGTCCCGAGCTACACCAGGTGTTTATCACAAGGCCCACCCCAGGCAACTCCTCAGAAGGAGATTCACACCATTTTCCTCACCCCCACTTCTTCTGATTCTACAAGCAAATTTCCTCTCATTTCCATGATCTGGAGGGTCAATAGCCCCTTTTCTTTTGACCTAATAGTTAAGCTCATAAGCCCTAGATGCAGATCAACTTGGGTTCAAATCCTAGATCTAGAATAAATTCTCTGTGATTTTCAGCAAGTTACTTAACTTCTCCAAGCCTCAATTTCCACATCCATAAAGTTGGAATAATAATAATCAAACTCATAGCATGTGCTAAGAATTAAATAATGTATAAATAAGGTTAGCATTATGCTTGGCATATGTTATACATTTTTAAAAAATATTTTATTTATTTATTTATTTGACAGAGAGAGAGACAGTGAGAGAGGGAACACAAGTAGGGGAAGTGGGAAAGGGAGAGGCAGGCTTCCCGCTGAGCAGAGAGTCCAATGCGGGGCTCAATCCCAGGCCCCTGGGATTATGATTTGAGCCGAAGGCAGCCGCTTAACCGACTGAGCCACCCAGGTGCCCCGTGTTATACATTTTTAATAATTGTTACCCACTGACCTTATTGATATTATTATTTTTGTACTCTGATTAACTGTTCATTTATGTTTGTCTCCTATCAGGTTATGAGCAAGTTTGGAGAGCAGAGGCCGTATCTCATTTCTATTAATTTCCCTGAGCATCTACCATGATGTCTGGCACATAATAGGTGCTCAAAAAATGCTTGCTGCCTGAATGGATTGATGAACCAGCAATTGCTTTGAAGTGTCCCTGCTGGAAAATGTGTTTGGCTGCTTTTTTAAAAAATGCAAAGTATGCAGTGGGTTTGGGGTAAAGCCAGAGGTTTTTCCTTACCAGGTCTGGGACAACACATTGTCAGCATCCCATTAACTTGGAAAGAGAGAATTGGATGGCACACCTTCCAGATATACCCCATTAAGTGACAGAGAGCCAGCTAATCTTCAGTCTTATCCTCGTGTACTTTTTAATTGACCAAGCATGGCAAATCCCCTACCAAAGACTCTCCTTCTCTCTGCCCACAGCCTGTTTCCCTAAATTTATCTCCACCATAAAAACAAGAAAACTGCTCCCAAACTCATGGCCATGTGGACATGCCAGCATGGTGTTAGAGTTCATATTTTGCCTGAGGTGTTAGAACCATGTGGATGCACTTGAACAACAGGAAAGCCAAAACAATTCCCAAAGGATTCCAGGAATTACTTTTGGAAGCACATTTAAAAAACTTCCAAATGGATGTGTCTGGAGTAAGAAAAGCCTGCAAACATGTATGTCCACCTTCAAAGTTAAAGTTTCTCTAACTCAGCTGCATACTTATGGGTTTGTTGTTTCTAGGTGTCTGGTAAGATGCCCTAAACTATATGTGTACTATCACATACATCTCTATATTTAAGTACAATTTTCCATCTAAAAACTTTCCACATTTTTCCATGGAGATAATGCTGTTTTCCTAAATCCACAAGTACCCCTTATGAGGTGAGCAACCTACATCATTATTTTCAGAAAAGAAGTGTGTTTGTGTGTTTATGTACATGTGTGTATGCACACATGAGTGTGTGAGAGGTAGAAAGGTAGTGTTTATGCTTGAATATTCAAAAAATTTCATTGATTTCCTTTCTCAGTTCTAGAAGGTGGTCATCTTTCATAAGATATGTTCATGTTGGAAAGATTCATTTGGTTCCTGAAAAACCAATCACTTATGCCTATAGGGGTATTTGTTCAACAAACATTTTTTGAATACTCTGTGAATAGGACTCTGATAAGAATTCTGGGAAATGCAAAGCAATACAACAAAGCTCTGCATGAATAAGAGTCCAGTTGTGTACAATTATCCAAAATGCAAGCAAAAGCAGAGATGATACAGCTTATGGAGTTAAACAGAGTGATTACTTCTGGCTCTAATGAGCTGGAAAGGCTTCAGAGGAGGTGAAATTTGAACTCAGAATTGAGGTATGAGGAGGATTTTTGTCAGTGGAATAGAAGAAATATGGTGGAAGAAAATTCCCAGAAGGTAGATCAACAAGGAACAAAGAGAGCTGGTAGACTACAGAGATGGCTCAGGGACGCATGCAGACCTGTTTATGGGAAGAGCTTTTATATTGGGAAGGAATAGGAGGAATATTTGGAAAGTGGACAAGGGTCATCACTAGAAAGGTCAAGAGTGGCAGTTGTATCAGGATTCATTAGTTTGTAAGTAACTAAAGACAGAATAAATTAATGACTTAGAACTCTTCAGGAAAACAAACAAACAAATGGACAACAACAAAAAACCTCTAGGCTTCAGGAAAATAAGGTGTTGGAAAAACCCTATGGCACTTCAAAGGATCAAGAGAAGATTACAGGAACCAGAAGAAGGAGTACAACTGGCATGCAGTAGCTCTAGAGCTCCAAATCCCCCATCCATTTGTTTCATTTTCTTCCCTTTGTTTAGTTGTTTTTTCTTCTGTTATGCAAGGCTTTGCAGAACAGAGTTAAAAACAATGGCCACCTGTAGCCCCAACTACCCATTCCTCTATTATCATGCTATTAGATGCAAAGCTGCCTCTTCTCCACCTCTAAATCAGGAAACCAAGTGACTGGGCTCTAATTTACTTGGCTTCAGTCACATGATCTCCCTAGTCCAATCACATAACAATGGGAATGAGCATTATGATTGAACAGGACTGTGTCACAGCCCACCCTGTCATCCTTTGAGAAATAAGCAAACTTTCTGGACAAACAAGTACAGTAACAGCCATAATTTATTGCACCAGGCTGAGTTTTATTCTTTTTGAATTAATTCACCCATTCATGTATTCATTTCTTTGATTTTCATCATATAGACAATGGAGAATCATTAAAGGTGTTTTATCTAATTAATAAGCCAATCAAAGCATAGACTGTAGTGCTCTCCAGGACAGACTGGAATGAAGAAGAGAGGACTATATGATTATCATACAAAAATTGATGAAGCCAGAACAAGGGTGGGATCACGCGGCTGAAGAGAAAGGAAGTGACAAATTGGATAATTAAAAGGTAGATCATCATGGAAGAGATAAGAAGACTACAACTGAAAATACGAGGAACACAGGAGTCAAAAATGGCTGTTTACTGACTAGAGTAAGGGGGTCTATTAAGGCAGTACTAATTGAAATTGGAAAATCAGAATGAAAATTAGATTAGATAAGAAAATAATATTGGATAATAATATTCTGGAAACAATGGGTTTGAAATAACAGTGAGTCATCTAGGTGATATCTCTTACAGGTAGTTGCAAAGTGCTCAGGAGGAAGTTGATCAGAGGATTCACACTGGGATCATCTGAATAAAGATTCAGTTTGAAGTTATGGGAGGGGACCAAAATTCCAAGGGAAAGGATATAGAAAGAGATAAATCAAGAAAGAATACAGGATGATGGGGCATGATGGAGAAATCTTTGACCAATGATGATACTTATTATGAATTGAATTGTGTCCCCCTAAAAAAGATATTTTGAAGTCCTAACACTGGATACCTATGAATTTAATCTTATTTGGAAATGAGGCCTTTGCAGATGAAATCAAGTTAAGATGAGGGCATGAGCATGGACCCTTAATCCAACATGAGTGATAACCTTATAAGAAACAGGAAATTTGGAGACAGACATAGACACAGGGAATACAGCTATGTAAAGATAGAGATTGGAGTTCTTGTGCCTCAAGCCCAGGATTGCCTGGGACCACTAGACTCTGGAAGAGATGAGGAAGGATCCTTCCTGAGAGGCTTCTGAGGAAGCATAAACTCTGCCGACATCTTGATTTTGGAAGTTGTGAAAAAGGGCACACAGATCCTGTTATTGAGAGTTTGGAACCCTTCAGGTTTGGCAATGAGTTTTCATCAACTCTGAATAGGAACAGTCTGCCCTGCAGATTCTTCTATAGCTGAGCCATTAGGGAGATTCAGAAGACAAGTTTTCAGGTTGGTAGAAAATATCTTGGGACTGCTATGTATGCTCAAGCAATAGACTGTAAATGAAAGGAAAGACGTAATTGTGGAGTTGTGAACACTACTGTATAATATCACAGTAGTGATATTTCTGGAGTTGTGAACATTACAAGCAAAATTAGAGGAGTGAAGACATTTGAAATAAGGGGCCCAGTGTTTGGGCCTTTGCAAGACACTTTTTTATTAAATTTATCAAATTCTACTAATATTTTAAAATTTCCTTTAGGCCCATGAGTTCTCTGTGTTTGAAACTAGGGAATTAATGTAGTCAACTGGACCATCCACTGGAAAGATTAGCCCATATTCTTGTGAGAAGCTTGAACTGAGAAAATTTGCCAGCTGCATAACAAACTAGTCCTCTGACATAAGGGTCACACATATTTTCACTATGTTTTCTGGGTTCATGAAACGATCCAATCTTTTTTTTTTTTTTGTCAGTGAAGATTCAATGGATTGCTTAAGATTACTGGAGACTTTCCCTGACCTCTAAAATTTGATCTCTGTACTAAGTTGTTTAGGGTCCAAAGTATTATGTAGCAAGGAATGGATAATGTTTTATAGCAAATCCTTAAAAAATATGTCTATAAATATCCAGTGCACTAATACAAATGCAGTAAATGTTATTCCTGGTAGCCAGAATACCATCCTGGCTCCCATGCCAGGAACAGTCTCAGTCCTGCTTGGCACACCAAGCTGAAATTCATCACCCTCTTGATGACCACGATTACAAGTTTTACTTGAGATGAGGCCAATATCATGGTCAAATCAGAGTGTTTCCTCCCAGATATATGCATTTCCTTTAGAAATGAAGAAATGCTTCTAGAGCTCAAGCCTTGGGGAAAAAAAATAGTCTTTTTGAAGTGTTTTCCTTCAGTTTTTGCTTAAGTAATTTAAGAATTGCCTAATAGAGAAGTGAAAGCTTTCTCCTGAGTTTCCTGCAGAAAGGAACATTTTGGCTACAGTTTGGAATGAAAAACATTCTTCTCATTTAGGAAGTTCCAGTTAAAGTGCCATTAAATATATTAGCTTTGTGACTTTGGGCTAGTCACTTCATTGCTCCAGGCAAGTTTCTCATCTGTAAAGTGAACACTAGGTAATTTCTGAGCAGGTTGATCATACAATTTACTTTCTACAGTGAATTATACCAGCCCTAGGAATGAACTGGAGCTATTCTGGGGTAACTAGAGGATATGTTCATTCCTCTCTAAGGAGTTTTGAAGTTCTGTAACTATATGGTTCTCAGGTTCACTGCCTGCACCTAAATCTAATCGCTGGGCTGGTCTTTATGTTATAACTTTCTTCTGGGCAGGATATGTCCATTCTGCTTTGGAGAATAGTTCAACTTAATGGAAGTGTTCATCTGTCACTTAGATACAGCAGATGTAAATGCTTGGACTAGGGCTGCTGCTGGGAAATAATCAGCTTTCTTATGTCTTATCTAAGCAAAACCCAACTCCAGACATATTCTTCTTCCACATGGGTTGATAGCCAGGTCCCAAGAGAGAATGTTTTATTCCTATAACCTGGGATCCAGGTAGCCGCAAGCCAGTTCTAATACTTTGCTATTCTGAGAGTGATGTTGAAAACCATTGCAGTGAAGACACTGTGCATATGTCATTATCTTTCATTTATTGTGATAATAACCATGATTCTTACTATTGTATCCTTATCACTGGAGGAGGTACTAGAGTCTAAAGGAACCTAGGAGCAGCCATCTTTTTATATCTGCAGATTGGAGGCCAGAGTTGCAATTTTCAGTCTAGAACTCACCTACTTCACTTATTTATTAATTCATCCAGCATATGCCTTAATGATTATAACTATGTATAGGACATTGTATAGGAGACCCAGCTTATGGTCTGGGAAACTGATAATTACAATACAGTACAATAATTAATGGAATAGAAATCTCAACAAAACATTGCAAGACCACATACTTTGTGAGGTGGTTCTTATTTCTGTTGTTAATATGCTTTCCCAGTCTACATTATTTAAATTACATCAACTTATTAAAATGCAGGGATTTAGTTAACTCTCTTGTCATCCAGTTCTATTACCCTTTTCAGCCCAGAGGAGTTATGTTGGATTAAGAATGAATTTCTTGTTAGTGGCATTGAATTGACATCCAATGTAGCTATACTAAAGTGACATGGTATGTACACAAATTCCCTCTTACTGGAAAGAATCTCAGTTTCATCCATGTATTTTCCTCTCTTCTCATTTCTGTTATTTATTTTCCTTCGCTGTTCTTTCACACAGACACTTAGTCACACATATGGTGCTTCTGTGACATATATTCATCCTTGCCTTATTCACTCTCTCACACGCTCGCTGTCCTGGGCACATGTACATCCCGATCACTCATTCTGTCAAGACCTCTTACACATTGAGTTTCTGACTCTTAAATACACATGATCTCAAGTTTGTAATTTCCTACAGATGCTCTCTGTCCCTGGAGACACGTTCGCTTTCCTTTGAGCACACAGCCTTTCTCCAACAGCCTTGCTCTCATAGGCACACACCCACATCTGCAGGCACTCATGCTTTTGCCCTCGGCCCCTCCCACACCTCAGGCTTCTCACTGGTGATCAGCGTAGGGATAGGAGACAGGAAGGGTGGAGGAGATACCAGTAAGTCATCTGTCCTCCACCCACATCTTCTTTAATATTTTTTCTTCCTTTCTGGTAAGCAGAGAGAAAACTTGCTGGTAGTAGGGTATGGCTCTTTCCAAGCATAGCTGTGGTGCCAAGGATGAATGTAGTAAGAAGGCCTTCGAGAAACCCTCAGAGTGATGTCATTAGAGGGGACAAGGAAATATTTCACAGTGCCCAAAGAGAAAAAACCTGTCTCACTAAGCAGCTATCCTAAGAACTGTTACCACTGGGAGTATTTCATTAAACAAAGGCACTGTGTCTCTACCAAAAATATTAGAATTCTAAGAGAGACAACACATAAGATAATTAGAAGTTATTATTGAATTTTGATGTATATCAGGGATTGGCAAATTTTTTGTGTAGTAGAGGCCAGATAGTAAATATATTTTAGGCTTTTAAGCTACAACTATTCAGCTGTGCTATCATAGAGGAAAGGCAGCCCTAGATAATACATCAGTGAATGTGTGTGGCTGTGTTCCAATAAAACTTTATTTATAAACACAGGCAGTGGGCTGGATTTGAACCATGGTCCCTAGTTGGTAGACTCCTGATCTATATGAACAACACCATTTTAACTATATATTTTTATTTTTTTCTCTCCCCCCATCCCCGGCTTTTATTACCATTTAATTTGAAAATGGCTGGATGAAATTTTCAGCAAATGTGGAAGATGTATTTAGAATGGTCAGATGTAAAAAATCAGCTCTGTACTTTGTGAAAAATTCTTTTCTGGTGGCTTAGAGTCATGTTGAAAAATAAGAGATCATTTTCTAAACTAGTGACTGTATTATACAATGAGAACAGATAAATAAACAGTTTTTTCAAGTATAAGCCCCAACCAGATTTTTATCAGAATCAGGCTGTTGCTTCTTATGTAGACATCTCTCTGTAGGATGCTCCTAGTGTGTAAGGGGACTAAGTACCATGGGAATGAGCCCTAGGACAGAGAAGCTGGGACAATGGGAATGGGAAAGACCTTGCTAGTAGGCATGTCTAGGAAGATTTCATCCCAACAAGGGAAGTTGAGGAGGAGGGTGATATGAGATACACAGGCCATCAGGATGGCATTGCAATGAAAGGGAGCATCAAAAGCCAGGTTGAGGAGCACCTCAGGTACTAGTTGACTCCGGTAATTTGTAGTCCAGTTAAGGTTTTTAATTTTTTTCTCCTACAGTAAAATTTCATCTGAAAGTATCTTGTTTTTGAGCCAACTAGCTAGAAAGAAGTTGCAGATTTGCACAGTGCAATTTTTATTAGTTTCCTTTTGCTCTTGAAATGCTATTTAAATTTGGCAGCCATTTCTGAATAATAGAATACAGTGAAGATATGTGCATACTAACATGCATATTTACATGGTATATTGTTAAATGAAAGAGAAAAGCAGATTTGGGGCAAAGTCCTTATAGAAAAATCTCACATTTTGTGTGTATGTGTATATACCTATGTAGACACACACACACACACACACACACACACACACACACTCTTATCTAGAAAAAAGTTCATACAAATATGTACAAATTTTCAACAGTGATTATTTCTGGGCAGCATGATACTTCTAAGGTACTATACTTTCTCCTTATCCATTTCTTTCTCTTTTTTGTCTTTGTCTTTCTCTTCCTCTACATAAGCACTTATTAGACTTATAATTCCAAAGGGCAATGAGAACATTTTCATTTAGAATATTTTTAAAAAGTTGAATAGTGATGACTTCAATTCTAGAAGGAAGGGTTACTCATATATTGAGACTGGGTAGGAGAAAGCCTTCCTCTTATTTACCTTGTGAGGTGTTCTTGGCTCTTTCCATGTGGTTTGTTGGAGTAAAGTTACTTCCAATCATGATCCAAAAATGTGTTTTATTGAGTGAAGGGATAACTTTGTCCTTGCAGTTAACATTACACTATGGGTCAACAGTTGACCCACATTAAAGAAAAAACACGATTTTGAAAGCAGTGTTCTTTGAGGTTTGGGGCAAATTAACTTCTCTGAAACTCTATTTCCTTATTTCTATAAGAGAATTAATAACACACACTTTACAAGTGTGTGAGGATTAAGTGACAATATAAAGAAAACACCTAGCAGAACCTGGCCTCTGATAATCGCTTAAAAAATGCTAACTTCTTTCTCTTTCTCACATTTCTTTCTCCTCCAGCAACAGATTTCCCAAATGAGAAGAGGAAGAACTGAGTTATGCTGTCATCTTTAATAAGTCCCATCACATGTTCTTCCCCAAATCCCAAGCAATTTGCTTTCTCTTTCATTCTCAGAGAAGGCAAATACCCAGACGGCAAGAAAATACTGGAGGAAGAAACAAATGGCAATCCCATTTGTGCTTTGGCCAATATAATTTCATTTTTTTAAAAGATTTTATTTATTTATTTGACAGAGAGAGAGAGACAGTGAGAGAGGGAAAACAAACAGGGGGAGTGGGAATGGGAGAAGCAGGCTTCCCGCAGAGCAAGGAGCCTGATGTGGGGCTCGATCCCAGGACTCTGGGATCATGACCTGAGTCGAAGGCAGACGCTTAACGACTGAGTCACGCAGGTGCCCCTATAATTTCATTTTAAAATGAAACTCTAGAAACAACGTTTGAAATAATCCAATTACTCTTGATAATATCATTTAAAAAAAAAAAAAACTTGATTCAGGCAGGTTTTATTTTAAACCAGAGATTTGGCTTGCTGAATGTGGTCTCGTTTCTCCTTATTCCCTAGTTCCCCACTAACTCACCTCAACACTTGTCCTGCCGCCTAGTACCCAAAAGACCACCAAAATTTACATGACATCCAGTTTCTTCTTATTAATGGAAGGTTGTAATTAAAAAGTGTGCATATTTCCTGATTTTCAGTGTTCTACACATCACTGCCTCATGGTGTGTACTGGTTATGTCATGCTTCCCTATTAGGAATGCTGGGGTTTTAATTTTAGACAAAAGTATTAATACTGATTATGTTAAAGGGGAAACAGTGTCAGCCTTAGCATATCCCAAGCTGAATTCACAAATGTTCCCTACAATCTCCTTCTCCTGCAAACACTTTCTCTCATAGTGGTATCACATTTCACCCCATCATCCAGTTTGAAGGTCTCCTCCTTTGTTTTTCTCTAATTATCCCGTCCTCCTCTCTATCCCTGCCACCAATGCCAAATTCAGGCTCCCTCATCTCCTATCTGACAACTACAAGATCAACTTCCCAAGTAGTATATTTGCTCCCAGTCCGTTTTCTCTCAAATCCACCCTCTGCATCTATACCATTACCAATGTTAATTTGATGGTGACCCTTTTTTGCTTACAAATATTCATTGACCCTCAAGACCTACAGAATAAACTCTATATTTTTGAATATGGCATTCAGGACCCTCTGTAAATCTTGGGTCAGCCTCCCTCACTAAATACATGGATACATGTCTTGCCATTTTCTGTTTCCAATGTTTCATTCCAGCAGCATAAAACAGATTCCAAATTCCTGAATACACCATTCTTTCTCATGAATTCTGCTTTTGGCTCATGTCTGCTCCTTTAAAATGTATTTTCTTTCCCTATTAGCTAACTTCTATGTGTTCCTTAAGACATAATTTAAGTATAAAAATTCTATGAAGCTTTGCCAAACTCTCCTGGATAGATTAAGTCCCTCTTTTTGTGTGTGCTTTTATGTAACTTTTTCATTGCACTCATCAACTTGAACTAAAACTATTTGTATATCCACATTTCAAATGGTTCTATTAGCTCCTAGAGGGCAGATACTTTGCTTTATTATGTCTCTGAAGTATATCACAATAACTGAAAGACTGTAGATGTCTACAGATACCTACTGAATAAATGAATTAATTCATAGGTATGTATTAATTATCTGTTGCTTCATTACCTCAACACTTAGAGGCTTAAAATAACAGATATTTATTATCTCTTATAGTTTCTGAGAGTCAGGAATCCAGGAATGACTTAGCTGGATGGGTCTAGCTCAGCATCTCTCATGAACTTGCAGTCAAGATGTCAGCTGGGGCTGCAGTAAACTGAGGGTTTGGGTAGGGCTGGAGCATCTACTACCAAGCTCAACTCACATGGCTGTTTGCAGGACAACTTAGTTAACCTCCACATGGGCATCTCCATAGGATTACTCATGACATGCTCTCTGATTTTCCCCATAGTGAGTGATATGAGAGAGAAAGAGCACTATCTAGATGAAGTCATGGTGTCATATATAACTTAATTTCAGAAGTGCCATAGCATTACTTCACAGTATTCTACTGGACACATTGATCAACCCTAGTATAAGGTGGATGAAAGCTATTCAAGGGTCTGGATATCAGAAGGCAGGGATCACTGGGTCATCTTGGAGGCTGGCTACAACAGGCAGCAAATATTTTTCACATTCCTAAAATCCTCCTGAGTAGATGTTCTCTCTTTTGCCTTCTTACAGGTCATTTCTGGACATAGAAATCATTCAAAGAGTGATACCAAACAGGGTCTTGGTAAAGCCTCTATAATTTCTGGATACTGTTTATTTTGTTATTAATGAGAGAGAAAGAGATTATCTTGGGAGAGAGACAAATTTCTCTTGATACTATTGATTCAATAGCACTGATCAAGTTCATTAGTTCAACAATAAGGTATTTATTGGGGCTAAAGTTTCACACTTGATATTTATGCATTTTCCCTCAATTTAGACACATGGGACATACAATCCAAGAATATTTTGAATAGATGAACATCTAAGGATTAGGTTTAAGAAATTGGGTTGACTGTTGTAAGCAGGAGCAGGACAAGCAATAGAAATAACAACAAAAATAATCATCCCGTTGGGTTTCTAAACAGATGATGCTCAACTCAGAGCAGGAAAGTATTCGATCAAGAACAAAGCCAGTTGCAGTTTGTAGTGTGCTCTGTAGACAAGAGCTCAGCTAGTCAAACTCTTTTGGCCCTTTTGTTTGCTTGTTTAAAGTATGAGTGTACTGATTCACATATAACCGTACAGCAGGAGGTGGAAATGGTTTTCTAAAGACAGACATGCTCACCCATAGACAACCTTTTTTTTAAAGAGGTGAGATGGCATCTAGCACTTCACAAAAGTTGCCTCCTCCCTGTCTGGATGCTTAGTTTCCATGCCTCGTATTTCTAACGTGGGGTAGAGCTCTCCGTTCCCAGGAGGGAATTATATTTTTCATTTACATTGCTTTCCATATTCCTTACTTGCTTCCTTTCACAGGAGGAGTAACTTACCTGGTTGGAAACTTTAGGGAAAGGGTGCAGCTCTCCATTTCTTTGGCTGTATCTCATGTTTCTGACCACTCATGGACTATACCATTATCATTATCTATTTTCTTCAGGCAAAACAAGCCCAGCACTAATTATTTAGCATCTCTGTTGTGACTTAAGTGAGGTAATGCAATTTGTGACCAGTAGGAGTTGGAAGTCCATTTTGTCATTGGGTCCAAGCCACTTTCTCTGAGCCAGTTTAACTGGCAACACAGCTGTTATGTTGAAACTTCTCTGACTGCCATACCTGTCTCTCAGCTGGTTCTGATATGCTAGAGAAGCCCAGGTTCAATTAGGTTTCCCACTTACATACTCTCATTAACACCCAATTTTTCATGGCACTCCTCACACTTGTCATTATTTTGTAATGTCTTTCTCCCTCTTTAGACAGATAGACAGTATGCCATAGCAGTTAAGAGTATTAGCATGGGAGTCAGATCTTCTAGGTTTACATTCCAGCTATGCTATTTACTACTTAGATACACTTTGGCAGGTTAGTTAACCTTTAAAAAGTAGTTTACAGAAAAACTGAACTGAAAAGCAGAGTTCCCATATACTCCTTCTCCCCTTCACCACAGTTTCCCCTATTCTTAACAAACTGCGTTGGTGTGCTACATATTTTTTTACAATTAATGATCCAATATTGGTACATTATTATTACCTAAAGTCCGTAGTTTAATTTAGGGTTCATTTTTGTGTTGTACAGTTCTCCAGTTTTTGTCATCATGTCATGTATCCACCACTACAGTATCATACAGAATAGTGTCACTGTCCTAAAAATCCCTGTGCTCATCCTGTTCATCTTCCTGCTCCTCCATCCCTGTGAGACCAATTCCTAAGAAAAATAAGAGATTGGATTTTAACCTTTATTTATTCTTTCTTTAATGTTCTCTCTTTAATTATGTAGATCCTTATTTCTGACTTATATCACTTTGTCTCTGAAGCTTCTTTTAACATTTATTGCAGGACAGGTCTACTGACAACACATTTCCTCAATCTTTATTTGTCTGTCTTTTTTTTTTTTTTCCTGTATCATTTTTGAAGGATAGTTTTGCTGGATATAGAATCCTAGATTTTTCTTTCAAGACTTTTATTTTCTTTGATTTTCTGCAGTTTGAATATAATATCCTCTGTGTAGATTCTTAGATTGTAGATTTCACTTGTTTGGTATTCTCTGAGCTAGTTGGATCTGTGGTTTGATGTCTGTTATTAATTTTGGAAAATTCTCCACCATTATTCCTTCAAGCATTTCATTCCCCTTTCTCTTTGTCTTCTCTGGCATTCCCATTATAAGCATGTTGTATCTGTTGTAATTGTCCCATAGTCCTTGGATATTCTGTTGCATTTTTTATTTAATTTTCTTAAAGATTGATTGATTGATTGATTGATTGATTGATTTTAGAGAGAAAGAGAGCACGTGAATGGGGGTAGGGGGAGAAGGAGAGGGAGAAGGAAAGAATCTCAAGCAGATTCCCCACTGAGCACAGAGCCTGATATGGGGCTCCATCTCACATCCCAACATGGGGCTCCATCTCACATCCCTGAGATCATGACCTGAGCTGAAATCAAGAGTTGGATGCTGGGGCGCCTGGGTGGCTCAGTTGGTTGAGCGACTGCCTTCGGCTCAGGTCATGATCCTGGAGTCCCTGGATCGAGTCCCGCATCGGGCTCCCTGCTCGGCGGGGAGTCTGCTTCTCCCTCTGACCCTCCCCCCTCTCATGTGCTTGCTCTCTCTCATTCTCTCTCAAATAAATAAATAAAATCTTTAAAAAAAAAAAAAGAGTTGGATGTTTAACAGTCTAAGCCACCCAGGCACCCTTGATTTTTTAAATATTATATTCCCAGGACTTATTTCTCTTGTAATTGGAAATTTGTAGCTTTTGACCACCTCACCCCTTCAACCCCAATCTCTGGCAACCACCAACCTGTTCTCTGTATCTATCAGTTTGATTTTTAAAATCCACATGTAAGTGAGATCATAGAGTATTTGGCTTTCTTGTCTGACTTATTTCACTTAGCATAATGCCCTCAGGATCCATTTATTATATCAAAAATGGCAGAATTTCCTTCTTTATTATGGTTAAATAATATTTCTTTGCATTTTCTTTATCCATTCACCTGTTGATGGATACTTAGGCTGTTTATATGCTTCACTTATTTACACAATTGCTTTACAATAGATTATTTAAATACCCAGAAATGGAGTTGCTGAATCATATGGTTGTACTTTTAATTTTGGGGGGAACCTCCAAACTGTTTTCCATAGTGGCTGCAGCAGTTTATAATCTCACTAACAGTGCACGATGGTTATCTTTTCTCCATATTCTATACATAACACTTGTTATTTCTTGTCTTTTTAAAATAATCATTTGAATAGTTGTGAGGTGATATCTCATTGTAGTTTTGATTTGCATTTTTTTTTGAAAAATATCTATTCAGATCCTAAATTTTTAATTAGATTGTTTATTTATTTCTATTGAGTTGTATGAGTTTATATATATGATATGCTATTAACCCCTTATAGGCTTCATGATTTGCAAATATTTTCTCCCATTCAGTAAGTTTCCTTTTCATCTTGTTGATGGTTCCTTTGTTGTATAGAAACTTTTTTATTTTTTTTATTTTTATTTATTTATTTATTTTTATTTTTTATTTTTTTAAAGATTTTATTTATTTATTTGAGAGAAAGAATGAGAGAGAGAGCATGAGAGGGGTGAGGGTCAGAGGGAGAAGCAGACTCCCTGCTGAGCAGGGAGCCCGATGTGGGACTCGATCCCGGGACTCCAGGATCATAACCTGAGCCGAAGGCAGTCGCTTAACCAACTGAGCCACCCAGGCGCCCTAGAAACTTTTTTTAGTTTGATGTAATCCCACTGGGGTTTTTGTTTGTTTGTTTGTTGTTGTTGCCTTTTTTTTTTTTGGTGTCAAATCCAAAAAAAAATCATTGCCAAAACTGATATCAAGAAATTTACCTTTATATTTTCTTTTATTCCTCTGTTCCTTTTCTCTTTTTCTTCTCTTTCTAGTATTCCCATCATGTGCATATTGTACATTTTGTAATTGTCCCCATAGTTCTGGGATATTCTGCCCTCCCCCCCTTTTTTTGTCTTTGCAGTTTTGGTTTTGGTTTGGTTTTTTGCCTCTCAACTTTGGAAGTTTAATATATTGATATATTTTTAAGATCACTGATTCTTTTCTTGACTATGCCCAGTCTCATCAGTCCATGAAATATATTCCTTATCTCTGTTACAGTTTTTTTTTCTAGCATGTCCCTTTGAATCTTTCTTAGAATGCCCATCATTCTGCTTACATTACACATCTATTCTTTTATGTTATCCACTTTTTGTATTAGTGTCCCTAGCATATTAATCGTAGTTATTGTAAATTCCTGGCCTGATCATTCCAAACTCTGCCATGTCTGAGTCTGGTTTTGATGTCTCCTCAGACTGTGTTTTTGCTTTTAAGCATGATTTGTAATTTTTTGTTGGAAGCTGGATGTAATATATCTGGTAAAAGGAACAGAGATAGATAAGTTTTTAGTATGAGGTTTTACATGTCTCTGGCTAGGAGTTAATCTGTGTAGCTCTGGTGTCAGAGGCTAAAATTTCTCCTGGTGTCATTGTTTTTGTCACCCCTGTTGGCTTTGAGTGTTTCTATAGGCTCTTTAAACAGGGTCTGAGGCTTGCAGTTATTTTAGCTCTAATCCTCTGGAATTGTACTGGAACCCTAGTGAAGTGGTGGGTAAGGTGTGGAGAAGGGGAAATATTCTATAGTTCTACAATTAGGTCTCAATCTTTTAGTGTGTCTAAGCTGGCTATTTCCCAACTCAGTTGGTTAGAGGAGACTGGCATTGGATTTTTCCATTTCTTCAGGTTGTTTAGGCTTTGGTGAGAACTCTGGTTAGTTAGGATCTGGTAAAATAGTTTTCCTTGAAGGCAGCCTCTTTTTAAGGACGACAGAGAATGTTGGTCATATTTCAAAATGGCTAATTTCCCCCTTCTCCGGCTGGACACAGGAGAGGATTTTTTTTCTCAGATTTTCACTGTGAGAACTTGGTAGGGATCCTGGAGGTAAAACTCACAAAAGTGTGGAAGCCATGCAAGACTGCATCCCAGTGTGTTTATTCCTCAAGCTAGTCTACACTGAACATCCGACAACTCACCAATTACAGTTTTAAGTGTTCAAGCTGATACTGGACTCAGCTGTAGAATTTTGCTCCTGGGCTTCTGTTCCTCACAAATTGTGATTCTCTGTATCTATGTGTTTGTTTCTCCAGTTTTCAGGGCAAGAGTTTACCTCATTGCCTCAATTATCTGATGAATCTAGGAAGAGTTCTTGAGGTTTAGCTTGTTCAGCTTTTTTTTTTTCCTTGTTAGGAGGACAGGAGAGATGACTTCCAAGCTCCTTACATATTGGAACAGAAACTAGAACTCCAAATTACGTAATTTTTTGTGCTTAATTTTCTTCAATTATACAATGAATATAGTTAAATCTACCTTACAGGATTGATGTGAGGTTTAAATGAGTCAAGGAGGATGTAGAGATTTCAGAAGAGCCTGGCATATAATAAATTTCACAATTAGTATTATTATTAAAGGGCACAAGTTCAGGGACCAGGTCTGTCTTGTTCATTCTGTTCACCAGTGCCTAGCACAGAGTAGGCCATAAATATTTGTTGACTAAATGGCCTTGAAGACTGACTAAAATCTTGGCAATCTCTAACATCACATGTTCTCTTTGGCTTCTAGAATCATAGGACCACGCTCATGTCTGTGGCCTTTTTATTCCAGATCACAAGCAAATGGGGCCGATGCTACATGTGAGGAGGAGGGCATTGTAGCTACTTCCCAAATCCATTCATTGGAGGTGAGGGGCTGACAGGTGACTAAAGAGACTCACATTATAGTACCATTTTATATTTTCATTAATCCGGTAGAATGTACAATACAGGTCTGAATCGACTGTTAACCACTGCATAGGATGATGGCTTCCATCTTGAATCCTTTTACCTTGCTGGGTCCTTTCCATCACCTACAAAGGGAACATCACATCTTTCTTACCTGAAAGTCCTGCCAGTCTAGGAAATTATGAACGTGACAGGGATCGCATTCAGAATTCCTTATTGAAATGAATTTCACTATGTCCATGTCAGTGAGAGCATTTTGTGATGTAAGTAATGGGATATTCTCAACATTTCAATACCAAGCAGATATTTTTGGCTTTACTCCATCTAGTGGTTAAAATCAGAAATATTTTAATTGGGTATTTCCCTTTCTTCCCATTTTATCCTTAGTTTTGTTCTAATTTCTTTCAAAATTTATTTTCCTTAATCTTAGGTCATCTAGTCTCCTCCAGATATTCTGCCTTCTATAAATGCAGAACTGTCTGAGATTGTAGATCTTTGGTTTTACAATTTTTGCCCTTCTGTTAAGGTGTTTTCAAAATAGCAGATATGAGGGGTGCTGGGTGGCAGTCAGTTAAGCATCTGACTCTTGGTTTTGGCTCAGGTCATGATCTCAGGGTCGTGAGATCTAGCCCTGTGTAGGGCTCTGTGCTCAGTGGGGAGCCTGTTTGAAGATTCTCTCCCTCTGCCCCTTCCCTGATTCATACACTCTCTCTCTCTAAAATAAATAAATATATCTTTAAAAAAAAAATAGCAAACATGAAATGAATGGATAAACACAATTTACGCTTTTCTTTAAAAAGATAGATTGTGTTCCTGTCAGTTTCCTTTTAAAATGCCTGTCCATTAAGGTGAGTAGGAAAGATAGGCTAGAAGAAAAAGAATTAGCGTTTATTCAGCATTTTATCCCATTCTCTTAATCATATTGGTACTTATTCTAGAAAATAGTTAAGATAGTTTACAAAGTCTTACAAACTTCAGGAAGATTTCATGCAATAAAGAGTGAAAAGAGGAAAAGGAAAGAGGCAAGGGCATAACAAGGAAGCTTAGACAGAAAGGCACTCAGTAAAGACTGATGTACTTAACATGAGGGCCACAAATTGCTTATAGAGTGTCCAGTCGTGACTCCTGACAAGGAAGCCTGATTATTCACTAATTTCATAATTATCATCAGAATAAAATAAATCAAATACTCTGAAGAAACACAAGAATTCTTTTCTTTTTTTAAAGATTTTATTAATTTATTTGAGAGAGAGAGAGCATGAGCTGGGGGAGAAGGACAGAGGGAGAAGCAGACTCCCTGCTGAGCAGGGAGCCGGATGCAGGGGTGGATCTCAGGACCCTGAGATCATGACCTGAGCCACAGGCAGACGCTTCACTGACTGAGCCACCCAGGTGCCCCAGCACAAGCATTCTTAAGAGACTAGTATGGAATATCTGCCCAGATTATCCTAAAGATTGTCCAGTGTGATATTGTGAATCACGCCTTCAACAACATTCTTAACATCAGTGCAATCATGCAGGCCCAGGGGCGTCTTTCATGACACGCCTCACTCAGTCTCCTCGGAGGTATCACATGAAAGTGAAATCCAATTCATGTGGCTTAACAGGAGGTCAGGGTGATAAGGTTCAGAATGACATTTTGTGGCTGGTCTGCTTCCATAAAAGGGTAAATTTTAGAGCAACCGGAGAAATGACTTGAGTATATAGTCTGTCTATCCTGAAAGTGGTTTCTCTCCACAGTTGTTCCTAGATGTTGGGTGGAAGTGAGCTGAGATCATCGAAGCAAACCTAGTGACTAGTAACAATATAGTGGTGTCTGTGTTCCTCTCTTCATGAGCGCTTCCCTGAGACCACCCCAGTTAAAACCTGCTGCCTCACACCTATTTGATCATCCTGGCTCTCACATGGGTGTCTCCACCAACGACCTGTCTCACATATTCCCCCAGACTAATCTTTCAGAATTTGCCTCCGATCACACCATTCCGTTTATAAGGCTTAAGCGGTTTCCTTATTGCTTGAATATTTAAAATCATAAATCTTATTATTTAAAACCTCTCATACTCACCATGACAAACTAACCTATCACTTCTCCCTGAACCAATGTTTGAATCATCTGTAATTATATGCCATTGTTGAAAGTGTTTTTGCTTTGCAATCTTGTTTGTGGCCTCTTGCGTACACCCTCAAAATGTGTCATTTAATCAATCTCGTTTCAAATACTGGCTTCTAGATCCTACTTCTTCCGTCATCCTCTGCATTCTCATGTGGTTTGCACCTCTCGTGGACCTCATCTTTCTCCAATTTACCTTTTCATTTTATTTCAAGCGCGCTTCCCCATGTTCATTGTGTTTCAGCCACCCTGGCTTCCCTTCAGTCTCCAGGACCACCGTGTTCCTTTTGGCCTTTTGGAGCCTTTGCCAACACTCTTTTTTCTGACGGGATGCCTAGTCATTGACTCTTCACATGGTAAGAGCTGTCTCAGTTCTCAAGATACCCCTCCTGTAGGCTTTCCTTACTAAAGCTCATAAAGTGGAGGTCCCCCTTCCTTCTCCATTTTACCTATATGACACATTTTCCAAGATGTAATGACAGCTGCATCCATATGTTTGCCTATTAATTATCTACCTTCTTCCACTAGATTGTGAACTTAAAAGGGTGGGCTTGTAATAAAGTTTTGTTCAGGGAATGAGTAACATATACCATGCATGCTGTTATAGTGAAATATTGTAATTATTTGTTTTTATTAAGCACCACAACTCCTCTGTGCCTGGTATGGTATTGAAAATAGAAGATGATTGATAAGTAAAGCCATTTGTTGAAATCCGTTGAATGGGTGCCTTATTCACATTCATGGTTTATAAGACTTTAAAGGCAACGATGGCACTCCTATATGAAGCTACTTCTCAAATAATGTTACACATTACAGTGTTTATTGTTTTTTATTCAAACAATGGAGAGAACATTGGATTATGGAAAATGCTTCATTTTTATTTCTTCCAGAAAACCAGTACATTGAAACTATGATATTTTATGATAGATTATTACAGTGAGTCATTACACTATCCACATGTAATTAAAGAAACACATTATAATGCATGTACAAATAATAGGCATGTTTATATAACACTGTACTTTTTTTGAGCAATACCTTCAGTTTATAATGTTAGACCACTCATCCTCATATTTTTCTAAAAGGAGCATGTTGCCATTTCTAGTGCTTCTTTTCAGGATTCAATGAGTGTTATTTTCACTAGCTATCTATATCACACCCACAAAACGCTGTCTACACAAAAAAGGCATTGTTTTGTTATTTTGATTGTTGCAAGATCCACATGTAAACAACAGCATTAATTAGTGGATTGGTAAAACGATGTAGTGGAAAGAGCTTTAGCTTCAGCCTATATCTGAAGTAGCTTTAAGCTATGGCTTTACAGTAAACAAGTTTGACCCTAAGAAAATAACTGGCCTCTTTTCAACCACAGTAGTTTCTCCCTCTCGCTCAGGCTTGTATAAAAAGGGCATCTTGTATATTCATTGATACGCAGTAAGTGTTCTTTAAGTATTATTTTCCTAATAATAAATAAATAGGAAAATTTTAAAATAGGAAAATAAGCTCTCATTTTTTAGTAATTTTCCTAGTGATCAGAAAAAAAGCCAATTTATGTGACTCAAAAAAATTTCCACTTTATGTATGTTGATTTCTTGCCTGAAGACATAGTTATTTTCTGGTTTGGAATTTTCCTCAAACTTTCTCTGGCAATACTCTTTAGGGTAATGGCTCCATTTGAAAGGAAATAGAGTATTAGACATACATATAAAGAGTTGTCAACACCTCTGTTATGTCAAGTGGAATCCATTCTGAACCCATCCATTGCACATGGAGCAATGGTTTATCTGCAAAATGAAAAATCCACTTCATTTGAAAAAATAGCTCTTTATGATGTGATCAATTACTCAGAATGACCTGAAAATGTCAGATGTGTGGTCCCAGCTCCAGTCAAATGAAGTGAGTAATTTTCAGTCACTTGTCCAGTGGTTGAGCCAAGAAGAGAGTAAATATTTATAGGCTTATCCCAGGGTACTGGGTAACAGAGTGCCTGGACTTCTTCTAGAGCAAATAAACAAGAATCCCCTACAGTATTTAAACTTGTCCACTATTTCTCAGCCAGCTTCTCTCTTGTCTCCTCACAGTGATTATATACCACTCATTTCCAACCACATTTTGATCGTCCTGCTGCTAAGTTATAGCAAGTATTTTAGAGGGGACAAGAGTTGTTTTCCTTTTCTTTTGACCGCATGTTTAGATTGTATGAACCATTGTGTTTATCCCATTTTTTACTCCTTAGTTTGCTTATTCTATCTCAGTAGGTGACCACAATGTTTGCTTTTGCTTATTAAGCTTTTGAACATCACACAAAGCATTACCACAGAAAAGAATTTAAAGAGTGTGATACATAAACTGATCAAGTAATTTCATCTGAAATCAAATGTCTAACTTTCAAGAGATTTGAAGTTGAGAGACAGATTTTATGAGGTTCTGAGTACTTACAAAGAGTTTAATATCCTGTTTAAGTATTTCATTATGTTAATAAAATCATACCTGTTGCAAGGATTTTTTTTCACCACTTCTTTTTTTTTTAAGTTTATATGTGAATCTTCATGACAAATCTTAGCATTTTACAGCTGGAAGTGATCTTAGAATTTAGATCTTAGAATCCATCTATACCAAATGTCTCATTTTACAAATAAGACAACTGATGTCCTGGGAGATTAATGAGGGACATGCCCCAAGACCCAGAGATTGTTAGTGATTTTGTGGTATGTTTTCCCAAGATGAGCCTTCTAGCTTTCCTGATAACATTTCAACTGTTTCATAAGCACTGTGCTATTTCAAAATAGAAAGAAAAAAAAACCCCTGGCTTTATCAAAATATTTTTTAAGCCCCTAAAGATGGTTCTTAATCTTCTCTGGATCATAAACCCCTTTAAGGATCTGCTGAAAACTCTGGACCCTCTCAATAGAAAAACTCACATGGTAATTCACACCCCATTTCATGGAATCCATAAATTCCTGACACCTTAATTCCAGATTCATTCATTTATTTATTAAAAAAGATATATCATAATCATGATGGTCTAATTATATTTCTGTATTTGAATCAATTTAGACATTAAATGCCATTGGAAGTAGTGTGATAGTTACCTATTAAATGATAGCTATTATTACTAACAACAGTAAAATTAATACACTTTGCAAAAAAACTATTTTTGATTCATATGAGCACATTGTCAGAAATAATGCAACTATTTCTTGTCTGTTTCAACTCACATGATGGGATGCTTTATAGACAACACAGAATAAAGATTCCCGAGATTCCCTAACATACATCTAAGAAATATCAACAATAATGCTGTTGTTCCACATTCAGGAATAGAAAGGGAGCTGTACACCATAGCAGTGTGTGAATCAGCTACGCAATGGCCAGATCGTAAGGGACTTCTTATGGGGTGGGAGGCTGGCCTGAACCTTATGCAGTGAGGCTAGTGTGCATCTCTCCAAGACTCAGGTTACAGATCTCGGCCATCACACTGTCAGCGCAGCTGTAAGGAAAGACATTCACACTTACTCACACTTAAAGATGCAAAGAGAGAGTTTAGGTTAAGAGGACACTCTGTTAGCAGCTTCTAATCCAGCCTCTCCTAACCAATGCCTCATCAAAATACCAAGCAAGACAGAAAAACAAGCATAGGGGAAGATAGGAATCTGGGTGGAATTTTAAAATGCCTGACTTAAGAAATGCAGATGCCAGTGTTATTCTGCCAAACCGAGCAAGACTGCTCGCCTGAAATGAGGCCAGAAAACACTTCGTGTTTCCCCAACTGTTTTTTTTTTTTTAAAGATTTTATTTATTTATTGGAGAGAGAGAGAGCACATGAGAGGGGGGAGGGTCAGAGGGAGAAGCAGACTCCCCGCCGAGCAGGGAGCCCGATGTGGGACTCGATCCTGGGACTCCAGGATCATGACCTGAGCCGAAGGCAGTCGCTTAACCAACTGAGCCACCCAGGCGCCCTAAAGATTTTATTTTATTTTTTTTTATTTATTTGAGAGAGAGAATGAGATAGAGAGAGAGATCATGAGGGTCAGAAGGAGAAGCAGACTCCCTGCCGAGCAGGGAGCCCGATGGGGGACTCGATCCCGGGACTCCAGGATCATGACCCGAGCCGAAGGCAGTCGCCCAACCAACTGAGCCACCCAGGCGCCCCCCCCAACCGTTTACTGTAAACAAACCGAAGCAAACTGGAAAACTATAAAACTGTATTCTACAAAGCTACTGCTCTTGAAGGCAGGTCTGTGCTCCCCAGGGACTTTTCTCCCAGTTCTTTCCTGCACCCACTCGGAGGCCAATTCCGGAAATGAAGAGGCAGGAAGAAGGGAGAGGAAGCAGTGGCATGTTATTGCCTTAGAGGAGAACTCTTCATAAGAGGAGCACAACATCTTTACAAGCAATGCACAAAATGTGAAGGAAAAGGCGGTCCTACAGGCATACTTGTTGAGGATTATGGTCATCAAGAATGAAGTTTACTCTGAAGTCACCAGGCAGTGAGTTAGGAGATCCAGTCTCATGCCAGCTGAGAAAGCCTTCCAGACTTTTGCAATTGGTTGAGGGGCTGCACCTCAACCCACCTTTCCTCCATAAATACGAAATGTGGATGCAGCCAGAGTCAACATGAGTAGAACAAGCAAGAATAATCGAAGTAGGTTGTTGGGTTTGAAGGAGTAAGGTTTTCTGTCATTCTAGGATAAAGTAAAAAAGATGAATGTGATAAAATACTGCAGAAAAATGGAATAGAACCATCAACATCTTAAAAGAAATCTGAATAAGAGCAGACTTCTGAATGTGACTTATTCCAGGTCCAGAAAAAAATTATTGAAGACTGCTGAATAGTTTGGCAAGAGATAGGAAGACAACCAGCATGTAATAGAGGCAGAAAATCATAAGGAGAGAGTGATTTGAAATAAACAAATGCTAGATAAGATTAAAAAGTAGACTAGGTAAGAGAAAAGAGGTAAGAAACTAAAGATCCAAGACTAGATTTTAATTCACATCAGAGAAATAAAGATAGAAATGAGACTCCCAAAAGTCAAATCAGTATTGTGGAGGACAACCTTTCCCCTTCTAGGAGGCAGAGGAAAATAAAATGTCTGAAAATGATGAGAGAGAAGATGCCGTGAGTCAGAGAACAGGGAGAGAACCTGGGATTTTGCATATTCCTGAGGAAAACACCAAAAAAAGTATAAGCAATACTCAAAAATATATTTGAAGAAAATATCTGACCTGGTTGAAAATCTATACATGGAGACTGAATGCTGACATTTCTAAGAAAAAAATAAATGATAATAGAAACACACTAGACAAATTGAAGCATATTGTTTGGAAATAATAATGACAAAAAAATGACAAGTATTCAAGTAGAGAAAATAAAAAGTTCACTTTGAAGAGTACATGCATCAGAGTAACCTCTAATTTTTCCATACAGTGGAGGGACTTATACATGTTTCATTAGAAGTGCTGTGATTTAGAATTTCATTACAGACCAAACTGACTTTTATGTGGGAGGGTACCCGAAATACATTCTCAAGTATCTTACCAGTATATTCAAAGAATACCTTAAGAAATAAAGAAGTCAAAACATAGAAATATATAGTTTAAAAGATTTTGAAGTATGTGTTGAAAACAATTAAGTTTAAATGAGTACTGTGTATTTAGATGCAAATAAAAATTATATCCCAAGTATTTTTGAAAGAAAATGCCTTATTAAAATAATAATTAAAAAATAATTTGCCAAAAAAAAAATAATTTGCCCTCAGTGCCTTCAGGATTATTATGAATAGAATCTGTGGGCAAATAGTCTTTGCTGTAAAAGGAAATACAGGAAGAAAACATAAAAAAACAAAATGTTAACTGTTAAATCACATGTATTCATGATATGATATTGAGTGTAAGAAGCAGGACACAAATCTAGAAATGAACTCAATTTCATTTAAAAATTATATACATACCTATATACCCAAATATATACCCAGATACTTAAATGGTGAAATTACAGATTGTTTTTAGTTTCATCATAGTTTTATGTATATATATTTTTAAGATTTTATTTATTTATTTGAAAAAGAGAGACACAGCGAGAGAAGGAACACAAGCAGGGGGAGTGGGAGAGGGAGAAGCAGGTTTCCCGTGGAGCAGGGAGCCCGATGTGGGACTCGATCCCAGGACCCTGGGATCATGACCTGAGCCGAAGGCAGACGCTTAACGACTGAGCCACCCAGGCGCCCCCTTTATGTATATTTTTCCACAATAAACATGTAGTACTTTTATATCAGGAAAACAGAAAAAAAGTGTTTAAGAAAATTAATTAGAAGGAATATTAAAGAATTGACTGAGGTAAAGAAACATGATCTCCAGACTTGTTTTATCTCCTCAGTCTCAGACAAGAGCCAGAAGACTACCTTATATTTCACATTTTACCGTTTATTGCAATGTGTTTGAACCACAGGGTGCATATAGTAGTGGTTGATTTCTTCTGGATTCTTAGTTACAAATGGTTAAAAATACACTTTCAAAATGTTATTCATTATTTTAAAACTGGTTGATAATTTATTAAATGTGTTTAGTTGTTCCCAACAAACAATAAACAATACTAAGTCTGTTTTATTGCATGAATTTTTTTTTCATTAAGTCCACTGCTTTAGGATTTCTGTGGGCCTCTGTTTTTTTGTTTTAAATGTCGTGCTTTGGCAAAAGCATTAGATTCTTTTGAGGAATATGAGGCTATTGTCAGCATTAATCTTTCTCAGGGATTCCATGATCGACACACTTCGCCTTCAGATGGAGATTGTTGTGGTATTTGTGGTACCATTCAGTCTTTCTAATTCAAAGAACGTACTAGTGATAATGTGACCTTTTTTTCCCACATAAACAGTTCCATGCCAATGGTACATTGTGGTTTCATTGGCTTGTAGGCAGCTCAGTATTTGCACTCACTGGAAACAATTGGATGTTTCGAGATAAGTCAGGCAATTCTCAGACACAATGTAAGCCATGAGAATATGCTCAGATTTTTGGTTTGCATTTTCCAGACCTGTGGGCTAAGGTTGGACTTGTGTTAACTAATTTCTATCCATGTGGAATAACAATTTGCATACCATTTTAAGAATAACTCTTCTCATCAGATTTAAAAGTTAGCAACACTAAAGATTGTCTTGCTGACTTGTCCAACTCCTCTAGTTTAAACTGTTTTTTAGAAATAATAAATCTTGTACATTGAACCCAAGATTTTCTAGTTATTGAGAAAAAAAACTGATAAAAACATCTGTGTTAGCTTATACATGGAATCTAGAAAAAGCGAGCTTGTAAAATCATAGAGTAGAATGGTGGTTATCCGGGGCTGGGGGCTAAGGGAATTGAGAAGATTTTGTTTAAGGGTACAAACTTACAACTAATAGATAAATAAGTTCTGGAGATCTAATGGACAACATAGTGATTATAGTCAACAATACTGTAATATAAATTCGCAGTTGCTAAGAGACTAAGTCATAACTGTTTTCAACACAAAAGTAAATGATAAATATGTGATATGATAAAAGCATAAACCAGCATATTGTACACCTTAAACTTACATGCTGTTATATGTCAACCATATCTCAATTTTTAAAAATCTGTGTTAGTATTTGTATCTTTGGCACCCATGCTGCCAAAGAATAACTAATGCTTTCCGTTTGAGGTGAGAGAGAATACTGAACTGTGTGTGGAGTTATCAAGCGTGTATGTACCCTTAGTCCCATTGCCCCACTTTTAAACATGATAGCAGGTTAGCAGGAAGCTGATTCTGCCGCCAGTGGAAAAGAAGGAAATCATAAATCCCTTAAAGGGAAGTCCTTATGTATCAGTAAGTATTTTGGTGTTACCAAAATCATGCTACATAACATACATCCGCACAATCAGTATCTTAACAATGATAAGAACTCATTCTCAAGGCCCGTGCTAGCGGGCTAGGGTGACTTTGCTGCTTGTGGCTGAACTCATTCATGTGGGGTGGCTTGCATTTCCTGACCTAGCTGGACGGTTCTGCTTTTCACTGCAGGTCTGCGGGTGGGCCTGGAAGCTCAGCTCCACATGTTTCTCATCCTCCTTGGAGCAGCAAGCCAACTAGGCAAGTTCTTCTGATGGCATGGCAGAGGACTGAGAGGGCTTGTGGAGCCAAGCACATGCATTTAAAGCCTCTGGTGCATCATGCCTGCTAATATCCCAACAGCCAAAGAAAGTCATAAGACCAAACACAAGGCCGGGTGGAAAGGTGGTACCCTTCTCCTAAAGTGGTGAGAAGGAGAAGGGGAACTTTCTGAACAATAATCAAATCTAACACACTGTGGTAGGTTAAAATGCTGGTTGAGAAAACCTGCTTCTGGCCATGATGAAGTGACTTCAACTGGACTAAGTTTCTCATTGGGAACTACTATAAAAGCTGGATACACTACAAAAACAACTGCTTGAAGACCTCAGAAAGCAATGAAGGCAGCCAGAACTTGAGAGGCCAAAACCCAGAGACAACAGCAGCGCGTGGAACTGAGCACCACATCACTTTTTCTTTTTCCGTTTGGAGCATGTGCAGGTGTGAACTAGAGGCCACACGTGTGTGGGGCTTACAACAGTGTCCCTGGCTTGGAGAGCTAGAGGACAAAGATCAATGCTTCCCGAGCATCCCCTACTTATGAAAATCAGATCACAGAGAGAAGAAAATAGGACTTCAGAGACCTAAGCCTGAAATTCTGTGTGAAACTTTTCATCAAGTTTTTTGTTGATGGTTAATATGTACCGAGGTGGGGCAAATATTTCTGGGTGGGTAAAGAGCTAGGAAGAGATTTTGTCAGTCTGGTAATGCTGCAAAGATAGAGGTAGCAGTTTAGGGTATGCCATGGAGGAGGAGACCGAGGAAATTCTCAAAGTCTTCAGCTGAGTCCTCTGGAAGAGAACTAGAAAATCCATAAATCTTTTTGCAAATTAGGCAATATATTTCTAAGTGACTCACAGGTTGAAGACGACATCAGCATAGGACTTAGAATATTAGTAAATAAGAAAATATTTTGAAATGGATGACAATGAAAAATAATACATACCTTGTGGGATTCTGCTAAAGTAGGGCCTGGAGGGAGATATGAGTGCATGTGCTACAACAGAAAAAAAAAAAAAAAATGCTTAGAGGAATTGATCTAAGTATTCATCAAATCAGCTAGGGAAAAGATAGCAAATTAAACCCAAAGAAAGAATAAGAAATAAATAATAAAGCAAATGGCAGACATCTGTGAAACAGCAAACATAATATAGAGAAAATCAATAAAGCTACAAGTTGGTTCTTTGTAAAACCTAAGATCGATAAACAACTAGGAAGATTGATATCATAAAAAGTGAAAAACACAAATTGCCAGCATAACCATGTCCCATAGATAATAAAGAGGTTTAGAAAAGGATATAATGAGCAGCTTTTGCCAAAATTAGGTTATGGTCAAATGGACAAAATTCTTTAAAAATAAAGGACAACTTAGCCAAACCAAAATAAAAAAAAACAGAAATTCTGAAAAATGCAATGAATGAAATAATGAAAAAATTGAACCTGTGATTATAAACCTCCCCCACCAATGTGCCTGTGCGTACACACACACACACACACACACACACACACCCCAATACAAAACAAAACCCCAAACAAAAAACTCCAGGCTCAAATGTCCTTACTGGTAAATTCTTATAACATTTAGGGAAGAGATAAGGGCAATGTTTCAGAAAGTCCTCCAGAGCATAGAAAATGTGGGAACACTTCCAAACTCACTTTCTGAGACCAGTGTAACCTGACTACCAAAACCTGAAAGAGATAGTATAAGAAAGAGAAGTGAACATGCATAAAAATATCCTCCACAAAGTAGTAGTAAGTTGATTCTAGCAACGTATCAATTGGATGATAGATAATGACCACATTGATTTCAGGAGTGCAGAGTTTAGATATCCAGAAAATAATGTAACTCATCTCATTAATAGGATAAAGGAGAAAAAATAACATCATCTCAATAGATTCAATAAAGCATTTGATACATTTAATGTCTCTAACCAAACTTGGAATAAGATTGAAGATGAATGAGGCTTCTACATGTAAAATTATAAAATATTAATGAGAGAAATTTTAAAAAACCAAAGTAAATAGAGGGATAAATCATGTCTATATTGCAAAACTATAAATTGATCCCAAATTGGTTTATAAACTGAATACAATCTATGCAAGATTCCTGCACATATTTTTGCATATATGGGAAAATGACAAACTAACTTTAAATTTCATGGTAAATTGGAAATGGCAAAGAGAGTTAAGTCATTGTTGAAGAAAAAAAAAAACCACAAAGGACTTGTACCAACAGATATCAAGAATGATTTTAAAGCTATAGTAATTAAAACAGTAATTAAAACTGGTATTGGTAGAAGTACAGATAAGGAGATCAGTGTAAATGTAAAAAGATACCAGAAACAGATCTACTTATATGAAGTCATTTAATTTACAAAAAGTACTATTGCAGTACTGTGGGATTATACCCAAAAAACTAAGTTGTTCACAAGAATTATAGGAATTTTCTTTTATCAATAAACACATCACTTCCTTTTGAAATCCAAAACATCATTGGTCGATACCTGAACAGCTCATTCACATTTAAAAAAGCAGCTCCCAGCTTTATTGTAGTTTTGACAAACAACTGAAGGACACTAAGTTTCCTAAATGCAAATCACTTGTGTATTCTGTAAATTAGGCAGGGGCAAGGAGGCCTCTCCCTAATACGCAAGGACATTCAAAGCTAAAATGATGCCTCATTATTATTTGGGATGAAACAAAATGGAAAAAAGTCTCTATTCTGGTAGTATAGACACTTCAAATTCAGATCAAGTTCCTTGCACTTGGGCCGGTATGAGAAGAAAAGAGTGGGAAATACCCCAGTTGGCAGGCAGAACAGGAATCTGACTTGGTCTGAAGACCACGCTTTCTTTAATTTCCAGCCAAACAAAGCAGGGTTTTGGGTGTGTGTGTGTGCGTATTTTGCAAGTCATATCAAATACCAACTGTCCAGACCTACCATACTATCCTGTAATTAGCTGTTGTCCTTGGTTTTAACTGGACAAAGTGTTAAGGAAACAGACACAACTCTTTTGGTATTGGTTTTAACATGAAATCTGTGTCCATAACATGCCATTCTCACTTAAATTTCTGTTGTGTGGCAGATCTGATCCTATTCACCAATCTGCAAATGGTAAATGTTCAGACCCAGTTTCCTTTCTTGTGTCAAACAGCCCCCTTTGGCCAGGGTAAAGAAAAGAGAGAGGGTAAGATCATCTACTGGTGTTTTGACTTGACGTTGTTTAGTTATTTAGGCTAAAGAAACTTGGAGAACTGAACTGCTGTTGTTGAATTGGTTACACAGATTATTTTGGAGGATTTCTCTCTGCTTTTCATTAAGGACCCCACTCCATCAGGAGGAACTCTATTAATAAGAGAGATGAGCCTTCAACTATTTTGTATTTTCAAGGCTTTGGAGACTGATGTCAGCCCAGGCACATTAATTCCCTGAAGCCCCAAAGTCAGGCCCACTACCTTGCCGTACTGAGATTTTGAGTGATTTATGTGTTCTGGCTTTAAATATCATAGCAGAAAAACTGGAAAGTGATGCTCAGTATTAAGTCAGTTACAAACTAAGTGGTTCTAAGGCTTTTGCTCCTTTGCCATGAAATTTGCATCTAGGAAACTAGATCTGTGCTCTAGGCACCACATATGTTTCATATTTGCCAAATAAAGTTTCAGTACCTTTGCCTGTTGCTCACCCATTTCCCGTCTGTGATGTGCATCTCTTCCTTTTTCTCTGAATGACAGTCATTATGCTCTGCCCCTTCAGATTATAATCTTAAAGTGACTGGAACACATTGGCTTCAGAAGGGCTCTTTTTTCCCCCTGCTTCCGGAATGTGACCAGACAACGAGACCACTCCCACTGCAAACTATGATTGAGACAATACTATTTTAGAGTCTGGGAGACACAGTTTTGTGCCATGGCAGGTAACTGTCTTAGGTAAAAGACACAAGACCAACACAGTCATGCAATGTCTCTCAAAGATCTTAATGACCAGAACAAAAGCCCCCAATAAGTAGAGATAGAAGAAAAATGTTCACATGCTTAAGTGCCAGTTTACACCGAAGAACATTCACCACTCTTGGTATGCTATCGCCTTCTCTTATTTTAGTTCCTTAGCTTTTCTTCGAGGCAGGGTAGGAGAGAATGATCCACCACTAATAAATCTGTGGGACACAGCTAATCACTGTCCCTCACTAATAACCTTGACCAACCCTACATTCTCAAGCATTTGCAAAACTCATTTAAAAAACTAGTCTGCTCAACAGGAGATATTAATCTATCATATATGCAAAAGAATTATATTGGCAGTGAAATGTCATGAACTGAATGCAAAATTACGTATAGGTGCATGTGTTTCTATTTTTGGAGAGAGGTTGCATAGCTTTCTTCAGGTTCTCAGGACAATCCAATGCTCCCAAAAGATTAACAGCTACTGTAATTTCTGCTGCTTTCTGAAAACACACCCAGCCTCTGGGTTTTATAGCAAGTATTGAACTTTTAGGTCCCTCTCACCTAAGCTACCATCATTTCTCTTTACTTTCTAAACTATTCAGAGTAAAGGGGATGCATTTTGTGTTCTATATTTTATTCTTGTCTATTTCTGGGCAACTTTCAGAAAAGCAGAAATCTATGTTTGGCTTCTCATCTTACTCTTGAAGGGCTGGCAGAACAGTGACTGCCCACCCTAGCTGTTACATGATTGTTGTTGCTGTTAATTATTATGTTTCTGGGATGCTTTTAAAATATTCATTTTTTTCCTTTTCTCTCTCAAACATCCTCAGCTTTCTTAACTCAGAGGAATTCATACGAATTACTTGTTCCTAGGAAATTTATGCTGGTATATTCTAGAAAGCCCTACTCTGCTTTTCTCTTTCCATTCTTATACACAATGACGGTTTCCTGCTTAAGGGCTATCTTGCTTTCATAATTCACTTCAGTGAAACTGCCAAATGTATAGGGAATCTGCTCTCTCACTCCAGAGAAGTATTTGGGAATTGCTATATTCCATTTACTAAAGAAAAATGCAGTCACCTTCATCTACCCCCAACTTTGCTTAGATCACAGACCACAAAGCTACCGGGATAGCCTACAGCCTGGCAATATTCACCAAGTTCATTCTTGGTTCAAAGATACTAGCCTAGGCCCACCCATTGCTTCCCCACAAGATCTCTGGGGAGGTGATTGGTCAATAGCTGGGCCAGAGGACAATGGACTAGGACAAAAGTCAAAGTTTGAAAGTTAGATTTTTCAAAGTGTTTTTAAAAAATTTTGAAAGACTATCAGGGAACATCTCTCTTGGTGACTTCAAATATTTAAAAATTTGTTAATAGGTTCAGATTTTTGAATTGGTAAAAACTAATATAATGAGTATGATTTCATAATTTGTATATTAAGGTAGATGGAAATCATTTAGCTAAGACTACTCATCTTCCTAATCAGTCAATGTTTACTGGAGAGAAACCAGACTTAACCAAACAGCTCCTACTGCTAAAGAGGCAAAACACAAAAGTTGCTTATGAAATTGTTCTCTCCCAACTTTTGCTAAAACTTCTAGTGACTGTGAACACCTTAACTTTGTTTCACTTGAAAATATATTTGAGTGTTTTCCTCAAAACTACTTTTTCTTTATTCAGTTTTGGGTCTATGAACCCAGTATTTGGAAATCCATATGCTGGTTTTTGATAAAACGACTGCTTTGCTTCTGAGGATGGATGGCCAAGGATAACCAAGGCTCATTGCATACAAAAGTCTGAACTCTAAGTCAGTGACCCACCCAGAAGCATGCACAGGTTACAAATGTCATTCAGTAATGAAGTTATTTTTAATAATCTTGAACTCAGGGAGTTAAGTGTTGGACCCATAATCTTAGTTTCTTAAAGGGCTGATCTTGTGAAAAATTTAACCTTAGATAATCCAGCTTTGTAATATCTGGTCACAACACTGAATAATCAGGATGAGTACATATTTGTTGGTTATAAAAAATAAACTGGGCTATCAGCGTTTTACACAAAGCACAAAAGAACAAATGTACCTTCTAGATTTTAGTACAAAGGAGAAAGGATGCAAGCTATCTAATAATCCCAAAAGATAAGAGCAATTGTCTTACCTCCCACCCTGTGTTCCTCCTGGTCACTTGGGATCCAAATCTAAGCAAGTCCCCAAATCCCAACATCACTGATAGTGCTTACGGCTTACTGACTTCAACATAGATAAATGGCCCTGTTAATGTCAGGGCAGTTTTGTTTGTCTGTCTGAAGAATATACATCTGTATTTTAAATTGCATTATCCAGTTTATCCATGGGATAAGGGATGTTTACCTTCACAAATTCCTGGCTTCTGAGCTGAACTAAACAGGGCAAGTTTAAAGGCAGGAGCTCAGAGCCGTTCCTAGCATTTTGACAGCTCTGATGTGGTCTGCCAAGGCTGAGTTAGTAAAATCCAGGCTTATCTCTTGGCTTCTGGGCTGAGTGTGGTGGGATCTTGGGTCTTTTCTGCTACCTGCATCTCCAGTGAGCTCTGTGCAAGGCTGGTAGTTGCAAAGATGATAAAATAACACTGCAAAGTATTGTTTGGCATGGGATTAGTGTTCACAGATGTGGGTCCAAGGAATTGCTCAACAGCCTGTGGAGGCCAAGGAAGATCTGCCACATCAGGGGCACGTCTTGCTAGGTCACCTCAGGTTGGCTCTAGTCCAGTTCAGTTGGTAGAGCCAAGCCCAGGCTTTTCTTTCATCCTCTTGTTTCCAGTTTGCTGGGCTTCTGCGAAATGAAGTGTTTCTTCATTACCGAGAAGGGCAGAATATGAGATGATGAGCCCAGGACTCTGACAGATCAGCTCCTCCATTCCACCAGGCTTGTGCTGGCTTGGAAATGAGCTGCTGACCAAGGTTGGAGGGGGCAGCAGCTGCCTGCTGGCCTCTACTGTGCTCACTGCTGCCAGCAAGCACCTGACCATGGCTCACAGTGAAGAAGGAATGAGAACCGGAGGAGGCAAGGGATGGGAAGCATCCTCTCTACTGGGAGGGGGTGGGGGGGGGAATCCCCATGGTCAGGCAGCTATGGATTCGTGTCACAAAAGCAGCCACCTTTTCCACTGCATACGAACCATAGTAATTTTTCAGGACTTAGAACATGTTTTCCTTTTCACTAAAATGTCATTATTTCTTCCATATTATGACTATGGGGTAAGAAGGAAAATGTATGTGCAAATAAATATAGATTAGGTCCAATAGAATGCAAGGTGTCTTGTATTGTTGACAATAGAATCTATTGATCATTATTGTAGGCTTTGAACTTCTCAATAAATATTGAATTAAAATGCAGAGTAAAAATTACTGGTGAGTAGATTCTAGGAGTCAATCTAGAAGATACAGTCTAAAGATGATCTTTTGTCCTGAAGAAGTCATCATATCACTTTCCCTACCTTCCAACAGCTTGATCACTATACTTTCTTTCTAAATCAGACTTCTTGAATGATCCCATTTTCAAATTTCCAGATGTCCACCATGATGTGTCCCCCAGTGACAACTCACAAGTGAAACAGGTAAAATGAAATTTTATCTGAATTCATTGATGATCTACTTAGTTCTTTTTTTTTCTCTATTTGGATTTTTTTTTATTATGTTACATTAATCACCATACATTACATCATTAGTTTTTGATGTAGTGTTCCATGATTCATTGTTTGCGTATAACACCCACTGCTCCAAGCAGTACGTGCCCTCTTTAATACCCATCACCAGGCTAACCCATCCCCCACCCTCCTCCCCTCTAGAACCCTCAGTTTGTTTCTCAGAGTCCATAGTCTCTCATAGTTCGTCTCCCCGTCCGATTTCCCCCCCTTCATTTTTCCCTTCCTGCTATCTTATTCTTTTTTTTTTTTTAACATATAATGTATTATTTGTTTCAGAAGTACAGGTCTGTGATTCAACAGTCTTACACAATTCACAGCCCTCACCATAACACATACCCTCCCCAATGTCCATCACCCAGGCACCCCATCCTTCCCACTCCCCACCACTCCAGCAACCCTCAGTTTGTTTCCTGAGATTAAGAAGTCCTCATATCAGTGAGGTCATATGATACGTCTTTCTCTGATTGACTTATTTCACTCAGCATAATACCCTCCAGTTCCATCTACGTCATTGCAAATGGCAAGATTTCATTCCTTTTGATGGCTGCATAATATTCCATTGTGTGTGTGTGTGTGTGTGTGTGTGTGTGTATATATATATATATGTAGTGTATATATGGTATATATATATACATATATATACCACATCTTCTTTATGCATTCATCGGTCGATGGACATCTTGGCTCTTTCCACAGTTTGGCTATTGTGGACATTGCTGCTATAAACATCGGGGTTCACGTACCCCTTCGGATCCCTACATTTGTATCTTTGGGGTAAATACCCAGTAGTGCAATTGCTAGATCGTATGGTAGCTCTATTTTCAACTTTTTGAGGAACCTCCATACTGTTTTCCAGAGTGGCTGTACCAGCTTGCATTCCCACCAACAGTGTAGGAGGGACATCATTAGTTTTTGATGTAGTGTTCCATGATTCATTGTTTGCGTATAACACCCAGTGCTCTTGATTATGGAAATCGTCCTCCTTGACTTATGCCAAATCCAGTTTCCTAAATATAGTCAGCTGCTGGTCTCTGCAAAAATCGATCTTTCCTTTTCATGACCTGTTCACTTCTTCTTGTCCCATCTACTAATTTTGGAAACTCAAAGTAAAGACTCAATTTTGCTTAATTGTAAGCATTAATGAGGCGCCTGGTTCGCTCAGTTGGTTAAGCATCTGCCTTTGGCTCAGGCCATGATCCTGGGGTCCTGGGATCAGGCTCCCTGCTCAGTGGGGAGTCTGCTTCTCCTTCTCCCTCTGTCCCTCCCCCTACCCCCTCTCATGCTCATTCTCTCTCTCACTCATTTTCTCTCTCTCAAATAAATAAAAATCTTTTTTAAAAATTGTAAGCATTAAGAATGGATCTGAGCTTGAACATTGCCTTTCCAACTTTGAACTTATTTTCCCTTCCATCCATTTATTCAGTTTCAATAATGATGAATTTGCTAAAGACTCATATAGAAAAATCTCAATTTTGCCCTCTTCAGTGTCAGATTTCTCACTTCCTAGCACTTTTTCATGCGATACAAAATAGTTTTGTTCCATAATGTTTATAGCATAAGCTATACAAATTCTATAGCAGAGACTACAAAGTAAGTTGAAGTGAATAACCATGGATAACACTTGGCTTTTGGGGAATAATTACTTATATGACTTTTACGGTTGGGGTAACATCTTATGGCTAAATATCCAGGATCCAGTACTGCACTTTCCTGAAGTGTCATCAATCTTCAAAGAACCATACCATATTTACATGCCTAACTGATAGTGAGGAGGATTTTTTTCATTCTCAGTTTTGCATAGGATGGTATGAAATATTTCTTTCACTGCATGTTGCTAACACACATCTATCCTCTCAAAGTTTATTTATAGTTTGTCAATATCAGGTAACCTGAGGGCAAGCTAACAGTAACTTGATAAGCAATTGATCTCTTTGTGAAATCTAATAGACAGTGTTATAAAGTGGAAATGAGAAAACTATGCTGTGATTGTCAGGGTCCTATGATGTGTGCATCTACCGACATGGACCTGTGCATGAACCACATATCTAAGGTATATCTTTAAAGACAATCTTTTGAAAGTGGTTAGTAAGCTTTCACTTATTTTAAAAGTCCCATTAAATGTCCTCATCACAAAAGAGAATGGTCATTATGTGATGTGGTGGAGGTGTTAGTTAACACTACAATGATAATCATAAGTGTATCAAATCAACACATTATACACCTTAAACTTATACAATGTTATATGTCAATTATATCTCAATAAACCTGGGGGAGGGGAGAGTGTCAAACACTGTAATAGACACTGATGAGATTTAGAATGATAAAATTGAAACAGTGTTCACTTCCTTTGTGAAAGTTTTACTTACCACTGCCATCTCATAGTATAAACCATCTCATTCTTCCATGCTTTGATTGGACCCCATACAGACTTCTACTATGGACTTGTTGAACTTTTTGTTTATATATGTCTCTCATGTATTAGACTGTAATCTTATGCAAGAGAAACACTGTGCTTTAATCACTATAAATGTCCAGGTTCTGTTGCCCTGCACTTAGTAGATGTTTAAGAAATATCCATTGAATAAATGAATTAACAGTTTCAGATCTCAGATAGGCAGAAAAGGTTCAAACACTTGAACTGTGAAAGAGAAATCAAAGGTAAGTGCCAAATCCTCCTGAAGAGTATTATGTGTCAAGATTGGACCCAAAAGCATTTACTGTTGTATTTTTACCTTTTGTCATTCACAGAAGATTCACAGAATCTTTAAGTAAGAAAGGATAATGTGGTCTAATATGTTTATTCCGCAAAGAGGGGAAAAAGGACTTATAAGGGTCAAAAGACTTACCTAAGATAAACAAATGTTTTATCTGTTTAGAATTAGCACTAAAATCTCTTCATGCTCTGAAAATTACATGTATTTTTTCGGGTTGCTAGTTGTGTGTCTGCAATGTAATATGTATTATGGCCCTGCCTTGCTTTATCCTTTAAGTATGCATTTGTGAGAAAGGTGAATACATGTGATCATTAAAAATTATAGTTTTTATTGAATGAAATTAAAAGTAATAAAATTGATTAGTATGTCATTCATTGTTATTTATGAAGATATACAATTAATAATGACAACTTACCTTTATTGAGGGCTTACATATTACCATGTGTCAAGCATTCTTCTAAGTGTTATACATATATTAATTTATTAATCCTCTTAAAAACCACTCAGGTATATAAAGATGAGGCAACACGGACAAAGCAACTATGTGCATTGGCCGGTATCAAGATCTAGTAAATGGCAGAGTAGGATTTGAACCCAGCCTTTCCCTAGAACCCAAGCAATTGACTTACAGGACATAGTCTTCTTCAAATCAGGCAAAGTCCTCACCATCAAAATAGGTACATAAGCATGTGAACACAACACAAGCCAACAAGTCCTAAAACTTAGATATTTGAGAATACAGAAGAAGAAATAAATCGATAATATTCATTAGATTTCTAAAGATGGCCATAAACCAGCAGGGAGCTATGTATGCATTGTCATCTGTAAACTTTGTAGGATAAGACCTATCACTTGACGCTCTCCTACTGGAAGCTCACTTTATCCTCCTTGATTTCTTCTTCCATTGCACCAGCCTTGGTGCTGAATAAACATGTTACTGGATCCTGCAGGGAATGTCTGTGGAGTATGACTTTTACTAACTCTCAGTCATACAGATCAAGTTCACCAATAAGGAACTCTGACACTTGGAAACAAGTAAGAGGAAATTTGACTAGCTCCATTTCTCTCTGGATGTCTCTATTTATGAGTTTATCCTTTATCCCTCTTCAAAAATGCCAATATATCACGTTTATAAAGAGGTCTTCTTGGCAGAAGATCAATCAATCCATTTTATTAGGATTTTGATTTAGTGTTTAGTGAGTTTATCAATTGATTTATTGATGATAATAATTGAATATTGATGATAGTAACTGAATTAGTGTATTCAAATACATATCAGAATTGCTCTGTAATATCACTGAAGTCCTGGTAACATATTTGCCATGAGGTTGCTTTGAAATGTGTTCCTGAATTCTCCCATGAGGGGATTTCAATTTTTCCTTCATTTAAATTTGCCCATTGAAAATTATATACATTTTTTTCTTTTTAAGATTTTATTTATTTTGAAAATTTAATTTAATTATTTTTATTTTATTATGTTATGTTAATCACCATACATTACATCATTAGTTTTTGATGTAGTGCTCCATGATTCATTGTTTGCGTATAACACTCAGTGCTCCATTCAATACGTGCTCTCTTCAATACCCATCACCAGGCTAACCCATTCCCCCACCACCTTCCCCTCTAGAACCCTCAGTTTGTTTCTCAGAGTCCAAAGTCACACATGGTTTGTCTCCCCCTCCGATTCCCCCCCTTCATTTTTCCCTTCCTACTATCTTCTTTTTTTAACGTATAATGTATGATTTGTTTCAGAGGTACAGGTCTGTGATTCAACAGTCTTGCACAATTCACAGCCCTCACCATAGCACATACCCTCCCCAATGTCTATCACCCAGGCACCCCATCCTTCCCACTCCCCACCACTCCAGCAACCCTCAGTTTGTTTCCTGAGATTAAGAATTCCTCCTATCAGTGAGATCATATGATACATGTCTTTCTCTGATTGACTTATTTCACTCAGCATAATACCCTCCAATAAATCTAACCAAAGAGGCAAAGAATCTGTACTCAGAAAACTATAAAATACTCATGAGAGAAATTGAGGAAGACAAAAAGAAATGGAAAAACGTTCCATGCTCATGGATTGGAAGAACAAATATTGTGAAGATGTCAATTCTACCTAGAACAATCTACACATTTAATGCAATCCCTATCAAAAAAACATCAACTTTTTTCAAAGAAATGGAACAAATAATCCTAAAATTTGTATGGAACCAGAAAAGATCCCGAATAGCCAGAGGAATGTTGAAAAAGAAAAGCAAAGCTGGTGGCATCACAATTCCAGACTTCAAGCTCTATTAAAAGCTGTAATCATCAAGACAGTATGGTTCTGGCACAAAAACAGACACATAGAGGGCGCCTGGGTGGCTCAGTTGGTTAAGCGACTGCCTTCGGCTCAGGTCATGATCCTGGAGTCCCTGGATTGAGTCCCGCATCGGGCTCCCTGCTCAGCAAGGAACCTGCTTTTCCCTCTGACCCTCCCCCCTCTCATGTGCTCTCTCTCTCTAGTTCTCTCTGTCTCAAAAAAAAAAAAAAACTTTAAAAACAGACACATAGATCAATGGAACAGAATAGAGAGCCCAGATATGGACCCTCAACTCTATGGTCAACTCATCTTTGACAAAGCAGGAAAGAATGTCCAATGGAAAAAAGACAGTCTCTTCAACAAATGGTGTTGGGAAAATTGGACAGCCACATGCAGAAGAATGAAACTGGACCATTTCCTTACACCACACACAAAAATAGACTCCAAATGGTTGAAATACCTAAATGTGAGACAGGAGTCATCAACATGCTAAAGGAGAACACAGGCAGCAACCTTTTCGACCTCAGCCACAGCAACTTCTTCCTAGAAACATCACCAAAGGCAAGGGAAGCAAGGGCAAAAATGAACTCTTGGGACTTCATCAAGATCAAAAACTTTTGCACAGCAGAAGAAACAGTCAACAAAACCAAAAGACAACCAACAGAATGGGTGAAGATATTTGCAAATGACATATCAAATAAAGGGCTAGTATGCAAAATCTATAAAGAACTTCTTAAACTCAACACCCAAAGAACAAATGATCCAATCAAGAAATGGGCAGAAGACATGAACAGACATTTTCCCAAAGAAGACATCCAAATGGCCAACAGACACATGAAAAAGTGCTCAACATCGCTCGGCATCAGGGAAATCCAAATCAAAACCTCAATGAGATACCACCTCACACCAGTCAGAATGGCTAAAATTAAGTCAGGAAATGACAGATGTTGGCGAGGATGCAGAGAAAGGGGAACCCTCCTACACTGTTGGTGGGAATGCAAGCTGGTGCAGCCACACTGGAAAACAGTATGGAGGTTCCTCAAAAAGTTGAAAATAGAGCTACCCTATGATCCAGCAATTGCACTACTGGGTATTTACCCCAAAGATACAAATGTAGTGATCCGAAGGGGTATGTGCACCCCGATGTTTATAGCAGCAATGTCCACAATAGACAAAGTATGGAAAGAGCCAAGATGTCCATTGACGTGGATGGAACTGGAAATATATTATTGAAACTGTTTTGCATGACATAACTTCATCTGTATTTAGATAGCAAAGCCATAATATGGAAAAAAGTATTATTTATTTGCTTGTTCTTCTGCTGTTTTCTTTCCATCCCTGAGTGGAATACTGCCAACACTAATGAGCTAAACCAACAATTGAAATAAATATAAGTAATCAAGGCATCCCAAAGCAGACACAGTTTGCTGATTTTAGACTCAATGTGGCACTTAACAAAATGATCAGATGAATTTAATTTACACCTCTAATTTTGCATTTTATATTAAAATAGCACTGTGATACAATGGAATGGCCATTTAAATCTTTCCCAGCTCTGCCACGAAGAGGTTATATGGCTTTGAATACATTACTCAGGTTGATTTTACATATTTCCTTTTCTGTAAAACAAGAAGGTTGGTAATAGCTGGTTTCTGAGGATTCTACTAGCTCTAAGATCTCATATCAAATAACGGGATTATTTAATAAGGCTCTCAAGGTGTTAAAGTACTTCTCAAGAATACAACTTTGAGTCAAACAAACCTGGGTTTAAGCCCAACTCTGCCACTTCCTATGATCTTGGGTAACTTACTTAGTAGTTCTGAGCCACACATTCCTCATCTATGAAATAGTGAGCCCCTTACCCAACTCTTTTGCTGTGTATATTAAATAAAGGAATGCACACAAAGCCACTAACACAGGATATGACATAAAATCAATTCCAAATAAATGGTTATTTCTCCTTTCTTATAAGCCCCAGGACAGATTATTCCTCTTAAAAATCCAGCCAATAATAGAGCCATATCACATATCAACCAAGAGTTAATATCATTAAGTTTTATTTCCATTAACTAGAAAATACATTCTCTCAAGGTTTAGTTATCCATAACTTTTGGTTAACAACTAATTCCACGACACCTAAACCAAGGCATAATTAGCAGAGAACAAAAACTGCTGCTGATAATTAGCATATCATGTTGATTAGCTTGAATGGAATTGGCTTTTTGATATTTTCTTATGAAAAATTTAAATAAATAGAGATGTTCAAATAATTGTACAACAAACTCTCATGTAGCCATCGTCTATACTAAACATGTTAATGTATTTGTTATATCACATTTCTATCTAAATTTTTTCTCCATCCACCTGCTTGGTATTTATTGCTAAATTAAAGTAAGTTACCTTCATTAAAATCCTGAGAATAAAAACAAGAACTAGAAATATGCTTCTTCCTAGAACCAGACCAAAACAAATAGCAAGATTTCAAAACTCTTAAAAATAATGAGATGCTTCACGTTCCATAAAATTAGTAAACTAAAATTTTTTACCCCTTTGACAGCTACAATATTTATTATAACTATTTTTAAAAGTGAGAATATTCAGAATAGTGGAACTGAAATACATTGTAAAATTAGAGTTTAGCCATCATAGCAGAAGACACATATGTGCCTTATTTTTTCTAACTTGGGAATAAAGCTAATTAATTACATATTCTGTATTCTATAAAAATTATCTCCAAAAAGTATTGTTATATGAACTGAAAATATCATCCTCCAAATGCCATATTTTGACACTTATGCAACTCAAATATTGGATGAACAATATTTGGTTCTGGAAAACCTTTCTCTGCCAAGTTCAAATCCAAAGCAAACTTTCTGTTTAATTGTCCTATCATAACCCTTTGAAATGAGTGCCATTAATGAAAATCCCTATGGCCACTCTGTTAAGACACATAGTTGACCATGGAGGTCTCCATATTTCAGTTCGTTACAGGAAAAAAACCACCTTTGAAGGATTGTGACACTCGCTTTAGGAGTCAGATATCCAAGGGCATTTTTATGTGAGTTTAAACTGTTGCTGTGTGCACAGTGTTTCTGTACAATATTCCTATGCCCATCTACCAGTGAAATCCTTTGCCCATCTACCAGTGAAATCCTTTGGAATCTGAGCTCTTTCTCCAGGTAGTTTCAGTTTCATGGAATCTGTTCTTCTCTCCCTCATTGTGGCACCACTGGGATGATTTCTTGCTTCCTTGCTCCTTTAGACAAGCTCTATCACAGTAAAGAGTAGCCTGTGTTTTTCCAGAAAATGCTCATCCAACATTTCACCTTAAGATTGTCTGCAGTGGAGAAGTAGTCTGTTCTAGCAGAAATAACAGAGGCTCTTGAGTCAGTTATTCAAAGAATATTCACCAAGTGCCCGCAGTGTACCAAGTGTTCAAGGTGCAAGGTTACAGTGGAGTGAGATGTGTCCCTTGTCCTTATGGAGCATACATTCATTTTAAATGAGAGAGAAAAAAGAGTCTACAAAATGGCTAATTTCTGGTCCTGATAAGGGCAATGAAGAACATAAAGTAATGTGATAGAGGGTAATGGAGGGAGCTCGTTAGGGTAGCAGGGAAGACCTTTCTAGGTAGCTAACATTTGAATTTTTAGCTGAATGATGAGAAAAACAGTTGTGGGCATATCTGGGAAAAGCACTTCTCAAGCAGTTGAGGAGGGGATAACTGGAGGCATGTGGGTCTTAGGATGTTAAGGAGGGATCTAGAGCATAGAGTGGAAAGGTTGCCTTAGGCAGGAGCAGGGATCTTCACTCCATTGAGACAGGGAGGTTGGTGTGGGCACAGTAAGAGTGTTCTGGCTGAAGCATGAGGTGCAGTCAGCATCTAATAGTGAGAGGAGCTGAGGTACTGGATATTCTAGAAGGGAGAGAAAAGGAAGTGATTAAGGTAGCATGGGAAGATTATATGACTTTGCTAAATGCCTGTTTCATACTTGTGGTCTTAAATTTGAGACATATTCAGTTATCCTGGTTGTGTGACTTTTCTCGGGCTCTTGCAGTTGCGCTGGGGAGGGGGATGGTATGGAGTAAGTGGATGTTTGGAAATTCCAGACAAGTATGGCTATGAGAAAGAGGAGGAACAGAAGAAAGGATGTTGGTGGGAGAGTGGTTATTGAGCTGGATCATGGAAGCTAAGCTTGCTAAGGAGGGGAGGAAGAACATGTGCGGGTAATAAATCACGGAAAATTGTGAAAAGAACAAACCCGAGGGCTCAGAGAGGGTGGAAATTAGTTATAGGTGAGAACTTGAGTAAGTTAGCTGAACTTAGTAGAAAGTGATGTTCAGATATGTAATATTTAAAGTGTAGATACTGTAGGTGGTCACAGTAATAATAATTTCAATGACAGTATCTGTTATTGCTTACTTACACTGTGCCAGGAAAAATACTATGAGGCTCGCAGTCATGAATTCATTCAAACTGTACAGCAGTTCTCTGAGTCAGGAACCACAGATGCAGCCATTTTACAGAAGAAACTGCAGAACAAAACAATAAGCAACTTGTTCTAGTGATACAAGTAGAAAGTGGTTGGGCCATGTTACAAAACGATAATCACATTTAGGGTGAGACAATGTGAGTGGATGGGCAGGGTAGAGTGGAAGAAAAGATTATTAGAGCAAAGGAGGACACAGTTGGAAAAGCCAGGGCAAAAGATAAATAAATCACTTGTGTGGTTTGCAAAGACAAGAATTATGACGGGGATAGTAGCAATGAAAGAAAGATGGTCACATAGTAAAATTCATCAGTACTGAGGGCTAGTAACCAAGAGGTTGACAGATGATAGCACCAAGAGGAGTAATTGATGGAAATTTCTGATCACCTATGCCTCAAGGCATATGGAGGCTTTGAAGAATGAAGGAGAGGCGGTTTAGAAGCAGATTGAAGAGCAAGGAAAGCCTAATGGCACCTCCAGAGCCTGGTATTCGGGAGTGTGTGTGTTAACTATGTTCTCTTATTTTCTGTATTCTTGATGGTCTGGCATCTGGGGCCTCACTGACTGGGGAGAGACTGCCTTTTCCAGGGCTAGCCAATTCTTAGAGATAGCAAAAAACTTGCCCAGGGGTGTGCTTTTCATATGCAAACTAATGAATGCAGAGCTTCCCCTCCATCCAACCCGCAATCTGGCTTTTATATTCCAGGCCAATATTCCCCTGCTCTAATCACCCTGGGCCAGGTACCAGACAACTCAGGACAGATCCTACACCCCAAAGCCTGCTGTAATTATTCAAACTAACCAATCATAAACCTGCTTACCCTGCCTCACCTGTTCCTTCACATGAAAACCACAATAGGGCGCCTGGGTGGCTCAGTCGTTAAGCGTCTGCCTTCGGCTCAGGTCATGATCCCAGGGTCCTGGGATGGAGCCCCACATCGGGCTCCCTTCTCCGTGGGAAGTCTGCTTCTCCCTCTCCCACTCCCCCTGCTTGTGTTCCCTCTCTGGCTGTGTCTCTCTGTCAAATAAATAAATAAAATCTTAAAAAAAAAAATCATGAAAACCACAATAAAGGCTCTTGCCATGTAATTTTCAGGCTTCCTTTTGCCTCCTGATCAACTTTCATGCTTCCCCATGGGCTCCCACCCCCCATGGTGTGGTGTGCTCCCTCCTCTTGGGAACTATAAGTAACTTTCTTTTCAATGGCAGTCATATCCTGATCTGTTGGCCTCACCATACTTAAATAATAATAAAACCTATAGTTTATTTATTTATTTTTTTAATAGCTAACATTTATTATATGCTTACCATATGACAATGCTCTAAGCCTTTACAGGTATTAACATTTCAAAGTAACCTCATGAAATAGGTAGTATTATGTCCCATATCTTACTTATAAGGACACGTAGGCATTTAGAGATCAAACAGTTTTTTCAAGATTACACACAATAAAACCTATAGTTTAAAATAGTGTAGGAACAAAACAGCTTCTTTTTGAAAAGGTCATGGAGGAAGCAGGGACCTCAGGTGACAGTAAGATTTTGTTTAGTGCAAGAAAGTGCTGAGAAGAGTTTGAGTTCATAAGAGAAGAGCTTGAGGATATTGGGGGGTTCCATAGGACACCAAAGAAAGCTTTGGGAAGCTAGGGAGGGTGGAAGATGGGGCCAGATTAGGGAGCTATAGATGTATGTGAACTGGTGGGGTGTCTATGCAATGATACATAACCTGAGGCTCAGGCTTCTGAGGGGACCAAGGAGGAAGGGATGGTGGGGAGGCACTGAGCTACTTGGATGGAAACAAGGAGATGGATCTTGTTCATGGGTTGCATCCTGAGTTTGAATCTCATTTCCACCATGGACATGGTGGTTGACTTTAGGCATAACATTACACCTGAAACTAATGTAACATTGTGTGTCAACTATACTCAAATAAAAAAAAAATTTAAAAAAATATAAACTCAGTTTTCTCATTTATAAGCTGTTTAATAATGCCCATATTTCACGTGTTTAGTAAGGATGAGAGGAAATATACATAAAGTGACCAGCACAGGTTATGTGCCCCCACCCTCAATTAACCATGACTGTGATGATGGTAATGATATGATTTTTGACATAATACTCTAAAATCTTCAATATCTACTTATGTTCTACCACATTTCTTGCTGGTATGTCCAACTCTGCGGAACCACATTGAGTTAAGAACTGGATGTGTGGCAGCCTTAGAATATATTTCAGGGGAAAAATACAGTTGAGTTAAGCATTAGGAGAGAAAGAATAGCAAATAAAGTCAATGTGAGAAGACAGTATAGCTATTCTAAAAAGTAAGGAGCCAGACAAGTACGTCTAGAAAGGCTTAGTCCAGAATCAGACAGAAGCATCCAAAAGATAGAAAAGTGCATGTACGTTAAGCACATGACTTTTGGAATATCATGTCTGATGCTCTCATCAACAGAAATGTTAAGAAAGAGCAACTAAAAGATGTGCAGCACTGAAAAGATGAGGTACACTCAAAGTTACTGTGGTCCTTCTTCTTTGTGTTTCCTTTGATGATCCTTGAGGGGATACAAGCATAAGCTGACTCCGAAGGAGACCCTCTGCCTGCTGCATCCATGTTCCATTTCCACCCACAGATGCTTTATATCACGCCATCAATTATAAGTCAAAGAAGAAATAGTTTTCTTTCAGGAAGCTATTGATATGATTGTTAATATGTATTTAGCATTTTCAGTTATACAAAGCATTTCATCATATATTACCTGAAGCATGATGCCAATAACAGTATAAGTAACAGTAACAGAAGCAGAAAGATACTTGGATATAAAGGTCTGCCTTTATAATACCATGAATACCATGGTTTGAATTCTGGCTTGGCCACTTAGGAGATTGTGGTGCTTGGGAACATTCTTTAGCCCCTCTGTGCACCAATTCCAGTGAGGGGTATTATCCTATATGTCAAAGCTTATTTTAAGTAGCAGAAATAATGGACAAGAGGAAATCTATAAATTTCCTAGTACATAATAGGTGTTTCAAACTGTTCATTATTTATGCATGCATATATAGATATTAAATACATGTAATTTTGAAACATAAATTGTTGAATGTGAAAATACTCTGGTTATCACTGGTCACTGAAGCTCAGTGATTTCTAAGAAGCCTTGAATGATGTCAGACTTAATATTTTCTTTTCCAGTGGTACAGCTATCAGCTTATTTGAATATATAAAGTAACATATAAACCAGGGGTAAAAAAAAAGGGGGGGAGGGAAATATTTACATGTGCCAATAAAGTAAAAGCAAGCAAACAAATTAGTATGAAGGTGATATAAATGGAGATCTAAAAACCCAGAGGATACAGAAAGAAGTAAATACATAAAAATCTGAATCCTGGGAAAATTCATAGAAAAAAAAAAACCAGGAATATTTATAGCAAAAGAAAGGAAGGAAGGAATCACATACAGCAGAAAGACAAGACCACAAAGAAGCCTGGCACCATGAGAGGAGAAAGCATGTCTAAGAGAAATGGAATAAAGCCAATGAAGATGAGACTCATGAATAAAAAACTGCTGGAATGGAATAATTGGGTAGGAAATCAAAAACCAGTGAAAGCCAGTTCAGAACAAGGATTAGAAGTGAAAACATTTTTTTAACATTGTGTTCTTAACGTGATAAAATGCCTTAAAACTGGATACTAAAAGATTTTTTAAAAAATTTAGCTTGTCAAATGTCTCTCTCTTTCTTTTAAAAGAAATCATGTAGAGCCCCAATGCACCTGAATGCACTGGGATGAAAAGTAGGGCATAGAGTCGCCATCAGCAAACACTGTCATCATTTGATATATGACTCTCTTGAGGTCAGAGTTTCATCAATTTTTAAATTTAGTTTGATAATTTGAATGTAATTAAGGTATTATGAATTAGTTAAGATGAAGTTTGCATGTTCTTATTAAACATAGTTGCCAATGATTTCAAAAGCCCTTGACTGCCAGCACATTTTCCCTGGGTTGGCCTTTCCTAAGTTTATCCCATTTTATAGACGCAAAGCTGGGATGGAGCCATACATGTCAGATATTTGCATCTCTTTGCTTTCTCCATGCCATATTTAATCACCGGTCTTAGTTAAATTTCTAGATGAACTTATTGCAACTAAGGTGCAGAGATGGATGATGGATGACGGGTCCAAAGGGCCATTTTTTGAAACTGTTTCTTACATGATGTCAGAAAGCACTTCAGTTAATGGTAGATTCTTAGGAAGATGTTCATTACAGACTCTTTACCTAATTCCCACTCATCTTTCAAGTCTAAGTTTAAATAACACTTTATCCATGAGGGCTTTTGCAAACCCCTTCAGCTAAATTAGGAGAGCCTATTTTATGCTTCCTTAGCCCTGTATTTCTTAGTAACACACATCATTCTTATCATGACTTACTCAGTGTAGCGCTTCCTAGCCCAATCATAAGATCCTGTCACTTGTTCAGTGTTGAAGCCTCAATATCTTACACAACAATCTGGACCATGGTCGGCTGTTAATGAGTATTAGTTTAATGTATGAAATGGTAAATGAATGAGTTAAAAAATGAACAGAATCTGAAGAAAAATTTGATAGTGGTATGAACTACAAGGAAAGTTTTCCATGTTCTTCTAGTCACTGGACCTGTCCAACAGTTCTGTGAAGCTGGTAAGGTAGGCAATATTATGTCAATCTTACACATAAGAGACTTGGTTAGAGACCACATTTTCATATGATCATAGATATCCTACCTTTATAACAAGGAAAATATTCATGTCACAGAACTCATGTTAGTTCATTTGGGCATATTATGACTGTAAAGCTACATATTTGCAATTTTATTTGTCTTCCAACCTAAGCAAATTTCTTATTAGCTCCTCATAACTGGTTTACCCACTTTCTAAGTTCAGTGTGACATCAGGTCTGGAATGTTGTCTTCCAATCAGCACATTAAAGAAAAGAAGACCAAACTTTGAGAAATGCTGAAGGATCCTGAGAAAATTTTACATTGATACAAAGGGCCAAGGTGGAAAAGACTTAGACAAAACCAGTTTATTCAATGAAGCTTCTTTGAACATGGATGATGAAGAAAATTGAAGGGATGGACAACAGTCATTGTTACAAACTGGGCTGCCAATTCTATTACCCAAAAATCTTGCCAAATGCTGGAATTTTCAGTCACAAATAATATCTGACTATCTGGTGGAACTTATCTAGTGGTTCCCTCACTGCCTATAAAACAAAGTTCTTTGTACCAGATACAAGATCTTTTCCAGTCTCCCCAGAACTCACCTTCTCCTTCTCATAATCTAGCCAAGCACCCTGCACTCTGATCACACCACATCAACAACAACATGCATTTCTCTATTCTGGGTCTTTGCAAGAAGTTCTCATTCTTCTTAGAAGTTCTTTCTTGCAACACTGGTTTTATTGGTCTACTTAGATTGCCATACAGAATATCACAGTGAGTGGCTTAAAAAAATAGAAATTTATTTTCCCAGCTCTGGAAGCTCAAAGTCCAAAATCAAGGTGCCATTAGAGTTGGTTTCTGGCGAGGGTTTTCTTCTCAGCTTGCAGAAGTCATCTTCTCTCTGCATCTTCAAGGGGTCTTTCCTCTGTGCACATAGAAGAGGAAGAGGGGTGCCTGGGTGGCTCAGTCATTAAGCGTCTGCCTTCGGCTCAGGTCATGATCCCAGGGTCCTGGGATCGAGCCCCACATTGGGCTCCTTGTTCGACGAGGAGCCTGCTTCTCCCTATCCCACTCCCCCCTGCTTGTGTTCCCTTTCTCTCTGTCTCTCTCTTTGTCAAATAAATAAAAAAATCTTAAAAAAAAAAAAGAAGAAAAAGAGATCTTCTTCTTGTAAGAAAGCCAGTCCTATCAGATTAGGTCCCCACCCTTTAACCTCATTTAATCTTATTTACCTACCTAAAGACCTATTTCCAAATACAGTTACATTGAGGATAAGGGTTTCAACATGTGAATTTTTGGGAGGGCAGTGTTGGGAGGGAGTGGAAGAGGGACACAATTCAGTCCATAACACTTCTTCAGGGAAACTCTTACCCATCTTTTAAGATTCACACTGAATACTTAGTGCTCACTTGGTGCTGAGGAAATCCAATAATCTAGGATTACTGGAGAGGGGCAAATTTAAATTGATTTATCAAGGATGTGACACATTGTTCAGAGAGAAGAGAAGGCTCTTCAGAGGGATAATCAACAAGACAATGAGATAAGAATCCATAAATGTCATGAAGGAAAAGGGGAAAGACTGTAGCAGAGGAGTGAATGCTCAACTAAAGAGGTAATTTGGATTAGTCACCAGACTTCTTAACAGACAAAATGAAAGAGACTAAACCCACCAGGGAATAACATACCCTAATCTATCTTTCTTTCTTTCTTTTCTTTCTTTTCTTTCTTTCTTTCTTTCTTTCTTTCTTTCTTTCTTTCTTTCTTT